>NC_135736.1:6211428-6522142 GCF_041903045.1 Epinephelus lanceolatus | reverse complement strand
GTCACACAGAAATGCCATGCATATCACATGAAAGCGCAGGACCAGAGTGTGTGTTTTGTTGTTGTTGCAGGGTCTGATTGTTCTAAGTTCTGTATATATGATGAATATAAAGACTACTCTATCCACATAATTTGATGTCATTCAGATGACTTTCTTGTAATAGTACTACACTACTTTTGTTCAGAGTAGGTTAAAAAATACTGAATGTTTCCATTTTCATATTCTGTCACTATAGTTTTAATTGACATGACTTTGTTATGGCACTTTAATGTCTGCCTGCCTAGCAGTAATAGGGGGGAAATGAAAGCACGTGTTCAGCTGTGTGTTGATTTGTTTATGATACGCTTCCAAGTTAAAAATAACATGCTGTACAGTGTACATGCACTATTTTTGAATAAAATAGCTATTTTTAACAATAAATTTTCTCTTTTTTCCCCTTGTATAAATATCGTGATATATATCGTATCGTGGACTCTTTATCGTGATAATATCGTATCCCGAGTTTCTGGTATCGTTACATCCCTAATTTATATACATGATTTGCCATCATTTTTTAATTACTGTTGTGCTCAACTTTATGCTGATGACACTGTTACATATATCTAAACCTGATCTACCACAGATTCAAACTTTTTTTAGTCTGATTTCACCATCCTGCAGGATTGGCTTTACGATAAACTACTGCTCAACAAAACAAAGTCTTATGTTATGATCTTTGGTACTACACAGCAACTAAAATTCAAATCTGGCACGTGTGTAATCACCTGTAATGACAGCACTTCTTTGCATAAAACTGATAGTATTAAAGATCTTGGTGTCTGGCTTGATCCTAAACTCTCATTCAAAATACTAGGGATGCACCAAAATGAAAATTTGTGGCCGAAGCCGAAGCCGAATAATATTAAACGCTTGGCCGAATACCGAATACCGAATATTGTTGTTTAGTTTTTCACTAGTTTTTGCAGATGAACCCCCTCCAGATTAGTGTTGTCACGGTACCAAAATTGGGACCCACTGTACGATACCAATGAAAATATCATGGTTCTGAGTAGTATCACGATACCACAGCGAAAATGAGGCAGATGTGCCGTCATTTATAAAAAGATAAATCACTTTGCTATAATACATCAATGATATTTCAATGGAATAAATTACTCATTGGCTTATTCATACTTCAAAAACAGCATCAATGAGTGATAAACATGGGGGGGCTCAAAATAAAATAAATAAATAAAATAAGAATCAACCAGCCACCCTCCTCCCCTTCATAAGTAAAGAACAGTCCCTAAAGTGCGGTGAGGTTTGTGGGCCTTGAACGGCTCGTTTCTCCTCTGACACGTCACATACCTGTGTTCGGCTGGCTCGGCTGTTCAGGTACTTCTGGGCAGTCCACGCGCCAAGAAGAGGAATTTATTGGAGCCGACTTGTCCGTCGCCGGTAAGCCGATGGCCGCCGTATTTGACAGGAATGCATTACTGTCTGTGTCTGTGACCCCCGTTCAACCCACAATTGGTGGGATTCGCCTTTCGTTTCTGCTGCTGGTTGAAATCTGTAGGCTGCTCGCACAGCGTGCTGAATGATTTAAGCCTATTTTGCTCGCTCAAAACTATTTTTAGTCGAGTGCGGTGACGGATGGATTGCCACACTGCCGACATTTTAATCCGCCCGTCACAGCACGCTGTTTGATTGCGTTATCAAAACATGCCGCTATTATTCGGCCTTGCTTTTAACTTATTCCACTGAATACCGAATGTGTGTTTTCTTGCAATATTCAGCCGAATATATTCGGTTACCGAATATTCGGTGCATCCCTACAAAATACATATTGGTCATATCATACATAAAGTCAAATTTGGAATCAATGTTTTAGATGGGTCTCGAAATTGCTGTACTGGCAGTGTTTGTAAGAAACTTGCCTCACAACTTATACTTCCCTTTATTGACTATTGTGATGTTGTCTATCAAAATGGACTAAAATCTGATAATAATAATAAGACTCTGCAGATTTATACTTAGATGTCCTTTTCTCACTCATCACTGTATAATGTGCTTTTTAAACAACAGCCAAAATGGTGAACAATCGAAACATTTTCAAATCATTCTGTTACTTCTAAACCATTTCTAGGCCTGGAAAAGAGTCTTTATAAATTTCATAATTTTACCAGGAATTTCACGACTGTGGGAAGCCTGCTAGTACATACGGTCCATGATAGCAGAGCAAGCTCAGTTTATTAATGTTGCATGTTGTTTCCCCATAAATCCGAATCATACATCTTTTCAAACTCAAATTGCATTCACACATGGCCATTTTCACATCACTTACCTTCGTGTAGGCTGTCTACTCTGTGTGTCAACTTCTGACGTCACTTGCTGGATTTTCATGGGACGGCCTAGTAAAAACAAACAGATGCAAGAGAGCATTTTTCTTAAATGCTTCTGAAAAAGCACGACAATGCTGTTGTAGCATGCGAACCGAATCCTCACCATCAAGTGGGACACCATTATAGTGCTTCATGGCTTTGAGTGCATCCGTTTGAGATTCAAAGTAAACATCTGCAGTTCCTTTACTGCGCCCAGACCGATCATAATGGACAGATGCTTTCTTTAATGTCCCAAACTCCGCAAACAGTTCCTGGGGAGTAAGGTAGAAACGTCAGTCATGTTCACAACACGTCGACACTAGCAAAGCAGATTCACTGTGTTTAGTAAATTACCTTGATATCCGAGTCAGAGACGCCAAAGTCCAGATTGGAAACCAGCAGTTTACCACTACTCTCTACACTTCTTTCTGCTCCTGCACTTTGTTCTCTGCGCCCACCAGCGTGCTCCTCAAACATATCGTGCTGCCACTTGTCTGGTAACTCTCTGGGCTGTGAAGACCAAGAGAAAACAATGTTGTTAGGTTCCAGGTGTTGGTGAACAAAATTAAAAAGGATGGACTGCTGATCAGATAATAATTTAAATACAATAAAAGGGATACCAGGGAAGAACCAAACATGAGCCCGGTAGATTTAGGTCTGATAAAGCTGACCACTGTGTAGCCTGTACGATCATCATGGTGTTTTGAAGAAGTCAAACAACCTTATTTAATCAGTCAAGTAATTTGTCCCTGAAAAAGCCCTGGGAATCTGGCCAGGGGCACCATCCAATTCTTCCACAGGAGGAGTCCTTCCAAAAAAAAACAAGAGTGATAAAAACCATCCAAGTCCTTGGAAAACTAAAGAACAGTGTTTTCACTATGTGGCAAACTTTGAAATTCAATTTCTTCCTACAGTTCCTTCCACTGTAAATAAATGCTTACTTTTATAAAATTCTGGATAATTTACATAAAATAAGCCTCTGTCGCCCTAGTTGGTGAGGTGTGTCCTGCACCATTGCCCTTCGCCTGCCCCATGTTGGCTTTTTCCCCCAGCTGATTCAGCATGTTAAAACGGTGATAGCAGAGCCAATCGGTGAATGAAACTTTTCTAAATGTCAGTACAGCTCAATGCATGAGGAAGGAAACAGAAGTGAGGAAAGTAAACAAAGAGCTAAAGTCAAGAGGTAGTGAGATCAAAACAAACTTGTTATGTGAGGTAAGATTCTTTTTCTTTAGCCATAGAGCTCTTTAACAGAAAGTTTCCTGATGGTTTGTGTTATTGTTGATTGGCACATGTTAAATACACTCTGTTCTTTCAGTATTGGATAGTGTTGTTAATGTGCTAACTGGCATCAAAATGGGTTTCCCTTTTTGAATGACAAATATAGACTACCACTGTCTGCTGGTGTGAATAGTTATTTCCTCTCATGCAGGTGCAGCACATATGTGCTGATTGGCCATCGGCTGTAGTCTTTGTGGTGCGTTCATGTGCAACTTTTTGGCCAAGACAAAGAAGACCTGAGGTGGCTCAACAGTCAGTTTTCATTGCTGCTAGTTCTTTGAAGTCGGTTTGGTGTGTCTGGGCCTTAAAACTTCCATTGGTACCAACCATGTTGGCATGGCTTATCAGGAGAGGCACAAAATATTGCTCTAAAGGCTTAATTTTAGTGCAGGAGCAACTGACATGGCCATTTTCTAAAGGGCTGACCTTTCACCTGAAGATATCGGAATGAAAATGGGTTCTATGGGTACTCACAAGTCTCCCTTAAATTTGAGACGGCATGTTCCCAGTAGATGTTTTGTTCCTTACTCCTTCAAATTAAAGTTGTATATTTGTCTTTTTAAGAAAAATTACACTCAGCATGGCTTTGTAACTCAAAACGTATCAAATATAGCATTAATGCTGGATTCACAGTACACGGTATCAGCCGGTGTATAGCCTGACACAGCATTGTCTAGTGTTAATGCATCACGCCATCATTTCAAAATCAACACTTCCTGTATCTATTTAAAATTAAAAGCCCCTTAGAATTTCAGTGGAGAGAATCCCTTTAATTTCTAAAAAGGCTGTTATTGTGAAGCATTTTTCAGGAACTTGTTGTGGAGGATTCAATGAAGTTGCATAGTTTGCATGCGGTACGTCAAATGTAGCTGGTGGCATATTTTTTTATGTTACTACAAAAGCCATTTGGTTGGAACATGAACAGACACAGTGACTGAAATAGTCGTAATACTAATAAAAATAGACAAGAATAATCCTATGACATCACGCACATCGTGAAAGATGACCAGTATTCTGTCATGTCTGTCAGATAGCCATTGCACGATTTTATGACTCCACAGTCATCTAATCTGACATAGTGGCTGTGAACAGACAAAAATGTTGTGTAGTCCTAACCCAGTATAATCACTATTACTATGCCATTCCTAATTGTCATACTGACATAGTTTTCAACTAGCCTACTTCAACAGCATAAGCAAATCCCAGAGATTCAGTTATGGCTTTTAGTTTTGGTGTTCCACCTCAAGATTTTCAGTGGCTCCATCTGGCCACCCCTGTGAAAAGAATCTATGGGCGCCACTGCCAGTAGCTGATCCTCCTCACCTGACAATCCAAAAGGCAACTCCTCAAAGAACAGCTCGAGACACAAAGCACGTCTCATTACTATTGTGTTTATGAGCATAGCTCAAGGGCACCGACAAAAACCCTGTGTACACATATAGGCATTTAAATAGGGCATCGTAAATATATGTCCTTCGGGTACATCGGGATGTGCAACGTTAGCTTCTGTCCTGCAGCTGCTGACCACAACACACAGAATGGAGCCCTTTCTGACAGACATATTTTCATTTTCACCCAAGCCACAACTTTCTTCCAAACCTTTATCAAGTAACTTTGGCAGGAAGCCGTCTCCTGGCTGCCTCATGCTACAGACGGTAACGTTAGTTGGGGGAAGTACATTGTGGTGTAAGGGCAGGCTATCAACCACCGATGAGCCAAGAAGAACGCATAATCAATCACCTCGCTACGTTACTTTCATTGCATTTTTCCTCATACCCTGGTGTATGGTGTGGATCTGTTGTTTCTGTCACGGTTGAAGTTATTCTGTCGACTCCGCACCGGCCTCGACGATCCACCGGCCCGACCTGAACTTCCACCCGACCCGTACGATCCTCTCTCGCGGCCGCTGCCTCCTTTCTTATTGAGCTTGATAATGTCGTCCAGAGACATGCTCATCTTGTCAGCCGTGGTGGCGCTCATGTTTTTAGTTAACGCTGAAGACGAACAAAGAACTTTCGGTGGAGGGAAGCGGTTGTTTATCAGCTGCTCTCTCCGGTGGCGTGGTGTTGAAACTAGCGGAAATGGCGTAAATACTCTAAGGAAGTGACGATAACCTGAATTCCCGCCCCTCTTTTTTTCTAAAGACTTTATATAAAATTTAGAACAGAGCAAAAAAAGTTCTGCATGCAGAGCAGCTGTAAACTCATACATTAAAGCAGCAACAATATTTGAATTGAACCAAGAAAACTCACATATTTTCAGTTTATTGGTCATAATGTATTAAATCAGTCAATCAATCATTTATTTGTCACATGGAAATATACAAGGTACAACTCCAGTGAAATGTGATCCCATCATCTCCTTTAACTTGTGCGCTGTAATTTAGTCCTTATTGTGTCTTCTTACATTCCTGGGTGCTGCTTTATAATTGTCCATGTTTCGGGATGGTTCTGGTAATCCATGGTTTCTGGCTGTGGCATGATTTAACTGTCCACACATCCCGACCTCAACAAGACGGCCGCATGGTTGTTCCTGAACACAGACAGCGCTGCTCTGCAGCTTCCTCTGTGGCTGCCTCTGTGGCTGCCTCTGAATGGTGTATAGCAGTGATCCACAGCAGGAACAGGACAGCACCTCACATTCCCACTGTCACACCAGTCCTTATTCACAGAAGGCACACACCTCCTCTCCTTCTATCCCAGAGTCCTCTGCTCTGTCAGATAGAAAAAGAGCTGCCTGGTTGAAACATGTTCTCCAGGATTTAGCCAAGTCTCCATCTTTCTTGATGTTTGCTGATGTTGTCATATGAATGAATGAATGAATGAATGAACATGGTGAGTTGATTTCCTCATCCCACTGAGTGACCCGCAGCCACATGCCACCCCTGTTTGTTGTCATACCAGTGGCCTAGTGGCCACAAGGAAAAATTGGAAGCAAGGCTGAGTGGCGTTCCTGGGGGACTGACCCTAAGCCGTAGCATATTTTGTAGCATGACATGCACCTCCTCAGAAATGTCTGCGGACTGCTGTTATTGCTATCACTGCTGCTGAACATTAGAAACACTTTGCAACACCGGCCTCAAGCAGTTTTTTCTTTTTGTCTCTAACCTTTTCTGCTCCAGCATTTTGTTTTTAGCTCCTCTATCTATCTAATATGTATTTTCATTCCACATACTCTGCACTTTCTATCTTCTATCATGTGTACTGACAGGAACTAAGAAACAAGATCACATTTCTCCTGTTTTAGCTTCTCTGCACTGGCTCCTTGTAAAATCCAGAATTGAATTCAAATCCTTCTCCTAACTTACAAAGCTCTAAATGGTCAAGCTCCGTCATATCTTAGAGAGATCATAGTGCCATATTATCCCACCAGAACACTGCGCTCTGAGAACGCAGGGTTACTCGTGGTCCCTAAAGTCTCCAAAAGTAGATCAGGAGCCAGAGTCTTCAGCTATCAGGCTCCTCTCCTGTGGAATCATCTTCCTGTTTGGTCCGGGAGGCAGACACCGTCTCCACATTTAAGACTAGACTTAAGACTTTCCTTTTTGATAAATCTTAGGGCTGTTTTGGACCAGCCCTTAGTTAGGCTGATATAGGCCTAGTCTGCCAGGGGACCCCCTATAATACAGTGGGCGCCTTCTCTCCTCTCTCTCTCTCTCTCTCTCTCTCTCTCTCTCTCATTTGCTAACATTCATGTCCTGTTACTGCATCTCGCTAACTCGGCTCTACTGCATGTCCCTAACTGGGCTTCTTCTCCGGAGCCTTTGTGCTCCACTGTCTCTCAGGTTAACTCATATCGCAGCCGTGCCTGGATAGTGTGACGTGTGTGGTTGTGCTGTTCTGTACGACATCTATTGCACGTCTGTCTGTCCTGGAAGAGGGATCCCTCCTCAGTTGCTCTTCCTGAAGTTTCTACCATTTTTCCCACGATAAAGGTTTTTTGGGGAGTTTTTCCTTATCCGCTGTGAGGGTCCTAAGGACAGAGAGATGTTGTATGCTGTAAAGCCCTGTGAGGCAAATTGTGATTTGTGATATTGGGCTTTATAAATAAAATTTAATTGAAATTATTTCCTGCTTGATCTCTGACGTTACATGATGGATTGATCTACTTAAAGGAGTGGAGAGAGTTGACGATTACCAATACCACGACACCTGCCTTACAGTGAAGGTAGGCTTTTGGGACACATTACTTGTGGTGACCTTGCAGACCACGAGGTGGACCAACCCATCTGGCATTTGCAAGAATTGCCTGATGGCTAGTCCGAGTCTGCTTCCAGGCACCCAGGAACACTCCCTGAAAGAAGAACTGCTTTGATATCTTTGTGAAGGAAGAGACTAATGATGCTTTGATCTCTAAGCATGGCATGGTATCCATCTCATACACTCCTTTGCTTTTGTTGTTTTAAGAGCATTGATTGCTCTTCTATTCATAGCTCATCTGCCTTAAGAACATTCTTATTTGAAAGGGTGGCTCTGCAGCATCCATTGAGGGGGATAGTGGTTGCAAGACTGCAGCCTCCAATGGAGTGCTATTTATTTAACTCACAGAGAAACTCTGTGATAGTGGCCACTGAATCAATAAATTAATGGTTAAGAGCCTGAACAATTTTGACTGGGTCCCTTGAAAGGTCTCCATTGATTTCAAGTTCCATTTGCCTTCCTACTTTATGATGCCCTGTCAGCTTCTTAATCAACTTCCAAATGAATTTGGCATAATCTCTTGATTTGCCAGTTATGTTCAGAAAAGAGTCTGCTTTAGACTTTCTTGGCCCTTGAGCGACTTTGCTTATTAATGTAATAAAACTGAGTTTTCATTATGTAGTTAAGTTTTAAGATTTGTTTTCGAGATCTCACTCTTTCATCAGTTTTCTTATATTCACGTTAAACCATGGCAGGCCTCTTTTTCCAATCCTTCTATGTCAGATCTTTCTAGTACATTGTTTAATGGTGTTTTGGACTATGCCTGGTAGAGTCTGGCTGTCCTCTTCTAGGTTTACCCCTGAGAGCAAATCATTCCACTTTAGTTCATGTATAGTTTCTCTAAAATTTTGAAGATCACTTGTAGGAATTCTACAAAGTTCAGGCCCTTTGGCAGCAGCTGACTTGAAATACTGACTAGTGACTAACACATTCAGTTATGATGGTATGATTTCAGTAGCTATATTTCTGGTCTGCTACTAAAAAGCAAATCTATCTGGGTTAATGCAGAGTTTTTGATTCTGGTTGGACCCTGGATTAATTGTGATAGGTCAAATCCATGTGCAATCTGTTTGAATCTTTTCCTAGTCAGGTTATCCTCCTAACTGATGTTAAAATCTCCCATGAGAATAATCTCTCTCTGAAAATTGCAAACTTTTAGCATATCACAAAACTTCTCAAAATACTAATTGGGTATGTTTACATGCACACTAATATTCCACAGATATACCAAATATGACAATGCCCTGAATTTAATGTGGGTCACACAGCTTTATTCTGATTGGATATTCCAAATTAGGCCTTTTTCCGAAGTTAGCATTTTTTGATTAAGACGTGGGATATGCCAGTATTATTAGGGTTTTAATTGCATTCTTTGGACACATAAACAGCACATTCAGAAAATACATCTCAGTTGGGGTTTTACAGCAGTTTGCGACCCATGGTCTCTTGTCTGTTTACAGTGACTTATCTTTACCATTATGAATATCAACAGTTTTTTGGATTTGTGCAAATATCGCAACAAAAACCTTTTCAAGGAGCTGGTTGAAGGAACAGGAGGCTGTGTTTCCATTGTCCAACAAGTCTGCCGGCAGTTTTGGCCCCCTGCCCAATATAATCCCAAATTTATTTTGTAATTCAATAAAATGGTATGTGTTTTCTTGCACCACTTCTCCTTTTTCTCTTTTTTCTGTTATTTCTCTTTTAGTCTGTCATCTTGTGCTTAACAGGTTCAGTGGTAAAAGGTCAAGATTAATGTGACCTTGCATCTGCCTCATTCTTGTGAATGTGATATCCCAGGAAGGCCTTGAAGGAATATCCTCAGATTTGGCACAAATGTCCACTTGTACTCAAGAATGAACTGATTAGATTTTGGTGGTCAAAGGTTAAAGGTCAAAGTCACTGTGACCTCATAAAATATGTTTTTGGCCATTACTTGAAAATTCATTATGCTAATTGTGACAAAAGTTCACACCAATGTCTACTAATAGGATAAAATGATGAAGGGTTGACATTTTATATCCAACAAGTTAAAGGTCAATTTCATGACATCCCAATGTTCTGCAAAAACACATTTCTGGCAATTACCATTACATTACGTCATATCTCAGGAACAGAAGGGGAGGCATTTGGTCAGATACTGAATTGGTCACACAAATCTTGGGTGTCCACCTTAAACTGTGCTGATTGTATAGATCTTCCATGCCGTGATGTGTGTGAAGCACCCATGTTTTCACTTGACTGATTTGTGGAGACATACAAATCTAGGTAATTCTTGTTTAATCTTTGGTTTGCATAGTTATCTCAGACCAATCAAAAGGACTGTTTCATGTGAAGCACATCTGAAGTAACAGTGCAGTAACATGCTTAGTGATTTGCTGCTAATATATAAAGAGCCCAAGATGTAAAACTGTATTTGTTCTATTTTACCTGATGCCCCAAATGATCTGACTTTATCCTATACAACAAAACATTGTTGAAAAAACAACAGTACTAAAACAACTAATTATACATGTTATTTCTCATTTTCTTAAGTGAATTTGAAGCGTAGAAATGTAGGACCACCTTAATGGAATGTATGTGCACTCCCGTGGGGACACACTTCCTATCACGGGTAACTACCTTGGCACAACAGTGAAGTTTAGAAAAATCTGCACCTTAGGAGGCCTTTTTTGTGACATAAAAGGCAAATATAGCCTACATTCAATAACATCAGTATCCATGTAGACATAATAATCGATAGATTTAAACAATACAGACAATATAATATTTGATATGATCATGGAAAAACAAAAATGCTAATGCTAATCCTGAAATCATTCCCCAAATTAGCTTCTTTTTTTCAAAAAATAATGTTAACTGTAAAATCTTTAAACTGGTAAAAGGCATAAATGCATAAAAGCTGTAAAATATTCTAAAACATTTTGTAAATGTATCACATAACTGATGTAAATTTGTATTTCCTCTTGTGTGTTATCTATTTATCGTTTTTAAATTTTCTATTATTATTTTCCTCCTTTTTTCCTTTAATTTAATATTACATTTCCATTCCATTCAGAACCTATAATTAACAGCACTTCATTTATAATCAATTTTAAATCTCGTATTACATTTGATTGCTCTACTGTTGTTCCCTTCAGTAATTTCTTCATACTTCCCTGTACGTCATGAATGTCAGTGTTGTCATACCCGGTCTGTGCATGTTCAATCACAGTGTATTAAGAAAAAAAATTCTGAACAGAAACTGTTGGTGTCCTGTCCTGTCACTGCCCTGTGAGATCAAAACAGCAAATACAAAGAGCAGCAGAACATAAGGAACACTTAACTAACAGATACGTTGGGATTATGCATATTGAGCATCAGTATTGTTACCAAGTATGAATTTAATACTATGTTATTTTTCTTAAAAGACGTTGTTTCCTTGGTAAAACCCTGTCATCTCAGTTATTTGCGCTCCACCCAAAATGACAGTAGAGGGCAGTGTTTCGCCTCCCAGCAGACAACTGGTCGGACTTTGAATAGAAGAAGAAAGAACATTTCCCCGGGTTGCTAAAACAGAAGCTACATGCTGTTGACTAACTCGCTACAACATGATTTGTAGTTTGCAAAGAAACATTGTGACTTAACTCGTGTTGGCTATCTGAGAGAAGTTCGACGCTGCCCAGTAAGTCAGCTAATATGTATGAACAGCTAACTGCTAAGTTAGCTACAGAAGTCATCTGTCAACATTAGCTCATATGCTAACGTTTGCCGCTTTGGTTTGTATGGCAGTGTGTGTTAATGAGTGTGTCTACTGTTGTCACACACAGAAGATGAAGGTGAAGATCCGACAGTGGAACGGGGTGGCCTCTTGGTTATGGGTGGCTAATGATGAAAACTGTGGGATCTGCAGGATGCCCTTCAATGGCTGCTGCCCTGACTGTAAGTATCCAAACACAATGATGCTGTTGACAAAGGTGTCTGACATTAGTAGCTGTGCTGCAGTAGCTGATTGAAATGTCCTCAGCTCCCTGCAGGTGGACTGTTTTTAAACGTCACTGTCACAACTCTTTCTGTTCAGTACATTGTTCATTTAATTAGCATCACAATTGGAAGGGTATCGCCATTAGCAGGACACATATGTTTCTGAAGGAAGGAGATAGACAAAAATATAAAATCGTGGTTGTATTAAAACAGCTCCACTTTCACTCAAATAAAATGATAATTTGTCATATTTTATTATTCTTGTTATTATTGTTATTGTTGCTTATCTTATTTTAAAAGATCAGGCATCAGGCAGTACTCTATATGCTCCAGTCCTTAATTGGCCTCAATTTAGTCATAACATCAAATTATTGCAAACAGTGTATGATAAAAGAATTTTAAAATAAATGGGTCATTTTTACACAATACTGGCAAACAGTAACATTCTTATCAAAAGCAGATGTTTTACAAAACAGTGAAAACAAGTGGTCAATTTCTACAAGAGTCAGTATTTGAAATTATGTATAAAAAAACGACTTTTAAAATCTTATGTTTTATTCACGGGATGTGCAGTATTACTCTAATTATGCTCTGCATTAAAAATGTGCATGAGTACTCGAGTACTCTATAATAATTGAATACAAGCCCTCAAATATGGAAGTTACTTAAAATGCCTATCCCTATTGCAGATAATGAAGTCAAGGTATTGATGGATTACTGAACAGGCCTAATAGGCACAGGGCCAGCCTGGCCTTCACCTGCTAAATGCCACTCAAATCAGCAGGTACCAACCAGGAAAAGACTCAAAATTACCACAAAGGAACATAAAACGACTACAAAGACAAGCAACAAGACCACGAAAAGACACACACCGACTACAAAAAGATGCATACCAGCTGCAAAGAGACACAAAGAGACTCATGATGACTATGAAAAGGGCCAAAACAATTACAAAGAGACAATGAGAGCTTGTTTATACCTGGGACTTACATGCGTCTTTGGGTATGTGACCACAAGTGTATAGGACTGAATATATAAACCTGTAATTAATTCAGAAAGTCCCATTGAGATCTCATTTTTAGGAGAGACCTGAGTACAACAACCAAACAATCAATTTTAAATGTAAAATATGGCACTGTGTATATATATATATATATATATATATATATATATATATATATATGGCATTTGACTAGACTTTTGAATTGACCGATAGGAACCAGAGTATCAGGCCTCAAAGTACACCTCAGTTCATTCCAGGTGTATGGTGCAAAGAATCTAAAACAGTCTTTCTCAAATCAGTGTTACTTTTAGGAACCTGCAGTACTTACCAATCCTGCGAACGTGTGTTATGCGTCTTTTACAAGTAATGAAGTCTTTAAATAAATGAATACAAATGCTGGTCTCTTCTAATGGAAAGACATGGTCAACCCACTTTTTGATAAAGAAAACAATGACGAGTGCCAGAGCTGTCTCCAGTTATAAATCTAAGGGCTGAATGGTTGACAGCATTTAGGGATGCACTGTAAGAGTGGAGGCAGCCGCATGGCGATAAATCACCTCACCATAGTCTAGCACTGACAGCAAGATTGCCTCCCCAATCTTCTTTCTACAAGATAAAGGAAAACAGGACTTGTTTCTGTATCAAAAACTAGCTTAATTCTTAATTTTTTGTCAGTGCATCAGTATGTGGTTTGAAGGTGAATTTGTCATCAATCCAGATGCCTTAATATTTATCATTTGGAACTCGTTCAATAGCGTAATTGACCACCAAGACACATTGTGATCTGATCACTCAAACCACTTGCTGAGGTGGTCATGGACACATTTGACCACATATCTTTTTATGATGTAAACACTAATGCATCCTGATGTGTCCCTGATAAAGACTAGCTCATCAATGCAGAATGTGATAGTTGTTTTGATGACAGGGGGCTGCTACTCTTTAACTAACCCATTTTCTGATGAGTTGGATGAAATGTCGCATGACTATTTTTTGTTTTGCCCTATGGAAGGAGATGTGTCGATTGCTGCTGAAAGCAATATCTCTAGTTGTACCAACACAACTGCTAACGTTAGGGAGCATGCTAGCAAGAGTAGACGTCATAACAGTGCACTGGGCCTTTTGACCTAAGGTAAGTAACATGGGCAGTAACGAAATCTGAACCCAAGTGGTCAGCTGGAGATGATTGATAGACACAGGTGTGAATGGCGGTGTGTCTCGCCTGTCCACATGTTCATACCAATTGTAAACAGGCTCATAAAGACTACAGAGAGATGCAAAGCAACTACAAAGAGATTTAAAACAACTACAAAAAGACAGATCATTGAAACGCATGTTAATACCAGGTGTAAACAGGCTCAAAATGACTTCTCAGAGATGGAAAGCAACTACAAAGAGACACAAAAACACAAAGAGATGTATAATGACTAGAAAGAGTTGAAAAACAACAACAGAGAGGTGATGGGCCCTTTTGCATGTCTGTGTCCTGGGGCCCATCATAATCCACCCATGAGTCCAGGGTTCCAGACTATCTTTATCTATCATTATCCAGTTAATTTCAGAAACAAAATAAATCAAAATATTTGCAAAAGGTTTCCTTTGAAGTTGATTTAGAAACCTTCAATTCATATATGATAGTTTTTCTTATTATAGTTAGTGTACTGAGGGTGTAAAAGTAAAACTGTGATGAGGCAGTAATGAGGGAATAATGTACAGTGTATTCAGTTATGAGTATTGATGGCTAACATGTATTTCTCACTCTTCTGAATTGTAGTATTAAACTTATTTTGCAGGTAAAGTGCCTGGGGATGACTGCCCGCTGGTCTGGGGTCAGTGCTCTCACTGTTTCCACATGCACTGCATCTTGAAATGGCTGAACTCGCAGCAGGTCCAGCAGCAGTGCCCCATGTGCCGGCAGGAGTGGAAGTTCAAAGAATGAACCTGAGGTGTGCGCCTGCAGAAACTCAGAGACCGAGGCCCCCCCTCACAGAGGCCTAGACTTGGATTTAAAATGTTTTTATATCAGCTGTACATAACTCTGTTTTTGTATTCCTCCATTTGATGTAATGCAAAGGACACTTGGATTGTATTCTGTTGACAGATTTAGTATGTGATTAAAAAGAAATGAATAAAAACACCTACATCACATGCACTGTTTGCCTCTTGGTCTGCACAGTACATGTGAGCGAGTGTTTCCTCAGCATGGTTGATTGCCCCAGAAGCCTCTGGCAGTGGTTTTGAAGCATATGACCTGAATGTCAGCGTGCCGCTGACTGATTCTGACTTTAATCCCTCTTGATGAGATTAACCAGATTGTTTTGTGTTTCCAGTAACAGGGCTCAAGAGACTCCTAGTTTATAACGGAGTGAAATTTTCCTTTTGAAATGAAAATGGAAAATTTAGATATTTGATCATTTTGGCTCATATTTGTTTAGACTTTAACTTTTTTATCTTTAAAGCTGCAATAGTTGATTTTTCTGGCCACTTGGGGGCAGTGGAGCAAAATGAAAATAACATTGGTAACACTGCAAGGAAACAGTTAATTTCCATTCTCACTTTGTCTCCCTCCACCAACACGAGTCATACATATTACCCAGCAATCATCATTCCATATCTGTTATGACAAAAACTACAAAAGAAAATTATTAGTTGCACTAAATAATTTTTTATAGCCATATTATAGTTGTGTTATAGTTTTTGTAGAATAAGCATATCATTTGTTATATATATTGATATTTTACAAAAACACAAAACCATGATAGAGATGGGTTTGCCTTTTTGAGGGCATATATAGAAAATCACAATGTTTTTGATGTGGCGCGAGTTCTTTGAACACTGGTAATTTCCATGTGGCAATCGGCCCCTCAGCCTTATCTTACATGCAAAGTTGTGTACACAAAGTCGTTTTGGGAAAGTTTTGAATATGCATTGTTTTGGCTATTGTTTAAACTTTGTTCATAAAAATCACAAAACATGTCTAACATTAACCAAAACACATTCCTAGTATAACTAATATGAAATTTAGTGCTGTGCTACATGGCCATAGAAATGTCACTATTACATGTGATACTCATAGACCAGACTGGCATTGCTCCAAGGCCACGCCCCTTTTGATGGGAAGGTGGAAATGTTTAATGAGCGACTAAAGTAAGCAAGCGCCAGCAGTTCGCTTATTTATAAATACCAGAGAAGGTGTGGTCAGTGATGCTTTATTTCTATATAGGACTACTATTCAAACTACTCATGCAAAGTCATGGAAATGCTTTGAAATATGGAAAAGCTTTAAAAATGGATTGATATAAATGTATGGGAACCCTGAATTATTATTTTATTTTCTTGCAACGTGAGTTTATGAAGTGGTTAAATAGTAAATTCTCTTCTTTAATGTCTTGTTGCTATATTTTACAGTAGTTAAAGGGGCACCAGTATATTATGATATTGAGGTTTAACTCAAGCAAAGGACAGACATATCTTATCTTCTGAGATCCTCTGAGTGAATATCTTACTTTTTCTAATTCATGAGTGCTCATCATCTCTCTGAGCCATTGTATAAATGAGGATGGCTTTATTGCTTTCCAATTGAGCAGGATGATACGGCAGGCCAAGAGAGATGCAAATGCTATAGCATTATTCTGATGGACAGGTAAATGGATGGTAATGGACCTGCATTTGTATAGCGTCTTTCTAGTCATCCGACCACTCAAAAAGCTTTTTACACTACGAGTCACATTCACCCATTCACCCATTCACACACACATTCATACACTGGTGGCCGAGGCTACCATTAAGGTGCCACCTGCTACTCAGTTTTTAACACACTCACACGCCTATGGAAGCATCATCGGGAGCAATTTGGGGATCAGAATCTGCTGAAGGATATTTTGACATGCAGACTGGAGGAACCGGGGATCAAACCACTGATCTTCCGATTGGTGGACGACTCGCTCCACCTCTGAGCCAGGTAAATTCACTGATTTTGTCACACCGAAGATGGCAGGGAAAAGGTTGAGGTTGAGTGTTATGCTGCACACGTGAGAGGGATTCAAAAATACAGCTCCAGAAGCTTTTCAGTACTGGACATACCCAAAACATGTGGCCCAGAGTGGCAGGGCTTTGATGACAAATGGGGCATTCAGGATTTACAGAAGAGAATATTTAAGTTATTCTGGTATTTGTAGTACAGTACAATGTATTCAGTGGAAGATTTTGAACTGTATTAATCCATGTCTTAAACAGAGGGATGAGGTATGAATACGGGCTGTACTGTCTGTCCAGATCTGCTCTGATAGTTCTTCCCCTGTGCCTTCTTCCCAAGCTATTTTGTTGTCAGCCCAAGTAAGTGGTTGACTGCTTTGAATTGCAGTATAAACCTTGGAGATTAGATTTCCCAGGATAAGATCTAATAGGTAATGTATCAAATCAATTGGGGGGGTACAAGGGAAGGATGGAAAGTGCTTTTTGGCTAAGCTCTGGACTTGCAAGCATGTAAAAAAAAACAAAAAGTGTGACCAAGATGGCCATCCTTTCACATGCACCTTGCCAGTAGGTGTAGTGTCAGAATCCATCACATTTGTTTAGTTTGAGCTGAAAGTGACTCTCATTCAGATGCTCATGGCAGTGCTTTGAGCAGTTTTGCTCTCACACAGTGCTGGGACCAAAGGGAAACGACAGACAAACTGAAATTGTTTGACAAATTTTATGTTAAAAAGTATAAAATGTCATGTACAAACAACGACAAATCAATACCGTCAACTAAGTCTAAAAGTGATCAGAAGGCAAGAATTAGAGAAAAAAAAAACAAAAAAAAAACAACAACCTTGCAGGCTTATAACATCTGAGTAAACAGTAAGGCAGGAAACACAAGCCCGTTTGGTTTTGCTAATCTCAGCATTCAGGTGCTAACAAGCTCACAATGAAACATCAGCTTCAGGTTTCACAATGTTCAGAAGCCCTAATTCCAGCGACATGCCAGATCAAATACAAAACAAATGGTTCATTCAGTTCATTGCAGTATAAAAGGATGGTCAGTTCTTACAGGGTACAGTAAATCTGTACAGCTGGAGATCAGGGGGCAGCCCCTACCAGCAAAAGTTCACTCCATTCAGGGGGCAGCCTCCTTCTGCCAGACATCCACAGTCTTTGACCTCCAGAACTCAGGCAGCTCACAAATCAGGACGCTGGACTGACGTGATCTTTTCTGTCCATCCCTGCGCAACAGTCGGGTAACTGGGCAGTAGGTTTCAGATGAGGGTGTGGCTTTAAAAGCAACATGTTCTCAGTCATTGACAGTTATCCCAAAGAGCTCCAGCAGCTCCTCGTTGTCCGGTTCAATGAGGTCAGCCGGCTTCTCCCCGCAGTCGTTCTCCAGCTCAGGGTCGGCACCCAGCGACAGAAGGTAGCTGGAAGAAACAATATAACACTGCTTACTTAAAGAGACCACATCTTGCTGCTTTGACACACTGGCAAAGTCAGTGCAAGCTTCTGACACACTTGTGTCAGGAAGGTCAATGAGGTGTAAGAATGCAACAGATCCTCCAGCTTAATTTACCTCTGTGGTGTAAGAGAGCTGGGGAGAGTGTGTGTTGGTACGTGCTTGCAAATGTGTAAACATGCAATGTCAGCTGCTTGCTACTGGATACATTTTGAGAGAAATTTGTTTCCCAAACATGTAGGCTTTAATTTAATATTGAAACAATAGACCAGATACTAACCGTGCAATGTGTGGGAAGCTGTCGCTGCAGGCCATGTGCAGTGGGGTCCATCCCTCCTCATCCCTCTGGTGGATATCTGCTCCTAGTTGAACCAGCAGCTTCACACAGTCCAGGTTCCCAGACAGGACGGCTTCATGCAGAGCGGCCATGCCTGCATAGAGAGGATAGTGAGAAATAACCATCACTTCAGCTCACAATAATGTTTTGGTTTAATAAGCAAGATCTGAAACTGCATCAGGGTGATGTAAATGTTTCATGGGCTCTCACCAGAGTGGTAGATGGTGTCCAGGCTGACTCTATTGGTTCGGATGAAACGTCCAATTCTCTCCAGCTCACCATGTCGCACATAGTCTTGGAAAAGAATGTCATTTGGGAAGTGCACACTGCGGATTGGCTTCAGAGAAGCAGATGTCTTGCAGCTGACTGGGACACCACAGTCCTGGGGGTAATCCTTGATTCCCAAGGTCTGGGTCACAGGGCACTGGTAGAACTTCATCTTGGTCACAATGTTACCTTCTTTCACCTTCTGTCTTGCTGAAAAGCTAGTCAAATCCAGCAACAAACTCACAATGCTTCAGTTAGATGTTCTTCAAGTTTTGAAAAAAACACTTAGCAGATTTTCTCAAAAGAGTCTCAGTCTCCTGCAGAAAGATCAAGCAGTGCCTCTCAGTGTAGCTCTGTTGCTCTTCAGTGTCCTCCTGTGTATCAACAGGTCTCTCTGTGGGTCTCTTTATACTCTCTGTCTGGCTATTTTAGGACCTGACACCCCACATATCTGGTGGCCAGTTTTGGAAGATGAGTAGCTCATCTGGACAGATCCTTCCTACTGGCCTCCCGTCACAAGCACAAGTCACGTCTGCAGACATAACCAGAGACCTCTGCCTCGGCTGTCACACACACATACCCAGATGCTGCCAACTTAAAGAAAGTGGTGACTTCCCAAGAGCTGTGAGGGAGGGGGGAGGCTGCAAGCTTCTAGTAAACACCAGGCAGGATAAAAGTGGTTTACAGTTGGAGTATGTCAGTGCCAACTGCGGGGGCATGGAGAGGTGAAGTGCTATGTGTAGACTGTTGACCACTAACTGCACTGACATAAATAGTCAAGAAAGGCTCTTGTCTTTAGACTCATATTCTATCTTAAACGCTGATGTGAGACACAGGGAGGGTAATTTCCAAATGACTGAGTGGTTTGCATCATCCTCTTTATGACTGGTGGGAAGTAATACAAGATTTAAGAGGAAAAAAAAGATTGTTTAAAGTAGCACAAATAACAAACATTTTCTTTTACCATCATAAAAGTTCTACTGACGACAGTAAAAAAGTAAATGGTTTCTTCCATTTTATTCAGACACAAATGTCGCTGTGGGTCTTGGGGATGTTGGCAGCGCCACAGAGCCTGCCCCAGGTGCCAGCAGTGTCTCCAGTGTGCAGGTGGGCCCAGTTTCCTCACAGGCAGGACCCAGTGGCATCGCAGGAGGAGGTTGTGTGAGTGGATGCGTCCTCACCGATGCTGTATTGCAGTCACAGAGGGATGTTATTAGTACAATACAAGATTTAAAGACACTGTATGTAAGAATGTGGCCGAAACGGTTACTGCACTCAAATTCAAAATACTGCCGCGAGTCGTGTCCGCCCCCCCTCCCCTACAGATTCGAGGTTGCTGGACAGCGGCACGCTGGAGACTGATTTGTTTGCCCATGGGCTGCTGCCGTGGCAGGGCCGCGTCGCTGCATCCTTGATCTTCGGTTTTCCAGCGGACGGTTCGAGCAAGTCAGGAAAAGATCATGGTGTGGGTTAAAATGAAAAAGAAAGTGGCAAACACATAAGCCGTGAGCCTGCTTCGCCTCAAGCCTTTCCCAGCTGACCCAGAGCCGGTCACGGCGCACCATCAAGGCAGAAATATGCCCGCCGGGAGCCGTTCAGCACCACGGACCGTCGGACTAATCAAATGTCGAACCAATGGGCTGTCGGACCAATGACATGGACCCACGCTGCTGCCGGGATACAGCTGAGGAGGAGCCGGCTGCTAATGCTATGTACCGGGACACTGCTAACGCTGCTGCCGGGATACAGCTGAGGAGGAGCTGGTGTCCTGACAAATAGACCTACTGCTCAGAATGACTTACCAACACAATGTGCACATGTGCAGAGCGAAAAAAAAAAAATTCCAGAGGACACGCCCAAAATTTTAAACTACCCGGGATCTTCGCAGGTAGGAAATATCTATCAGAATGGACTATTACCTCTATAAATGTTATTAAAAATAACATTTTACCGGGACACTACTAATGCTGCTTGCCGTGCTGCTTGCTGTGCTGCTGGTGGGGCGGCAGTGGCTCAGTCCATAGGGACTTGGGTTGGGAACCAGAGGGTCACCTGTTCGAGTCCCCGTCCGGACCAAAATATGGAGCGTGGACTGGTGGCTGGAGAGGTGCCAGTTCACCTCCTGGGCACTGCCGAGGTGCCCTTGAGCAAGGCACCGAACCCCCCAACCGCTCGGGGCGCCTCACCAAGGGCAGCCCCCTCACTCTGACATCTCTCCAATTTGTGCATTTATAGGTCCTGTTTGTGCATGTGTGTGTCTTTCGGACCTGTGTGTAATTGACAAGCAAGAGTGAAAACATTGAATTTCCCCTCAGGGGGATTAATAAAGTAAATAAACTATAAAAACTAACTATAACTAGCTCAGTCGTAACTGTAACTGATGCTGAGACTCTACTGACTGCGTGACTGGTAGACGGCGGTGGGTGGCGCAACAGGCCAAAACACAAATTCAAAACATAAACATGATTTACGGACTGTAAAAAAATGTTTTAAATGCGAATATTCTGGCTGTACTATTGTTGTCGGTTAGATCAGTATGTTAAATGAACATTATTCCTTAGTCTCTGTGACATATTAGGAGGATTTTACGACTATTTGCTTTAGATTTCTTACATATAGCTCCTTTAACATATAAAATATGGGGAATACGGAATGTACTTTCTGAAATGTGCAACACATTAAAGGAATTAGTTAAAAAGTATACCTGTTGTCTGATCGTCTCATAACTGGTGCATCACTTGTTCATGCAATGTAATTGCTGGAAGAGCTTGCTCTTCTCCAGGCTGATGTAGGAGGATGTCCTCTTGCATGACGTCAGCTGGTGCAGGGATGCCATTGCACTGTGTCACATTTTGGAGGATGACACATGCCCAAATAATCCGACACACATTTCGAATCACCATAAAATGTACAAATGGACAGGGAGCCAGTGGAGGTTCCAACAGACAGGGGTGATGTGATCGCAGGATCGGGAATGGGTGAGCAGACTGGCAGTGGTGTTCTGGGTGTATTGCAGTTTATTTAGGACTTTGGATGATGTACCAAGAATGTTGTTACAATCAATCCAGTCAATTCTGGATGTGATGAAAGCATGAATGAGAGTTTCAGCAGCCACAGGGGAGAGCGATGGGTGGAAACCAGCTATGTTTTTTAGGAGGAAGAAGGCAGTACTAGTGATTTGATTGACATGTTTTCCAAAGCAGAGGTAGCTGTCAAAAGTAATTCCAAGGTTGCAGATGTGTGGGGAGGAATGCAGGGTGGAGTTATCAATCGTGAAGCAGAAGTTGTGAGAGGTTTTGATGAGGGATTTGGGACAGATCATGATCATGTTAGATTTTTCACAGTTCAGTTTAAGGAAGTTGGCTTGTATCCAAGATTTGATTGAGTTGAGGCAGGTGGTCAGAGTGGAGTGAGTTTCTGTGGTGATTGATTTAGAGGAGACGTAAAGGTTGACATCATCGGCATTGCAGTGGAAGTTGAGACCATGGTTGCGAATGATGTTACCAAGGGGGAGCATGTAGAGGATGAGTAGGAGAGGACCAAGCACCAAACCCTGGGGAAAGCCATGGGACAGAGGAGCAAGGGAGGAAGTGCAGTTGTTCATGTTGATGAACAGTTCTTGGATTGTGAGGTATGACCTTAGCCAGGCGAAGGCAGTACTGGTGATGTTGAGGGAGGATTCAAGGCAGGAGAGAATTGTGCGGTTGGTGGTGACAAAGGCTGCTGTGGTTGAGAAAGATAAGAATGCTCAGGTGACTGAGGAGTCTGAGGTGAGGAGGAGGTCGTTGGTGACTTTGAGGAGGGCAGTTTCTGTGCTGTGTTGTGTGAAATGTGAAATAGTTCAAACAGGTTTTTGGAAGAGAGGTGGGCTTTGAGTTGAGAGGCAACAACACATTCCAGTATTTTTTACAGAAAGGGGAGATTTGACATGGGTCAGAAATTACTCATGTTGTCAGGATCGAGTCCAGGTTTTTTCAGGATGGGGGTGACAGCAACCAGTCTGACTCTTTGGGGGACTGAACCGGAACTGAGGGATGAGTTGATTATTGCTGTGATGACTGAGGAGATGGCTGGAAGTTAGTCCTTAACTAGGTTGGATGGGATGGGATCCAGAGCATAGGTGGAGTTTTTCATTCTGGCCATCAGCTTGGGCAGCTCCATTGGGGAGACAGGGGAGAACTGAGTGAAAGGATGAGTGGTGAAGGGGGAAGAGACAGTTGAGGACATGGAGAGAGTGGGGACAGGGGTGGTGGATGAATGGTGAAAACAAGCAAAATGTCATCATATTCCACAACACTAAGTACTGAAGTTAAAATATCGTAGGTTGGGTTGTTGCTTGGATTGAGGACACTGAGGTCATGTCCTTGGTATTTTTTCTAGGATGTGGTGAGGTGGGTTACCAGACATGGGGGATTTCACAGTCTACACATTCAAAAACTACTCCTCTTGGAGGTATGGTTGTGGCTAGGAAACTTATTCTACCTATTTGGAAGTCAGACTGTGCACCAATTTTGGATGAGCGAGCCGATGAATATTGTATTTAGAAAGGTTAAGGTTTTCTGATAAGAACAGGATTCAAATATTGGTCAGAATTTGGAGCCCTGTACACGAGTATCTCAGGGGAAGTAAATTGTAATGGTCTAACTAAATAGCAGTATGCCCATGTTGAAGTCCTAGGACTTGTTTTTTGTTTTTCTACCTATATATGTGACTGAGCTGTTAAAGCGATGTACTGAGCATTTGGTTTATATTGAAAATCCTAAAATAAAGTTTGAAAAAAAAGAAGACATACTCCACACTGATACAGGTAGTAGCCATTTCTGATAGATATCTGTACCTGAAAGGATGACATACTAAACTAGATTATAATTCATTTGAAAGCCTCGTTCTTAGTGTTTTACATCCGACCTGGAAAACCTCGCAGCCACTTTTATTTGTTATAGTGTACCGTGCTCCTGGCCCGTATTCTGAATTTGTATCTGAATTCTCAGAGTTTTTATCCAGTTTAGTTCTTAAATCAGATAAAGTTATTATTGTAGGCGATTTTAACATTCATGTCGACGTTGATAATGACTCCCTGGCTACCGTGTTTATCTCATTAATAGACTCCATTGGCTTCAGTCAGGGTGTACATGAACCCACTCACTGTTTTAACCATACCCTCGATCTAGTTCTGACGTATGGAATTGAAATTGATAACCTAAAAGTCTTTCCACAGAATCCCTTGCTATCAGATCATTATCTGATTACTTTTGATTTCTTTTTACTCGATTACACGCCACTCAGCAACAGTTACTATACTAGATGTTTATCAGATAGTGCTGTCACAAAATTTAAGGAAAAGATTACTTCGTCGTTAAATTCAATACCAATACCTTCAGTAACAGAGGTTTCCCGTGCCGACTTTAACCTCTCCCAAATTGATCATTTTGTTGATAGCGCCGTAGGCTCGCTGCGAACAACGCTCGACTCTGTAGCTCCTCTTAAAAAGAAGTTAACAAAGCAAAGAAAGTTTGCTCCTTGGTATAACTCTCAAACCCGTAGGTTAAAACAAATATCGCGAAAATTTGAAAGGAATTGGCGATTAACCAAACTGGAAGAATCTCGTTTAATCTGGACAGACAGTCTCAAAACTTATAAGAGGGGCCTCCGCAATGCCAGAGCAAACTATTACTCAGCATTAATAGAAGAAAACAAGAACAACCGCAGGTTTCTTTTCAGCACTGTAGCCAGGCTGACTGAGAGTCAAAGCTCTATTGAGCCTTGTATTCCTTTAGCCCTTAGCAGTAATGATTTTATGAGCTTTTTTAATGACAAAATTCTAACTATTAGAGGCAAAATTCATGACCTCCTGCCCTCAGATGGTAGGCCTACCTATCTAACCTCAAACACAGCTGTAGAACCTAATATATATTTAGATTGCTTCTCCCCAATTTCTCTTCAAGAATTGACCGCAGTGATTTCTTCATCTAAATCATCAACGTGTCTCTTAGACCCCATCCCAACTAGGCTACTTAAGGAGGTCTTTCCTTTAGTTAACACTCATATATTAGATATGATCAATATATCCCTATTAACAGGCTATGTACCACAGTCTTTTAAGGTAGCTGTAATTAAACCTCTCCTAAAAAAGCCCACCCTGGATCCAGAGGTGTTAGCCAACTATAGACCAATATCTAATCTTCCCTTTATGTCAAAGATCCTTGAGAAAGTAGTCGCAGACCAGCTGTGTGATTTTCTCCAGGATAATAATTTATTTGAGGAATTTCAGTCAGGATTTAGAGTGCATCATAGCACTGAGACAGCTCTAGTTAAAATTACAAATGACCTTCTGATTGCTTCAGACAAAGGACTCGTCTCTGTTCTTGTTTTATTAGATCTTAGTGCGGCGTTTGACACAATTGACCATCAAATTCTACTGCAGAGACTGGATCACTTAATTGGCCTAAAAGGTTCAGCACTAAGCTGGTTTAAATCTTATTTATCTGATCGTTTTCAATTTGTTGACGTTCGTAATGAATCATCCTTACGTACCAAAGTTTGTTTTGGAGTTCCGCAAGGTTCTGTGCTCGGACCAATCCTATTTACTCTATATATGCTTCCTTTAGGTAACATCATTAGAAATCACTCTATAAATTTCCATTGTTATGCGGATGATACACAGTTGTATTTATCGATGAAGCCAGAAGAAAGTAATCAATTAACTAAACTCCATAACTGCCTTAAAGACATAAAAAATTGGATGAGCACCAATTTCCTGATGTTAAATTCAGACAAAACTGAAGTTATTGTTCTTGGCCCCAAACAACTCAGAGACTCTTTATCTGATGACATAGTTTCTCCAGATGGCATTGCTCTGGCCTCTAGCACTACCGTAAGAAACCTCGGAGTAATATTTGATCAAGATTTGTCTTTTAATTCTCATTTAAAGCAAACCTCACGGACTGCATTTTTTCATCTGCGTAATATTGCGAAAATTAGGCCTATCCTGACCCAAAAAGATGCAGAAAAATTGGTCCACGCTTTTGTTACCTCAAGGCTGGATTACTGTAACTCTCTATTATCAGGTAGCTCTAGTAAGTCCTTAAAAACTCTCCAGCTAATTCAGAATGCAGCAGCTCGTGTACTAACAGGAACTAAGAAACGAGATCATATTTCTCCTGTTTTAGCTTCTCTGCACTGGCTCCCTGTAAAATCCAGAATTGAATTTAAAATCCTACTGTTAACTTATAAAGCTCTAAATGGTCAAGCTCCGTCATATCTTAGAGAGCTCATAGTGCCATATTATCCCACCAGAACACTGCGCTCTGAGAACGCAGGGTTACTCGTGGTCCCTAAAGTCTCCAAAAGCAGATCAGGAGCCAGAGCCTTCAGCTATCAGGCTCCTCTCCTGTGGAATCATCTTCCTGTTACGGTCCGGGAGGCAGACACCGTCTCCACATTTAAGACTAGACTTAAGACTTTCCTCTTTGATAAAGCTTATAGTTAGGGCTGGCTCAGGCTTGCCCTGTACCAGCCCCTAGTTAGGCTGACTTAGGCCTAGTCTGCCGGAGGACCCCCTATAATACACCGGGCTCCCTCTCTCTCCCTCTCTCTCTCTCTCTCTCTCTCTCTCTCTCTCTCTCACTCTCATCCTATTACTGCATCTTGCTAACTCGGCCATTCTGGATGTCACTAACTCGGCTTCTTCTCCGGAGCCTTTGTGCTCCACTGTCTCTCAGAATAACTCATACCGCAGCGGTGCCTGGACAGTGTGACGTGTGTGGTTGTGCTGCTGCCGTGGTCCTGCCAGATGCCTCCTGCTGCTGCTGCCATCATTAGTCATTAGTCATACTTCTACTGTTATTATACACATATGACTATTGTCACACTAGTATGCTGTCTGATATTAATACATACTTTCAACATATTGTACCACAGTAGCCAGAACTATAACAATAATATTATTACTTTCATTAATGTTGTTGTAAGCTACTGTCATTACCTGCATCTCTCTCTCTCTCTCTCTCTCTCTCTCTCTGTCTCATTGTGTCATATGGATTACTGTTAATTTATTATGCTGATCTGTTCTGTACGACATCTATTGCACGTCTGTCCGTCCTGGAAGAGGGATCCCTCCTCAGTTGCTCTTCCTGAGGTTTCTACCGTTTTTTTTTTCCCCCGTTAAAGGGGTTTTTTTTGGGGAGTTTTTCCTTATCCGTTGTG
Source organism: Epinephelus lanceolatus (assembly GCF_041903045.1). Classification (NCBI taxonomy): domain Eukaryota; kingdom Metazoa; phylum Chordata; class Actinopteri; order Perciformes; family Serranidae; genus Epinephelus; species Epinephelus lanceolatus. Next base: position 6,495,099 of record NC_135736.1, on the reverse strand, counting down.
AGGGTCTTAAGGACAGAGGGATGTCGTATGCTGTAAAGCCCTGTGAGGCAAATTGTGATTTGTGATATTGGGCTTTATAAATAAAATTGAATTGAATTGAATTGAATACTCCACATTCATACAGGTAGTAGTCCATTCTGATCGATATTTGTACCTGACAGGATGACCTACTCCACACTGATACACATAGTGGTCCATTCTGACCTTAGACATTTGTACCCGAGAGGATGAACTTCTCCACATTTAAAAAGGTAATAGTCCAATCTGATAGATATATGTATCTAATAGGGTGACCTACTCCCCATTGATATAAGAAGTATTCCAATCTGATAGATATTTGTTTTGTGACACAATGACCTGTCCCACACGAATACAAACAGTAGTCCATTCTAATAGATAAAATGTATCTGACAGGAATGCTTACTCCACATTTGTACAAGTAGTAGTCCATTCTGGGTCCATTCTGATAACTATCTTTACCTGATGATGACAAATGCACATTCATAAAGGTAGTAGTCCATTCTGACAGAACTGTGTACCTGGCAGGATGACCTACTCCACCTTGATACAACTAGTGATCCATTCTGATAGATACTTGTACCTGACAGGATGATCTACTCCACACTTATACGAGCCAGAGACTGCTATACCATATAAATAGATTTTTTGACAATGAAAAATGAAGCTTGCCCCTAACCAAATAGCAGCAAGGTGTTTCAATAAAAGGCCTAAATGCAAGCCGTCACAGAGGAGGGATAGGGTAAATAGTCAATTTAATGCATAAATCAAAACACAAATTAAAGGAATAGTTAGCAATGTGGGACTCCACTTCAGTGTCAAGGAAGGTAGTTAAGCTAAATGGTAAAAAAATGAATAAAGCAACACTACACATGAACCGAATCAAAATGGCTCTACAACACTCAGTTTACCCACTTAGACCTAGCTAAGGTGATGCAAACTACACAATAAACCACATGCAAGATGGCTGTCACTCAGTCCCCCCTTTAACAAAGCAGGAAAGCCCCACAAGAAAAATAAAACAGAAAATGTACCACTCAGATAACTGGTTCAAACATCCTGAAATCTGATAGGTCTGGGAAAAACAGTGGTTGGTTTCTCTATAGTTTCCTTGTTTCAGAACTGAAGGAAACAAAAGCACATTAACACACATAAGAAAACATTACAAGAAACATTTTAGAAAACTGTAATAAAAATGTAATGTTCATGAAAGTAATTTGTAAACAAATAATATATGCTGCTAGGCTTGAACACAATCTCCTACTCCAGTCGCAGACATGCAGGTGACTGGAATCTATGTCTATGAAAAAAAACAAACTATGTTAATATTATATTAACAGCAACTATAAACGTATCTTAAAAACATCTTTGTTCTGCTTGGGCATACCTCATGTCTTAGCTGATGTGCCTATGCAATCACTCCAAAGTTCAGTCCCTCACCAAATATGCAGATTTTGCCATACACAATTTGAACGATTATTTAATAAATCTTTAATATTGTGAGCTGTGAAATATGATTTAAATATGATTTTTTTCCCCATTGTTTTACAGTTTTAATCTTAAAAATCATGCTTTGAAACACATTTTAAAAATGGAGCATACCAAATCAAAGATGAAACATCACGCAGTTACAACAGCTACTCTTTGGGGGCGGTATTGCCAGAAACAACCACTGACCAGGAAGAAAAGAAACATCAGGAAGAAGAAAACTTGGCTCATCAATTTGAAAGGACCCAAATTGGAAATCCATCCCCTTCAGCCGGCTTGGTCACCACAAAAACAATGGAGCAACACCAAATTTATACAGTCTTGGGGTTTCTGTTTTTACTTTGGTGTTCAAACCTAATTGTTTTTTCACAAGAAGCTGCCCAGTATGAGCGGGAACTGCCCATTGGTTCGACAGCCCATTGGTTCGACATCCCATTGTTCCGACCATATTAAACTCATTGTTCTGAAGTCCGTTCCGAAATCATCATGATGCCCTGTGGTTAAGGTCCGGTTAGGTTTAGGCACAAAAACCACTTGGTTAGGGTCAGGAAAAGATCATGGTGTGGGTTAAAATGAAAAAGAAAGTGACAAACACATAAGCCGTGAGCCTGCTCCGCCTCAAGCCGGTCGCGGCGCACCATACACCCGCTGCGAGCCATTCAGCACCGCGGACAGTCGGACTAATGGGATGTCGAACCAATGGGCTGTCAAACCAATGACATGGAGCCGTATGAGCAGCAGGTGAGGCAGCGAGCTATCCAGCATGTTGCTCTGTACATGAGATGAATGCAGCAGTACCAAAAAAGACAGCGGAGTGGTTAAACAGACTCCAAGCAAGGTATTGCAAGGATTTGAAAGTTTTCAGATCACACATAAGTCTGTCACTTCCTTTCTTTGGGCCACTTCCTCTCTTTGGTTCGCTGGATAGTCCATTTTCATTTCCCACTGTAAGCGAACCGCACCAGGGTTCACTTGCAAGTGAACCGAGACCCCAGTTTTCAAACTGACCAGGGTTTGCTCGTTTGTTCCACACCAGAGTTTGAATGAGCATTCACACCACTCTAAATGAACTGAACTGTTCGTTTAAAGCGGACCAGGGTTCGTTTAAAGCGGACCAAATAGCGCCAGTGTGAATGCGTCCTCAGAGTGTCATGAAAGGCCCAGGTGAGCTGCCTGCCGCTTTTTATAGACTCTGTTCCCTGCCTGGGTCCTAGTGCTACAATGCCCCCCCCCCCCCCACACACACACACACACACACACACACACACACAGCTTGATGGTTAGCATACAGAATCTTTGCAGGCAATGTGTCTGTTTAGGATGCAAAGATCCAAACTGGGTCTGAACCCTCCTGTGTTCTTGGGAACCAGGATATATGTGGAGTAAAACCCCTTCTGTTGTCTGTCCTGACTGGGGATGACAGACACAGCCTGTTTCTGTAACAGGACCTGGATCTCTGCTGAAAGGTAATCTATCTTCTCCGAGGAGGATATATTCACCTCCTTAAAGACCATGAACACAGGACTGGAGAGCATAGCCCAGTCTCAGCGTCCTGTCCATCCATTCTCTCATCGTGCAGTTGCATCCCCAGTCCCTGTAAAACTGGGTTAGAGAGAGCAACTAGTGGCGGTGCGGCAGCTAAATAGCTGGGATAACCTGTCTCGAACCTCCATAAACAGAGGGATGGCTTATGGGGGGGGCCATTGAAAACGGTCGAGCCAGTGGTGATGTACCTGAACGCATCACCGCCGGCTTTCCCATAAATAAAGCAGCAGCTGATAGCGTGACACTATTTTCAGTCTCTCTTGGCTCCTATGAAGATCAGTGAGGGAGAAATACCTGAGGGATGTTAATCAGAGCTGCTGTTTAGGGGTTATGTGTCCTTTGACAACATATTCTCAGAGTAAAGTGCTCATGACTAGACCTTGATATATCTGCAAAATATCTTCTATTTTGCCAACAAAACAAGCAGTTTTGATGATGTCATACTGGGCTCATGGATCTTGTAATGGGCATTGAGAGTATTCCCTGACATGTTATATACTAAAAAACTATGGAGAAGCTATATCCCTGCAGAACAGCCCATCCTTACATATTTTAAATAGCAACTATGTATGTATTTAGCCACAGAAATATAATCAATCTATTTCTATACATCAAGGTTCATGTGTGGCACAATACAGTTGTCACTGGAGGTGCACTTCAACAACAGCAAAACAGAAAAATGGAGACAAATGTTTTTGTTTTTTTTCAATTTTTTTGTTTATTGGCCACCATTTCATGTTTTCCACATCAATTTGGATATGATGGAATGCTTTGTTAAGTTTCCCCCACCACTGTAGCTGTCAAACCCATCACCTTGCTCTACTCAAGCCTCCTCTCCCTGCCAATCAACACACAGTACATTCACTCTCCTGTTCATGGATGACCAGAAATTATGAACTACTCATTCAACTCACACAGCAATTTATACACCAGTCACACAGCACACTATGCACTCTCTCACACCCACACACACACCCACACACGCACACACCCACACACACACACACACACACACACACACGTGTGGCAACAAGGGTGTTGGGTAGAGCCAAAAGGGATGCAGGAGGTACAGTATGGGTGAGGGGTGGGGCTGTGCAATTGTTCCCTCCCACTTCAGATATAATAGACACTTCTCTCAGACCAACCTGACCAGTAAACTGTACCAATCTCCGTCTGCTTAAGTAACCACAGTGAATCTCCGATTAGGCATGGATGCAGTGCGACCTATCAGAACTGGCTCCAAAAACAATCCCAGGTCTGAGAGTGTGTCCAAGGGCCAACTCTGCCCCAACAGGGCCAACTGGCTACAGCTGGGCACAATGGTACATCAGTTAAATGACAAGTCCTAAATTTAAAAAACAAAACAAAACCTCATAGTGAAAGCAATTAAATAAAATAAGATTTTCCCCAAAACGTTAACCTTTGTTCCTTTTAGAAAATAGTCAGTAGCCGTGCCGAAATAAGGAGACTGAACAGAGAAATTATTTAGGAATGAAGAAATGAAGAAAAAGTAGACTACCCCCCACCAAAAGAAAGAAAACTATTGGTATGAGCTACAGATTGGGGGGCTTTGTGCTACACTGGAGAAGTTCTGTGGGCTTTATATTAGTGAAGACCTTGCAAAATAAACACATCTATAGGATGGCCCCTTGTCCCCTGAGAGATCAGTCCTTACAAAACCACAACACAAACTCAGGTCCTCTGGATTTCCATCTGAGGGAAAAGAACATTGGCACCCCCCCTTACCTACAAATACAGGTTACAACACTCATTTAGCTCGTACCCACATTAAGCAATGGCAAGGGTTTGTTTTTTTTTAAACAGGAGGGGAGCTAATTCAACAGGAAAAAACAAACATTTTGCAAACTGGATCTCAATGCCATTTTAACATTTGGTTTAAAATATACAAGGCAAACAGCTGATGTGGAGCTTTGTAGAGAAGGCATTGAGGTCTTCCATAGAGGTGGTGCGCTGTTCCACAGAGTCCCCCCGGGTGGGACAAGACGAGTCTGGCCAGAAGTTGCGAGGTTGGAGATGTAGCTGGCAAGAAATGCCCTGCCACGCCACTGATGGACTGACTGAGTGGCGGGCTGGACAGCGGGCCGGCTGACTGACTGAGAGGCAATTAAAGGGGAAATATTAATGTTCACAGGAAAGGGAAGGTCCACAAGGAAGTGAAGGTGGTGGTGGTGACTGGTTGGAAGGGGTTGGGGCGGGACTCGTCTCCTCTCTCTCTCCTCTGCCAGGTCTTACAACTCATCATGTCCATCATCGTCCTCACCATCAGAGTCCTCGTCCTGCACTTCATCCACATCATCCAAATCCTGGAGAGCAGAGGACAAAAGGGTCATTGATTAAGACGTAATCTCTCAAATCTGCCAAGCGTGCAGTTCTACTTTATAGTGAATGCCCAATAAAACTAGACCTGCAAGCTCCACAAGATGTTAAATTAAGAAAACAAACCTCCACCAGAATTCTCAGACATACTCCACAAGGCTGCAATACTGGCTGCATAATAATGTTTTTAATTGTAGCTTGGGACCAATCCTGGGAAATCCCTGAGTTACAAGTTACAACAGATTTTGTGAGGTCACAGTGGCCTTGTCCTTTGACCACCAAATTCTTATCAGTTCATTTTTGAGTCAAAATGAATGTTTGTGCCAAATGTGAAAAAATAACACCAAGGTGTTCTTGAGATATTGCTTTCATGAGAATGAGACAGATGCAAGGTCACACTGACCTTGACCTCTGACCACAGAAATCTAATCAGTTCATCATCGAGTCCAAGTGGACGTTTGTGCCAAAATTTAGGAAATATTGCAAGAATGGTATGTACGGATGGACAACCCAAAAACATAATGCCTCTGGCCACGTCTAACGGCGGCACGTGGACATTGGAAAAACAAACAAACAAACAAAAAAAACCCCGCATTGTTGGTGATATAGTTTATCTAGAGATAACATGCAGATTTTTTTCCCACCAATCACCAACTGATGGGTTGAAGAGTAGGTACGGCCAAGATTTTCTTTGGATAACTACAGCCCTACAAATCAACTCATTCGTCACTCAGCAGAACATATACTCAGCACTGTCCACAGATATATGTACAGCCTATAGATGACATCTTCGTTTTGCTCATCCATTCCTTCATGTCTAGTCTGAGGACAGGTGGGGGAAGAGCTAAGTCAGATACAGGAAGACCCCAATGGTGACTGTGGGGCACGTGCTGCTTTTATCAGGTGTCAGGGCACAGGCCAGTAAAGCAGCCACGACAGCTGCAGAAGGCATTAGCCCACAGCACTCATCTGGGCTGGAATTAGACTTCTGAGAAGGGGGCGTGGTGGCAATAATGGAGTGGAAAGCTGCTTGTAAAGAGGATATAATAATGGGTGCTAGATGCAGCAAAGTTGTAGCACAAGGGAATGTATAGAGAGCTTGCATGTATCCTCTACATCTTTAACCAAAAGATGGTGGCAAGTGTTTCCGACAAATCGGTCAATTGTCCATCTCAACACTTTGCATCTGGAGGAAGCTTAGGAAACATGATATTTTTGGCTGTTTTCTAAAAACAGCATTTATTTTTTTTTTTCCAAATAGCTAATCCTGAGACCTTATAATGCTTTCTTTTGCTTAGTTATGCCACCGTCCCCCTCCCCACCAAAAAGCCAAGTGGGTCAGTTCTAAGGTTACAGCGTAAAACCCTGATGAGACACTAAGACACTATTTTGGGTAGCTTCAGACATGACGCCAAATATGCCTCGAGAGACACTGGGGTTATGAGACATACATGCACCTGAATATGATGTCTTGACTTTCAGTTCTAACTGTTCTGCTTTACTGCAACAACTTAAGGGAATGGTTTAATCATTAACTTAACACTAATTATTCAGGAAACAACTCAAAGATGAGAACAACCAGTCTCTAAATCTTCATGCTGCAATTTCTCTTTCAAATGTGGCACCTGTTGATCTTGTTTTAGTCACTGTCATCTCCACCTTCCCTAATTTATGGCTCAATATGACAATGTCCCCACTGGTGTTAGGTATCAGAGTATAGTGAAGTATATGCGCACATTTGTCCAAAGTCAATACACCATCCAACAGAGGACTGCATGCAAAGTTAGATTTTTCCGTGAGCATAATTAGGCCTGTCACAATAATATCAACATATCATATGATATATGGACATGACTCAATCACTTTGCTGACCTTAATAATGCCTGTAATATTTCTCTCCACCCCACTACTTGTGTGATTTCAAAGAAAACTAAAACACTTCAAAGACAACACAGCATAGCTTACCGCTAGCCTGCAGCTGCACATTTAGAGTAGAGGACGTACTGTTCTGATAGTAGTTAGCTTGCAAACCCCTGGCAACAATCAAAGCAGTTTGTTGTTTTACCTCCAACATCATCCTCCTCCATTCCGTAAATCCACCAAAAAACTGCCCGGCTCCCAGGCTGCCCTTCCCAGGGACCCGACTGCAGCACACCAGCCAGATTATGGAAGAAAACTATGGTGTTCCCAGAGCTTCACTAAGCTTGCCTATTAGTCGCAGGAGGCATCACTTGGTTTTGTTTTTATGGGCAAATTTTAAATGAAGTCTCAAACTGAGTCATTTTTGGCTACTCCTATTAATGGTACTGTAATTTTATCCATACTCTCTTAACAGATGTTAATTACTTATTAAAAATATTTTATATATTCCAATTCCTCTATCTGACCATTCTTAAGAATCTAAGAAGTTAATTGCTTTTTGTAAAGGTGTACTTGCATTATTATAATATCATTACACTGAACCCTGAAAATGACAATAATATAGTGTGTCGCAGTTATTTCTGGGATAATTCATCATCCAACAAAAATAGTTATCATGACAGGCCTAAGCATGATTCTCCTTTTTTGTGGTCTCCAAAGAAAATATAAGTGGAACCAATACATCAGGATGACCTGAACAGATTCAAAGTCTAGCTAAATTCATTAAAGCTCAGACAGCTTCTTTCCAGGCTACAACTGTGCTATAACTGCACTGCACTGTGTAAATGGGTATCTCAGGTGAGGTGATCTTACCTCGTCATCATCGTCTCCTGCAGGAGCACCACCCTCCTTACCACCGCTCTCCAAGAACTTAGTGAAGCCTTCCAGTGTTCTCTCCCCGTTGTAATCAATCACCTGTTGAACAGACATTATTTCTCATTAACAACCAAAATTCTGTCCTATCCCCATCCCAAAAAAGTCTTAAATACGCAAGCATGTATGCATGTCTTTCATTGCAAAAACATCACTGAGCCTTTGACACCCAACTCTGCCATTTAAAAGCAGCAAATTAACTTTGGCACTGTGTCTACAAATGGTGCTGATGAGTTGTCCAGAGATGATCTATGAGCAGTGACACAGCAACAAGCTGGTGGGATGAATGCTAAAAAAAAGGCTGCGCATGAATAGGACAATCAAAGGACATCTGCAAAGCTCTTTAATCTGGCTGTAATGATGTGCTAGATGGCACTGTATGGCTGCCAATACAGCTGCATCCTTTAGTAGCCATTCTTGGGTCTTCTGTGTGCTTCATCTAAGTGGGGTCATGGGCTAATCCTAAAAGGTGGCCCCAGCATACACCAGTCATTTAAGTTTGCTAAACTCAAGGCTGGCACGTGAATGGCTGGTAAATAAAGGAGCACTTTGGAGAGAGGCAGGTGCAGGCTAAGCAGAGAGTGTCAATGTGAGTGAAGTCATCCAGCAGGAATCTCTTCGAACCAAACACCAACATAATGGTGCAGAAACCTATGAAGCCAGCAAGGTCAGGTTTCTGCACATGGTTAACACTGCTAAATCAAGAGGCACTAATGTTACTTGGAAGGCCAATATGGCAATGATTTTGGATCCAAATAACCACCCAGATCAATATAACTCACAACTGCAAAGGCATGTAATGAATGAGAGGGCAGATCCAATTATTACAGATGGAGAGGAGATTGAAGGATTATCAGCACAACTGGAGATGTTTACAGAAGATCCTGAAGATAAGAGAGATGATGCCAATCAAAGTTTTAACCCCTCTCTGCTTATCGGTCAAATGTAATGAGAAAAGAAAACATTATCTAGACAGCTGGAAACGCTCACCTTGCGCTCATCTCCAGCAGGGAAGAACTTAAGAGTGGGGAAGCTGTGGACTTTGACTGCCTCAATCTCATTGGCTGTGGAGTCCATCTTAGCCACGATGGTGTCAGCACTGTCCTTATACTTCTCTCCCAGCTTCTCCCAGATGGGAGTCAGCTGTTTGCAGTGTCCACACCAAGGTGCATCTGGAATACAACAGTAGTTTAGTCTTTAATCATAGCAGACAACACAAACAGTACACTTGGATTGGCTTTAGCTTATTTAGATACAGACTAGTAAAGACACTTGAATGCAAAATCATGTCATGCATTTTCTTTTCTTTTTTTTTCACAGACTGGATAATGCCCGCTTCAGACCAAAGATTCACAATGAGTTGATTCACAGACAACTACTTACAATGTGTTATTTTGCAACTTTCTAAAAACCTGCCGGTTCAAACCAGTGTAACTACATGAGACAATGTATGAATGAATAGGTGAATACTTAATTCATGTAAATTGTGTTATCAATTGAGATGCTAATTTTATCTGGCCAAAAACAGGCTTAAAACAAAATGTAATTAACGGAAAAAATGAACAGCTGACTCCTTGGAGTGGGATTTGGTACAATCAAATGCTTAACAAGACTTTTTTTAGCTGACCAAAATGTTACAGTTGACTTAAATGGACTGAAAACACACCATGAGAGGGTTAAAGATCTAAGATGAAAACATGGTGAAGTTCAAACGTAGTAGTGGTATCACTGTATTACAGTATACAAGGGTATTTAGAAATCCTGTCCCGCACACCAGTATCATATACCGTATACCACGGTGAAATTTAAGGACAGTATGAAGGTATGAAAAAGAAGATGCCAATCAAGCCTAGTACACAGTGCCATGGAAACACACACCTATGCCTCTATCCTGATTGATTGACCGTGGTAGCAACCTGTCAATCATAAGGTAGACCCACCCCAAAACATACCCTAACCATACCCATAACTTACAAAATTAACATCATGCTGAATTGAGGAAGACTTGAAACTAGTGCCTGAGATCATAAACTCATTGGGAAAATGAGAAGGAGAATCATTTTCTCATATACTTCTATATAACCTGACTTCCTTCTGCAACCAGTGAAGTCACCCCCTGCTGGCCATTAGGAAGAAAGCAGATTTAAGGCACTTCTGCATTGGCTTCACTTTTCAGACGCGGAGGCTGCATCAACTTCTTTTATACCATCTACAGTTTGATTTCAGAGAGGTACTATGCATCTGTACACTCTGCTGCAATGTATAGCTGGAAGCAGGCAAACAGAGAAAATGTCACATGCAGTTTCAGTTTCATGACCCTGCTCCCCTTTGACAGACTAGGAAACCCCCACCTCCTCACCTGTCAGGGAATATGGGCCTACCCCACTGCACACAACTGGCCACAAACCGTATTTAACAGCATGCAATGGAAAATTCCTCCAAAAATAGAGCACGTGTGAATGTGGATAGCTATAAAAAACATATTCCAACAGCTATATTTAACCAGCTCTTTTTAAAATTAAGTGTCTGGTAACAATTTAATTTGCTGAGAAGGGGGTTGAGAGGGTGAGTGGGCCCCTAGCATCAACTCTTGGTATTTGACAAAGGCTTAGCACGGGGCAAAGTAAGGACAGGCAAGATCTGAGATAGAGTTAGTGTTGGAGTTAGAGTTAGTGGCTAGAGGTTTTGCCAAATCTCCCACATCTGAGCAACTGAGTTTTGACTGCAAAAGACCCTTTTAAAAGGTGAACCCCTTTACCACCTCACAAACAGTATGCATTAATATATTTTAATGCAGTTATTATAAATAGAAACATCTGCTGAAATGAGGATGCTCTTACAGAATTCCACAAAGACGTTCTTAGAGGAATCGAAAGCAACCTCCTCGAAGTTCTTGCCGACCAAAACCTTGACAGGGGTTTTGTCCCAGTCTTCAGGGATGTCCTGACTCATGAGGTGGGGCTGTGGGACAAGAATTAGCCAACATTAATCACATATATCTGAAACATGCATGATGCTGCCAAAACTAACCACTCCCTTCTCTCTCACCTTGAGTTTGCCCTCAGTGAACAGTTTGCAGAATTGAATGATGCTCTCTGCTGTGATGTCATTAGTCTCAGGCTTGTACTTGGTCATCTCATCCTCCAGGGTGATGAGGCGGATGGCGGGGCACTCCTCTTTCTTCAGGCCGAAGAACTCCAGGATGCGCTGGTTGTCATCCACATCGCTGTCGATGAAAATGAACAGGATCTGGTACAGAGGAGACAGAAGAGGTCGTGTTCAGAATGCACATCAATCACATTTGACAGATTAAAGGAAAGTACACAAGCAGGGACTTTCAAACAGTTCACCTACCTGACCCTTGAATCCCTCTGCAGCTTTCTTAAACTGGTCCATTTTGTCCTGGAAGTCATCAGCAGTTTTGGGCAGGAACATGAGGATGTGGGACTTGATTTCTCCACCAAAGATTTTAGGGGCGGTCTGCAGAAAACAGAAATACACAAGACTGACATGTGAGGATAACACTTGGGTTTGTACTTCTTATTGCTGTGGACAGTAGTGGGGAGTGGGGAAAAGCGATCAAATGGTCACGTTGATGTGCACGGCCCCCGTCATTACCTGCTCTGTGAACTCAATGACCAGAGGCAGCTGGTTGGCCTTGACGAAAGACAGGAGGTTTTCTTTGGTCAGCTCTCCATCAAAGGTATTGCGCCCTTCATCAAACTGTAAAGGAAAGATGGAAACATTCAGATACAAATATCATCCACCCGCAGTCTGCCTGTGAACACCAACATAGATTTACCAGACAAACCCCTTTAAAATCCCCTGGTGACCCCTGCTGACAAAAGAGCCAGTAGCCCCAATGGACTTTTATTAAGTGTTAAGAATAGCAGTGGTACAGCTGTACCGAGCAACCCTTACTGGCATACACTAGGAAAAACGCCATTTGGCCGGTGGCATACCACCAGCCATGCAGCCACTGACAAAGGTGATGAAACTTAAGCCTCAATCCCTGCAATAAACAAGTAAAAGACCCCAGCTGTTTATTGAGACTGAGCCCCAGCTTTAAAAGGGTTTGCCCAACTGTAGGCAACAAGCCAACATGTCAGTAGTGTTTGTATCAGGGTAAAGTTACCAACGTGGATCAGAGGCCAGACAATGGCAGTGAGGGGATTGAGCCTTGTGCCAAAATGAGAGAAGATAATCCATAACTCAAAATGACTGAGGTATTTAGAGTTCGTTGTTTCTTGTTAAGGCAGCTTGGGCTGCATGAAATTATTATGTCATTACAAATCCACTGCAACCTATAAAATGTCACAAACAATGATGCTCATCACAAGGTACCAGAGCAAAAAAAGAGAAAAGGCATGGCTGTTAAAAATGTACTGAAATAAACAATCAACACTGTATAAACCAGTATATACCGTCCGCAACCTTAGGCACCTTGTCTTGAATATATTTGCCAAATTTTGAGGGTTAAATGCCATTTTAAGACTAAACAAGGCTGGATTCATCAAACTTCCCAGGTATGGGAAGCAAGCAAACATCTTCAAAGTCTGCCACTTCTAAAAGTCATGCCTGTAACAGCAGGGGGTTAAACAAAATATAAAATTTTTGTTAAGTTTGTTTATAAAGAAGATTGGTGGAAGGTTGGTCAGGTTATGTTTGGTCCATGCTGGCTGTAGCATCCCTGGCACGAGCTTTGTGCAACAGAAAATTGCATAATCACCCTTTCTGCGTCGAGTGCATAGGCTCTGACAGCTGTCGCAACGCTTGTTGTGTACCTCTGAATTTTTGTTACTAGGTGTCCACTGCACACGCTGTGCTTTTCAGTTCAACAGGGAGGATTGGCAACACAGGTTCACCTGTTCAGACATCTCTAGTAACAACTCTTTATTGAGAGACCATAGGGAAAGTCAACTGCCCTTAAATTATTGGAAAGAAATATCCACCACCCTGGGGAAAGAAGAGGCTTTTTGCCACAGGGTGTGGGAGAACATGAGAGATCGCTGTAAAAGCTGGGGAAAAAAAAAAAACTAACAAAAAAGCAGCTTACTTTCTGTTAACATTCTTCTGTTGTTGACTTCTTGTTTAAACACAATATTTTGTTTGTATGCTGCCTTGCATTTCAGGGCATATTGCAACAGACAATGCATTGAGCATAAACATCTCTGTACATGCTCAGAGCTTGCTCGCCATCTACAGAGGCCCACGCCACAGTGTCTCTTGCTTGCTCTCATATATAATTACAACGGCCTGATTATGGGAATAAGAAGAGGAAATGTTGCTATTCACATTGCCTACATGAATGGAATAAAATGTTAGAGATCAGTTGATTTAAATTTTGCTATTGTGTTGTAATTACACATAATGTTAACCTAATGTTGATATGACACATTGATTCACACAAAAATTTAAAATGGCTTGTCATATCAGAAAGTTTGCCAACCTCTGGTATAGAGCTGGGTATCACCACTGATTTCCTGAATCGAGTCGATTTCGATTCAAGGGGTCCCGATTCCATTTGATTTCTGATTTGATTCGATCCCATAGCGATTCGACTGGAGATTTTTCAGTTACAATACCAGTTTTTGGCAGTATGTGAAAGAGATTCTCAGAGAACTAACAGTGTAACATTTACAAGGAATTATTTTTTAAAAAAGAATAAATTCACAACAGGAATAAAACTGAATATTTTAAAACTAAATGTTGTTTCTAGAGCAGCAAAAGTAATATTAAAACAGCAAAGTCACAATATAAACTTAACATCTCACTGGAAACAAATTTAAAATGTCAGTAAAATAAATTATATTCCTGACATCACAATACTGAGTGAAGTTTGGAAAGAATAAAGAACACAGACATCAGTCAGCATCAGTCCTGCTGTCCTCTCTGCTGCTGAGGAGAGTCACTACCTACAGGTCACATGACCACCAGTAAGTTTTAAGATACAAGACAAACTGAGCTAAACCATTTAACATAAACAGTTGTTGTTGTTTCAGCTTGTTAGTAACAATTTGCTATTAGATTGAGAGCACTCTGGGCTTGTTTATAACATAATATTGGTGGCGGTGGATGAGAGACTACGGACAGAGCAGATTGAAATATCGCTTTTCTACATGTTTACATGTTGCTGATCAGCTGTATTGATAAAGTATTAACTTTTCCCTTGAGAAGGTTTTATTGCACTCAGAGTAACAAGTGTAGTTGTCATCAGCTCACGTTGTCTTCGCCTCTCTGTGTTTGTGTGTGTCTGTGTGTGTGTGTAAAAGTGGCGCAGCAGCCAGGACGTACAGACAGCAGGAGGAGACATTGCAGCGTGATAATAAATTACACGCAAATGTACAAAACCAAGCTAACAGCTAACAGTTACAGATAAAAGAGCAGGTGACATCAGAGGTTCTCAAAACTATGCTGTGGCTCGTTTTACTACTGGCAAGATTAACAGGGTTAAAGCTTCACACATCTGTTGGAAAAAGTGTATATCTAAAGATCGATCTCAGACTTTACGAATCAATATCGGGTCATTCCAGTGAAGATCGATTTGAATCGGATGTATTGATTATTTTAACCCAGCCCTACTCTGGTATATACTATAAAATCACTGTGTGAAACAATTAGCAAAACATGATAAATCTACAATTACAAAAAATCTACAACTATAATCTAACAGCACCTTAAAGGAGTCCAAAACACTTAATTTGCACCCATGCCCACACACACTGATGACAGCAGTGCTGCCACACAGGGACCTTGTCTGCTCATTAGGACTGGGTGGGGTTCAGTGTCTTTTCAGTAATTAAATCGCAACCCTCAGTGGTTAAATACACACATCACCAGCTCCTGAGGAAACCACATCCTTTAACTGTTAAATGCTCTATGTTCATCAACTGGTTGGGTCGCAACAGTATGACATTTCCATTGTTAGTTCATCAGTTACAATGACCCTTAAAGAAATTAAAACACAGACTTTACTGGTTGAAGAATTATTTTATCATAAGCTAAACTCCTTTTTTTAATTTGAGCTCGATTGAGAGCACACAGCTGCCAGTCATTCCTCCTCTAATCATAGCCAATGGGGCTAGTTGAAAGACGCACCACACCTAATACAGCTCTTCACTATTCACCACCATCAGCTCAACATGCTGAAGTCGTTCATCGTGTAGGTAGAGCAACATGTCCCAAGGCACGTATGAAACACTAGAGACGAGCCAAGATTAGCAACGGAGAGTAGATATTGTGAGGTTGACTGGATCACATTACCATAACACGAGAATGTGTTTCACAAGCTGATGCAAGGCCAATAACAACCTATTTACAATATATTATGATGACAGCTGGGACAGTGAGTAAACACTTCAAATAATGACGAGTCAACCAATTAAGAATCTGTATCTTATGATTCATCCTGTGACCACAGTTGATGTTTGAATACACATCGATGGAACATTTGTGTGCCGTTATATTTAGGCTGCATGCACCTTACATGCCTCTATGGATTCTGAACAAACTGTTAAGGTACAGTGAAGCAAAACTGGAATTTAAAGTCACCTTCTTGAAGAGGACAACGCTGTCCTTGGACACCTCAAACTTGGAGAAAACAGCATCGTCTGCGGTCATGGCGAAGGGAATGTCATCTGTGGCTTCAGCTGCTTTTTCGTAGGCCTTGGCGCCATCAGATTCAGCATCCTACAGGCACATGAAAACATTCTGTAAGATAAAGAACTGTGCAAGTGATCCCAAATGATCACTTTTTTAAACATTTATTTTAGATGCTTTGAAAGCAACGAAGCAGAATGACGAAGATGATGCCAGAAAATCTATATCTGAGTTATATCGAAATAATGAAGTTATTCAGTGCTGGATCTAGTGTATTCGGCACCCTAGGCAGCTGCCAGTGTTTCTCATAGGAAGATATTGCAGGGTTTTTCCTGTACTGAGAACAACAAGGTTGTCAAATTTTGTGCCATCTCATGCTTTGTCATTTGTAACTGCTATTGTGGCACTATGTCAATGTGCTGGCAACTGCCAACGAGGAAGAGGAGAGCCATCTATTTTTTGGCTGGAACACAGCAAAGAGGGGGATAGCCCAGTGCGCCAAAGTGATTCTGTTGGAACTGTCTTTGCCACCACAGCCAAAACAAAACTGACTGAAGAAAACAAAAAGTCCTTCTCCCTGCTGCTCGATGTCTGAATATACTATATATATGCCAGTTGGCATTCATAAAGCTGTTGCCAACAGCAGCCTGAAATTGAGAACATCACTCAGTGCGCTTCCACATATATGCCTGGGCGCCACCTGGTGCAGCGACTACAACATTTACATCAGCTAATTGTGGGGAAATAAAGTAGGTTTATTAATCAACTTTTTCCCTACTGTATCAAATACATCAGTTTAAACAGATATGTGTAGAACAGGGATGGTGAACTTGCTTAGCGTGGGGGCCACTGGAGGAGGCCGGGGGCCAGTTAATAATAATATTTATCATATAAAATGAAGAAACAAGGCAAATCCAGTCACAGCAGCCACAGACAGGTCAGGTGTATGCAGGGGTGTTTCTAGGATTTGAGGACATGGGTGGCTCAGCCCCGACCCCGGATCCTCACCATGAAACTTTTTGTAATATACAAGTTCTATTTTTTAAAAGGAGTTTTAATGCACTTTGGCACCTAATGTACATTAAAACTCCCAAAAAATCCCAGTGTAAATCAATTTATTTTCACGGTGAATTAGATAATGGTTGGCAGGCCACCCTGCACCCTATTGCAGATCAGATCTGAGTATCACTGGTGTAGAACATGATAGTTTGAATTAATGATTCAATTAGCTGAAATTGCCAGTCAAAGGCCTAGTATGCGTATTTTTTTTTCTAGCTGTTTTGCATTCACTGATAGAATTACTTGTCAAGTTCATTGGTTTTGTTCAACCTTTTAGAGTCGGAATGAAAAATGAACCCCATGTACATTACAACACATCTTATTAATACTGCTATTACAATACATCTGAGAACGCGACTGCCACAAATACTGATAAAAGCACATAACTGAGAATAAGATGTAAAATAATCAAAGTACATTATAAAAACAGGATGGGCTGTTTTTTAAACTGTCTTGTAAAAGTGTGTGAGGGGCTACCTTAAAAACAATTATGTTTGAATATTTAATATCCAGGAATTCAAAATCTACACTCCACCACTGACTATGTGACAATCTGCCCAAAATGTATTAATAATTAATATTTTCTTCAATCATGCAATTATTAAAATTCCTAAAATACATTACTTGTAAAAATAAAAAATAAATAAATAAAAAAGTGTTTGCTTGAGCCAGTTTAAGGCATGGTGATAATTGTGCTCCTGAGGAAACAAAGCATCGCAGCTTGATGTTGGCAATGCCACACAATAGACAATCTAAGCGATATGGTGATTCATTTTGAGATATCATTCTGTATGTTTATTGAAACTCAACAGTATTACATCAACCATCCAAAAATCTGACCAGAAAGTTTAATCTAGCCTTTACTGAAACTGAAACTTGTATTACTCAGACCTTCAGAGTTCAGACTCGTACCTTAAAGAATCCGATGACTGCCACCTCACTGTCAGCGATCAGAGACTCTGCCTCAGTGACTCCTGCCAGGGTGGCGACGGCTGGGCCTGTGCGTTTTTTCAGCCAGCTGACAATGTCATCTGCCTGCCTGCCAGCTGCAGCACAACACAACACAATAACTCAAGCAATTCTGTTTTCACAGACATCATGGGACTGATCAAAAGCCACTAGTCAAAGGCTAAACATTAACAATCTAAATAAAATATGGACAATGTGGTCCATGTGATATTTGGGAAGCAGAACACATCCTACTCAGTATTTGAACAGACCCAGTTTGACAGATAGGGGTATTACCTGATCTGCGTAAGGAAATTCGCACTGACTCTGCAGTGGTTAAACTAAATATGTGCAGGCACAGAGACACTGTTCATACATTTTCTGGTGTAAAAGTTTAAGCGCATTTTGAAAGTGAAAACATAAAAGCTCTGCATGAAACTACCAGCTCTCAACTTCAGATGACAATACAGAACACCCTCATTTGTTTCACTTTCAAATTCAGACACCATGTTGTGTGATAAGTGAATTATAAAAACTAAAAATCAACTCTGTGAGGCTCAAAAAACATGACTACCTTTCTTTGGAGTAAGACTGTTGAAATTAACCTGGAGTCAAGATAGACCTGACTGTCAGACTGAACTGGTGATGCAACATAGTAGCAATTTCCCTGAGAAAGACAGTGTGATGCAGCACGTAGTCTTGGAGCGACGCTGGGAGGTTTGTGGTAGTGGTTTCCATAAAAACACCACTTCTCAACCTACTCTCCCTTCCTCTTGAAACCGAGCCTAGCCCAGGCCAGCAGAGAAGAGGCAACGTGAGGAACTGCACATATCTCCAGTGGCTCAGCGTCAGCATGAGTGGAACGTGCAGGGGGAAGCCCAACCCACATTCTGCCTCAGTCATGTCGCTGAAAGCTGATTGGCTGACCTACAGTTTATGCTGCTGTGCAGATCATATTACTGGGATAAAGAAGGTCGGAAGGGCTCGCCTCTAGGTCTCAGAATGGGTTCTTTATGCCACCTATAGAGTCTTTCACTACATTATATTATGAAATAATATTCACTCACCTTTTTTTATGAGTTTAATAGTTTCTCAAGATTACATCACTTTGTAAAAAAAATAATAAAATCTCCCATTCATTAAGTTGCAGGGAAAAAAACAATAAGTTGCACAGTGGGAGAAAAATACAATTAACATTTTTTAAAATGGCTGTATGAATAAATTCAAATACAGAAAGTTATATGATGTAATTTGGGAGAATAAGAACATCATAAACATCCAAATCTAACTTGAGTAAAGAAAACCCCTCATCAGCAGATACCACTATATAAATGGAGTTTAAGAGGAACACCACCTAAATAAGGAATTCCAAAAGGTTATATTCATGGCCATGGACATTTCAGTCAATATTTGTGAACATGACCTACTCTCTGTCAAAGCCAGAAACCAGATCTGCTCTATAGACAGTGAATGGGAGACTGATTTTGTGGACATACAGAATGTTTTCTTTTCTGTACTTAAATGAGCTTTATTCTATTATGGGGTTCTCAGTTCTGAAACAGAAAATGTTCCCATATATCAGAACATTTCCCTGCATGCAGTCAGTGTAATCTAGAACATTTTTCACCGTTCATTGTCTATGGAGAAGCTCCAGACTCTACACCCAATAACATCACAAATTTGAGTTTTTGCACTTGCGTTTTTGGATTTGGGAGAGAGTTGTTCAGGTTTACAAATATTGTTGGACTGTCTTAGGCCATGAAGGTATGGATGGGCATGTATGAACTTTGAAAATCGGCTAACTTCCCCTTTATTTCCAGCCATTGCCTCAAACTTCCAGGTAATCTGTCTCGTGCAAGAAAAAAAAAATCACAATAAGGCTCACCAGAGTACTCTTTGGGTGACTCCTTCTCTCCGCCCTTAAAGAACTTGATGGTGGGATACCCCCGGACGCCATACTCTTGAGCCAGTTCTGTCTCCTCCGTAGCATCAACCTTACCCAGGCGGACTTCTGAACCCTCTGACTTCAGCATGCCGGCGGCCTTGGCATACTCCGGAGCCAGGGCCTTGCAGTGACCACACCATGGGGCATCTGCAGGAGTGTCAGGAAGACATTTAGCAGGAAACCCACCAAATATAGACATTTGCATTGTTTGAGATAAGTAAATCTGATCAGACAGGGTGCTAATTTTTGGCACAAAAAGATACCACTGGAAGACAACAGGTATATAAAACATGCAACGTGGCAAATATGGAGCTCCAATTAGCTGCTGTCATTAATAATCACACTGAATGATTTTTCTGATGATCAGCCATGGCCAACTATTTCAATAAATGTTTACTTGTTACGAAATATTTTTCAGCTATGCTACTTAAATGTGAGGATTTGCTGCTTTTCTCCATTGTATTTAATTGCAACTGACGTGGAAAACCTTATTTACAGAGCATTTTCATAAAGGGATGAAGTGTACAGTGTTTTATAAGAAAGATGCTAGTCAGAAAAAACAAGTATTGGGATTTTTGGGACTCAGAACTTTTGATCAGCATTTTATATTTTGACTGTTCATAAACTAAACTTTCTTTACAACTTTTGGGAAAGTGTAACCTTTTTAAAAGGACTAGTCTGAACTTTAAAATAACTGGTGATTAGTGGCAGGAGCAAACTACTATCAAATGCAGCATAATCTAATTGCTACTGTGCTTTCACATGTTAATTTGTAAGCCATGGTATTAAACCGTACATATAAAAGCCTGGACACAAATTCCAAGCAGATAATCACCTTATCAGAAATGACACGTCAAATAGAATGACCTGCATTGCATCACCTTAGATTCTTGACAAACAACAAAACTTCCTTGTTCCAGTGCAGCCAATATAAACGCACAGATGAACTTTTGTTAAGTACACGTCAACCTAGCTCCACATCCCCACTGAGATCCCGCCCAGTGACAAATACGTGGGTGAAAAGAAAAGCCTTCATCCCTCCCATCCCGAGCTCATTGGAGAAACTTGCCCTCGGCCATCTCTGACTGGTCCACTGATTTGTCACACAGGATGTGAACAGGTCAACAATGTCACAAAAGTAAAGCGGGATGGGCCTGCAGGCTATGGAGAAGAGGCTGAATAGAGCCTGTGCTGTGACACGCAAACTTCTGTTTTATTAGAGAAAAATACAGCAACAGAGACATCCGGGCTGCACAAACACTGAAACTTACAGTGTGAAACCACGGCAGGCAATCGAAACGTTATGGCCTTTCACTTAAATGATACTCATTTCGCTTCTGGCTGATTGAGGTGATAATGGTTATGTTATTAGAGCGTTATCCCGACAGCAGTAGTGATAGTGCACGGCGGCAGTGCCGACTTTTTAAAACGCAATAAGGTGCGCTGTTTTTAGCCATCTATAACACCATGGGGTTACAACGTTAGCCAAAGCAAACATATGGCTGAACAAAAGTTGCAAATGCATACAGTTAGCATTAAAACAAGTTGCGGGTTGACGTTAATGCGTTGTGCCAAGTTTCGTATCCTCATCAGACTCCGTTCACACTTTGAGGATACTCGGCGCTAGGTAACGTGAGTCAAATTTAATGGAAATGAGTCTGACAAAGAGAAAACGCAGTCTGATAAACAATGCCCCGTCATTTTTATACTCAGTTCGAACAACGGTGAAATAGCTGCTGTGAAAACAAGTGCAATATATTCACGCATGGATGCAAAATTAAACATGACATCAGTAAGTTAGCCGCTAACCGCAGCAACTTGTCAGAAGTGTCAAAGTTTAATGCTAACATTAACCCAGGCTGAATCAAGCTAACGTTAGCTAGCCGGGCAGCCGCTGAGCCTGCCGAAGACGGCTAGCGCTAGCTGGAGAGATTTTGTAGCTACGGTTTACTTACAGAATTCAACCAGGAGGTTAGGGTGAGCTTGGAGAGCCTCGTCGAAGTTACTTTTCTTCAGCACCAGGACATCTTCTTCCTCACTGATCTCGGCTCTGCTGGCCACAGCCAGTGTGCAGATGAGCAGAAACTTGAACATAGTTGCCGTCGAGTATTCTTCCTGGTGGAGAGACGAGAGCTGCAGACACGCTCGGTTACGGTTTAGCTGTGAAATTGGCCTTAGTTTTGGTCTTTTTCCTTGTTTAAGGTTGGGAGAGTAGCTGGTATTTTGTGTCTACCGCTACTAACGTGGCACCGCACGCAGAAACCGGAGGGGTCAACCGTAGTGCGCATGCGCATTTATCAGGCCGAAAGCAGTTCGTGTTGAAATGTGACTGGACCGCAGCGGGCTGTACCTGGAAGTGAATAAGCGGCGCTCCCTGCGCCGTGATGGCATGCCTACACATCAGCCCTGACTGATAACACACTGGGATCCTCAGCAACTGAATGGAAAACATGTTTTTTAAGCACCCAGACTATTTAAACCCACAAAGTCATCTATATCTAAACAGTTTAAATCATTTTTTTTGGGGGGGGGGTTATTCAAATGTGTTAAAAACTATAAGTTCCACAAGTGAAATATGTAAACTGTTTTGTAACTTGGGTATTTACAATATTTGTTTCAGACTCTGGGCTGTGTATGAGTGTAGCATGTGCATGTAACTGTGACTGATGCAACAGTGTGGCAGTTGGTGTAGAAAAGTGCTTTTGTGTTTGCAAAGGGGAAAGGCCAAAGTCTGAATGATGAGTAACACTTACACTGTGTCATGTGAGGTTTTTACCAGCAGCCCTGCTTACACTCCAAAGGTGTATCATAGGTAGCTTAATTACTGATATTCTGGTGAGGTTAGGGTTAAAACAAAAAAAACGTTTTCTGATTTACCTCTGGTGGTGTAGGGAGCCTTGTAAGGATCACAATGGTATTTTTTTCCGAACTACTTTTGCTTTAAATTTACTCACAATACATTTTGTGTTCCCCCAATCCATCCATGTGTTGGTGATTTCCAGTTACAAAGCACAGCTAGTTTAGGGAAATGTCAAACAGACACAGTACAGAAAGGGGAGATAATGTGACACTTGACATGTTGTGTTTATCGCTCATTTGTGCTTTAAAAAGACCAACCTGCCTCAGTGTAGGCCATGGGTAGGAATCTTGCTGCTCTGGAGCCACATGTGGCTCTTTAGACCCTTTTCAGTGGCTCCCAGTGGCTCCTCCTGTGCTCTTTGCACACACAATGTTCCTGCAGCATCTGTAAATGGATTATCAAAGCCATGGGAGCTGTGGGAGATGCAAACATTATTATTATGTTTTGATTTATAAAGACACATAAAAGTGGGATACAGTCTGGTATCTGTCTCTGGAGCCACATGCGGCTCTGTAGTCCCTCTCCAGTGGCTCCCTGTGGCTTTGACAAAAAAAAAAAAATCTTAATGGAAATGAATAATGGTCTTTTTTTAACTTTTTAATTTCCATTTATCATTGTTGTGGGTCTAAAGAAATTCTCACAACTGAAAAATGTGTAGTTTACAAACCAAAGTAACAGAGAAGAAAAAAAAAGGTTTTAACATTTCATCAGCTAAAATGTGCATCATAAGTCTACAGCCTGGCACCTTTTTCCTCTAAATTTTGAACTGACCCTTCCTAGCAAAGCTGGCTCTGGAGTTTCTGAAGAAAAAGGAGAATTTAATAGTGCGTGGACAGATTTGTTTTCGTTTTCTGTTAACTCTAAATAGCCCACTGCAGAGTAGCCAGAGTAAAACATATTAATTAATGTTCATTTAGACCTGTTAGTAATGCTGGTTGGCTAATTTATACTTAATAGGCAGTGTTACCCTCTTTGTGGTTCAAATGTGTTTTGGACTACTATGGCTGCAGTTGTGATTGACTCTATGATGTCATGGATATGGCTATGGTAGCTGTACTGTGGTCAGGGATGGAGCACAAAATTCTGGACTCTGTACTGGCATTAGATGGGCCCTTCCTCGCACCCAAAGCTGTTCATTCTAGTATCCTTTGCTATATTTTGACTGCATGGTACAGCAAAAGCTGTACAAAGAATTTTGTATCTAGTACTCTGTACAACTTCAGGTGGGGTCAGCCAACACTAGACGGTGATGTTAAAGCCACTGACTGGACAGAAGGAATTGTCATTTTAATCATTTTTAAATAGCCAAGCTACCAATATAATGGTGACCACATTTTTTTTTATTCATTTGACCCAGATTTAAAAAAAAAAAATTCAAGAAAGTTGCTGTCATAAACTAGCAAACATACTGTAGGTTGCTACTTAGATGAAGCTAAAGAGAAGCTAGTTGAATCAGACATTAGTGTCTGGTCAGTATGTAGAGAAGGGGGGCATCCGCTGTTTGTCCACTTCATCTTGATATAAGAACTCCGCAACATACAAGTAAGTGTGGTTATGACACTGCAGGTTTCGAGGGCTTTGCTGTAGCTGGTGTGGGTATAACATATGTATGTAAGTGAATGCAGAACTTGAGAAGCAGTTCAGCAGGTACAGTTGGGGCTCACATCCAGAAATATTGCAGAGCAGGTTCAACTGGTGCAGGTTGATAAGGAAATTGTCACTGAAAACACACACAAATAACCAGTGCATTCTAATGGTGTGAATCCTTCCTTCATAAAGTTTACAATGTTCACTTATTGTTGAAACCTTTTTCGAAAAGCTGTATGATATTTTGGAGGCTGCAGTTTGTGGTGCTGTTGAATTGTATTGCGTCACATTTACAGGTGTTTCTATCATTTTGTCCACCTCTCAATGCAATACAGTTCAACAGTAACACAAGCTGCAGCCTCCAAAAATGATCATTAAGTGTAAAAATCAGTAAGTTAATTCATCCGTACACCAATGGAGGAAAAAAAAGAGGAAGGAAATTATTTTTAAGGACAGCTAAAAGAGGGCAGAAAGTGCCAAATATCAAGTTTATTTTCAGAAAATACTCAAGTATTCAAGCTGTTTGTTAAGGGGCAGACTTAAATGCATGAAGGCCTATTGTCACAGTAACTATGTGACGATAGGCCTACATGGATAGTTTTCAGTATTGAAGTTTGCTTTTGTAAGTTACACTGTCAAGACAGATCAGAAAATAATCATCAAAATAGTCGCAGCAGTGGCAAAGATATCCTGACTTTAAGTCTCTGCATGAGTCCATGATACACCATTAAAACACTCAGACAAAAGAGACTGACCACCTGGTTTGCCCCTGATTTTGCAGTACTCTTTTAGTAGACGGTGTCACCTTGATGATCCAACCAGCTGCTCAACGTTCAGATAGATGCTTATAATCAAATCTCAGTGATATCTGTTCAGACTGTGTGCTGTCACAGGCCATGTGTTTAAGTATGATTACTCAGGGACACCTATGGCAAACAGTAGTTATCTGCGAGCAGCCAGCTTTCTGTTTTCGGTTCAGTGCAGCCTTTAAGTGTTATACAAAGGTCCCACAATGAGTTACACACTTGACAGATATTATATAGAATATTAAAAATATTCAGTGTTTACATTGCAGATATAACATAGTCTTCAGTAAACTGCATAAAGATGGTGACTGACTCTGGCCTCAGGGGCCAGTCTGTAAGATGTAGGGCGATCTATTGGCAGAAATGGGGTATATTCATAATTTATATGTGTAATTAGTGTATAATCATCTGGAACTAAGAATCATTGTGTTTTGTTAGCTTAGAATGAGCCGTTCATACATCAACCTTGTCCCCTAGAAATAATGCTTATATACATTTTGAAACAGCAAACACTTTTTGAGGGAAATGTAATCGCGAGGAAATTACTTTTTTTTAACATAATGACGAAATCTTGCTAATTATCGTACTTGGTAAGTGGCAAAAATGCTGACACTCAGCCAACACATTCTCACAAGTGAAAGTCAGTGGTTATTGGACCCATCCACCACCTGTCCCACTCAGACTTTTCGCACTCTTAACTTATGTTGTTGTCCCACCGCCTTTCCCCCTGACACTGTCAGGCGCCATTACATAATGACGGCAACCAGCTGCGTATCATGCCGACATGAAAGGAGGGCTTTTTTCGTTGGTGACTGAAGTTGGAAGTCACTGCCCAACCACTGATATTTGACGACCGCGGAGTGAGACCAGGTTGCACTGAACGTATCAGCAAAATGTTTACCGAAAACCTATTTCAGTTGTTTTCCACCAAAATATTTCTCAACCTTTTACCAAGATTATTTAATTAAATTAATTATTAGAACACAGGGCTGCATGTATATATACTGAGCAAATTCTCTTTTACAGAGCCTGCCATGTTGCACCACTATGTTTCTACAGAAGCCCTGAGCAGACAAACCAAACGCTGGCTCTAGATATGGCCTTTTGGGTTTTTACATTGAAGTGATGGCCACTGTGGGTTCTACTACATGCTTGTAACGGGTGAGCAGAGGTGTAGTCAGTTGGTTGCAGTCTGCAGACTCACCACTAGATGCCATTAAATCCTACACACTGCACCTTTAAGAATTACTTCCTAACAAGTTCAGTAGTACTCCAGGTCAGGAGTATTTCTGTGTTACTGCAATCAGCTGCATTTTAAGAGAAAACGCGTTTCAATGATGGATATCTCATTTTGGAATGAAACTCTTTGGCCATAACACACCAGGCAAGTTTTGGTCATATTTCATTTGGATGGACTGCAAAATGAGACTGGTTCAGTTTCCTGGCAACAAGCTTTTCTGAATGACGCAATAATGTCAAGTCATATTAGTATTCACCCTCAGCTCCCTTAATTCAACAACGCTAACTCTGGAGCTACTATAAAATGTGATGTGATATGGCTGCCGTTGTCACGTGGATAAATTACAGTTGCTAGTATCATGTTTATCTACAGTCTTTGTAAATGAGGTGTTCCGGAAATGACTGTAGTACTCTGCGGACTGGTGTTTGCTTTAACTAGATCCTGTCAATATTTCACAGAGGATAACAGATTTGGTGTGTGCTTATGCAGTAATAGTGCATGTACAAATACTGTTTGTAGCACCTTAATGTCCCAGTGCCAACTTCATGTTTTATTTCCAGCAAGGACAAAGAGACAAATGGCCTTCCTGACTTTGTGAAATCACACGTGTCATAAATGCGTGGCACTCCTCAGTTTGACAGAGCAGCGTGCTCTGCAAGCTGATTGGTGGAAGCAGTTTAACGGTTTGTCACTTTTGCACATGGTTGGTGCACATTCTTACATCAGTCACAGAACCAGAATATCCTTGTGCCAAAATACTTATAACACATCAATCATATAATGATATAAAGTCATTGATATTATGGAATGAATACAAATTGTAAACTTTGGATGTTCTTTTTACTTCTCTCATAGTATAGTGTTACAGTAGTTTTCACCCCTTGCAGCTATACTACTCATATTAACTCAAAGAGTTTCTGCAAGACATGAAACAATAAAGCCTGTAAAGACAGAGGCTTATCTTATCAAGGGCAGTTTTTAAATGCAAATATTGTTCCCCCTGACAACAGTTTAGCAAATTTCATCTCATTTGTTTTTTATCACTTGTTAAACTGTTATATAATCAGGCAGGCCAACCCCAAACAGTCTGCTGATCGGGGTAAAAGCAGATGAAAGAAGAACAGTTAAAATAAAATTATATGTCAGCGTGCTTTTTAATGAGTAGAATTGGGTCTCTGGCATATGTTCTAATTTCAAAGTGTATGGAGGAGGGAATTTATTTACAAAGGGTCAAAAAGTTTAAAGAGTGCACTTAATGTGACCTGATGAAAGCCACAAGCCAAAATGCATTGGATTCACAGTTAAGATGTTTTTGATAAGTGTTGCTCAAACATGAACACAATGAGTTGAGTAGAAGTGTGCCATACCATGCAATGGAAATGCAGCAGACGCAACAACCGACTGACTGAGTGAACAGTCAGTTGAAATGCAACAAGAGGAACTGAAGAGTTAGACCACAATGATGCACTAGTTCTTTTAGGTGACAGAAGGACCAGACATTTAGACATTTATTTTTCAAGAGCAATGCGCAGTAGAGTAAGAAACTTTCTATTATCTCCAACTTAACAAGCGACTAATTGAATTAGTGCAAAAGACCCAAAACAGCACTAATACTGCAGAGTATGATCCTGTACAAAATAGTAGAAGGGAAAGAGAAGCACTGCAGTCTTGGGGAACACAAATGAAATGTGATGTCATGCATTCACAATGACCTAATAATACATGTCACGTGATTAACTTAAAATTAGCCAAAGACAATGATTAGGCTATTTATTTTACAGTTTTTTCCCCTACACTTTAAACCTGGGGATAAAAATGTGTCTTATTTGAGGAAAAAAATGACATTAAATAATATAGTTTACGTATTTAAAATACACGAATACAAGCTCTTAAAGTATTTTGTTACAAATCAGATCTTATTTTTTTGCTATCCAGCAAAATACAAATAACAAAATACTCAAAAGTAGCTAAATATGTATGTTAAACACATTTAATTAAAACACTGCCCATCTCTGGTGTTGCTGGAGGTCTGCTGATTAATGTCAGAGACAGAATAAAATAGATAGAAATACATTATTACACAGAAAAATCCTGCATTTAGCATGAACAACAGTGACACTATTATCACCATTAGGTTTATATGGTGAACTTTGCATTTTGAGTCCAATATTCATTGTCATTTTAGCTCAGTTTTGGTCTCCACCAAGTCGTGAGGGAAATATCTCCCTCTTCACATGCTAAATGCTCCACTGTGTTCATCACTATGTTGCTAACTGCTGCTTGGCGCTGAGCAGGTAGTTAACAGTGAATATTTAGAGTGTCATTTGTTTTGTTTTGTTTTGTTATGTTTTTGCTAGAAAAACAGCCATCTGACATCGCTAGTTGCTAGACAGCGGTAAGACTGAACCAAAACAGTAACATAGCAGCAGAGCAGAAAACCAAAACACTGAGCTGAACGACACTGTAAAACTCCATGAGGCTAAGGGGAGCCCAGAGTGGACAAACCAAACACTGGGTCTAGATAGGGACATCTGCGTTTGCACATTTTTGCATTTTCGCAACAGCCACTGTAGTAAGAAGCCCTTCCATGGCAAATAGTATCAGAAAAACACATGTTTAAAATACCTGGTCTGCTTGTTTTGGAGAGGAAGAGACCTCTGTTGATAATTTGGCTCTCGCTAAAAAAAACCTGAATATCTGGATGCGAAATGAGATGAGCACACACAAGTTTCAGCTGGTTGCAATCTGTAATCCTCACCGCTAGACGCCACTAAATCTCTCTAAATCTTACACACTGGACCTTAAACTTTCATAATGACATAGTTCAATCACACACCAGAAGACATATTTATTCAGTATTCTAGTGTTGGTCTTTAGAGATATTCTATGAAAGGAGAACATGTCACTGTGGATTCAGAAGATTCATCAGCTCTGTGTTTGTTCCCACTGGGGATGAGCAAGTGGAGATTCTCAGATGCACTGAAGCAGAAGGACATAAAAAGCTGGCAAACAGGAAATGTAATTGTTCATATGAATGACTGCAGCAGGAAGTTCGGTAATAAGTAGGATGAATTCAGAACAAGAGGACAGAATGAAAGATTAGGATACGCTGATGGACGCACACGGCACTCAAGCTCATGTTTTGACCAAAATGTCAGGTCATTAAAACTTAATGGGATTTTAATAAGGATGCTGGCAGGGACAGACAGATAGGAAGAGAGAGATGAACGTTCACCTTTAAATACATGTATTAGACAAAAAAAGTCCAGTTGCCATGCCAACACTACCATTGCAGGCCCCTGGAGTCCTTGGGGTTATTGAAGGCAGGACATTCAATTACACTGAACTCTGAATGTGACATGAGTTTATAATAAACAATGCAGACGCTGATGTCATAGTGGAAATTAGCGGGTGCTGGCATATTTCAGAAGGATGTCAGTGAAATGTATCTTTAAGAAGAACATTAAAATGGCAAACGTGTTATGAGCTGTTTCCAAAGCTGTAAAGCATGAGCTGTTTCTTGTTTAAAAAGAACACATCTGAGAGTCAAGTTTCTGACAGCACACCTTTCAACAACACATTAGGGTAACACATGAGGTTATAAATATACGGTACGTACATCATGTGTTTTCACAAGTTAGACATGCAGCTGATGAAAATGAGATACATAGTACTTGTGCAGTGCCATTTGAATCATAAGAACCATCAACTCATAACCAAGGACCTTCCTGTGTCTCAGGGCCATATTGCACTTTACTGATGTGTATCTGTTGGCCTCTTCCACTTTACGTTTGCTCAATGGCCTTGTGTAAATAACAGTGACACGACAGCATTAGATTGGTGTTACACCGTCTAATGTGGGTATTTGCTCATAAACTATGCATTAAGTGTAAATTGTGCATGTGTGTCTGAAAGAGAGAGACAGAGAGAGAGAACTGCAGATAACTGTTCAGGTTGGCAGCCAATTCTGTAAGTCTTACTTTAAAGCTGCATTAATACATTTTTTGTCCGCTCCATGGCTCCAGAACTAGCTGAAAACACAATACAGATATATTATGACAGTGTATTACATACAATAGATGTTTGTCAGCACGCCCCCAGTTTGGAGAAGCAGGCTGGAGTCTGACATGGGAGCTCAGCAGTGTAATGCTGTAGAGGGGTCAGCAACAAAATGTATTTTAGTTTCCTAAATAAAGTCCCACCAAAACAACCAAATAACCAAACAAAAAAAATATATATTTAGAATATTTTCACTGCTTTAACTTAATGTCGGAGAGTGATTTCCAACAGAGAAATGAAGCCATTACATCACTCTTTTCAAAGCCAGACTCCATTGAAAAAACAGAGATTTAACATTGCTGAACACAGGAGCTGCTGGTCTACCACTGCCTCCATCAGTTCTTTTGTATGTCTTATTGTGTGACTTTGGTGAGTCCAAACTAATCCTTTTAAATGCCAAAGTCACACAATAACTCAAACTAACTAACCTACCGAAGCAGCAATAGTCCAGCAGTTTCTGTGTTCAGCAAGATAAAATTACCGTTTTTGTCAGTGGAGTCTGGTGGCTAAACGAGAGCACAGATGGGGAACTGAAGCCAATAATGGCTTTCCCATCTGAAAGGGCTGTCTGACAGAAAGATAGAGCAGTGAAAATACACTCAATATAGGTACACTTCAACTGATATTGATTGTTTTAGGTGGCTAAAAAACGTTTTGTTGCTGACCCCTATCCACAGCCTTACATTGCTTGGCTTTTGACAGGCACTCCAGCCTGCTTCTCCAAACTGAGAGCGTGCTGACCGCCATTTACTGTGTGCAATACACTCACTGGGTTTAAATAAGCCGGGGTGTCCAAACTTTGTTTTTTAATGGGGGCCAGATACCTGGAGGCCAGCCGCTTCACAAATTATTTAGGCTTTTAAAAAGAGAAAAAAATCACATACAAATGAGACAAACCCAATTGTTTCATTTTTCAGAGATAATGTATTTAAGTTTCCACTGCTCCTGAAAGCTGTGGCCATCGCTGCTGATTTTACGCTTCTTTGCTGTGGCCATGTCTGCTACCTAGCAGGAACTGCCTGATGCTTGGTAACTGTTTGTTTGCTTGTTTACTATCACTTTATGAAAACACGTTAGTTCCACCTGCATAGGTCCTACTTGGGGCTACAAACTGTGTGACAGTCCTGCCATTGTTAGGTGAACAGATGATCTTGCATGATTAACCATTATTGTGTGGTGGGCCACATATAGATTTTGAATGACAAGCCGATGGCTGTTTACAATTTTCCCCCCATGGCTGGACTTTCGTAGATGAACTGCCTGCTGTCATTCAAGGATGAGCTCCCCCCAAACTTTCACAAAAAAAAACAGACAACAAATATAATTATATATAATCATATTTACCAGGTCATCGTTACAAGTTTGATGTAGTTATTAATTACACTGAATAATGAAGGGTTAAAGTTAAAATAGACTATAAAAAAAAGACAAAGCTGCTAGTAGACATAGTTTCTATGGATTATCTGGTATTAAGGTGGTTTATCTGTTGCATATGATGTCATTAAAATATGATTCCTGGTCTAACTTTAGCATGATATATTTCTTCAAATACTGTCATTTCCTTATTTTTCAATGTAAAGTTCATGTAATATTATTAGAAGTAATTCTGTTTAACATCATGAAGTGAACCTCAGTGTACTGCCACAATATCCATCCATGTGCCACAAGCACACACTGAACACTGAGGGGGAAGAACTACTTGCTGAATATTATTGATACAATGGCTTCCCCTAGTGGTGATTACTAGGGAAATCACACAATTGAAATACACAGTACATGACATTACAGTGACTCAAACGCTTAACCTTTAGTGGCCAGAGTTCAGCTCATTGGTGGAAGAAGTACTCAGAGATTTGACTCAAGTGAAAGTGTCAATAACACTGTGTGAAAATACTATGTTACGAGTTAAAGACTCTTTCCCCACTTTTAAGAAAGGCCAGCTACACAGTCTTTACCACAAATCAAAGTTAGCTGTTTATTTCAAACAACAAACAGAAGTTCACATGTTCAACCCTTAACTTCCCTAACAAAACAAAAACAAGCTTCTAACCCGAGCTCCTAAAATCCAAAACCAGAGAAAACACGGCAATGCCAAATAACAAGGGCTTCTCACTCCTATGAAGGCTCAGCCTTAGTGATAGAATGAGGAGCACAGACATCCGGAGGGAGTTCAGAGTAGAGCCGCTGTTCCTACACGCCAAAAGGATTCAGTTGAGGTGCTTCAGGCATCTGATCAGGATGCTTCCTAGGCACCTCCTGTTAGAGGTTTTCCAAGCACTTCCCACTGATATTAGGCCCCAAACAGACCCACAACATGCTGGAGGGATCACATATCTTGTCTGGCTTGGGAACACCTTGTGATCCCCAAGGAGGAGCTGGAAAGCATCGCTGGGGAGAGGGACATCTGGGGTGCTTTGCTTGGCACGTTGCCCCCACCACCCAGCCCCGGATAAGGAGATGAAAATGGATGGACTTTTACTAAACTGCATTATAATGAGTATTACAAACTGATAGCACTACAAAGTAGTAGACCAGATTCAAACTGGTCAAATGGCTCCTTTACAACTAACAAAGTTACTTAATTGAAACTTAACTGAAGCTTCCCTGTGGCAGTACTTATACAACAATCTTATGAAACATACAGACTAGATGCTGGTTTTGTTGGCAGTGGTAGAGCTGAAGCAGGGGGGAGCTTCTGTCAGCTGGAGTTTAAAAAGACTGCTGTCATCCATTGGACCATCCAGAGCCTGCAATCCCTTCATGTGGACCAATCAGCGGGCACCACCTGTTTTCCATCACTTACTCACAGTCACACACATGCACTGAGGGAAGGAAAGAGAGATCTGACATATCACAACCTAAAGAGAAAGGCACATCAATACAAAGTAACTCAGGGGTCATTACACCTGCTTTCAAAATGTCATTCAAGTACAAAAGAATTAACAGAATAAATGTACTTTGTTGAATTCCACCACTGGTTAAATTCACAAAACAAACTGTCATATTAAAGTTAGAAGTATAAGAAATTGTATTGGTTTTTTTTCTTATACAGTACAACAAAAACAATACACATCACACATACGTACATACACACACACACAACACAGAGGGAGTGGCCCAGTTCCGTGAGATAGACACTAAGCCCCTGCCCGGCTCTGCGCCAGCAGGTCAGGGGTCCAGCCCCAACCCACCAGGACCAGGCATGAGGCAGAGAGTGCAAAACTGTACAAATATACAAGATGTTCACTACTGAAGACATGGAGAGGGAGTCAGCAGGCCACCTCTCGACCAGCTAGGTTCACAGTAAAAACAAAACAAAACATAATTCAAAATTAAAGGTGGGAGAGGAGAGGGAGAACAAGCACAGATATTTCAACAAGCTATACAATAGTATAAGCTAAAAGTAAGAAGTTGCCAACATGGCTAAACAGCAACACACATTGTGCGTCTGTTTAGGGAGTGTCACAGCACTGTAAAACAAATACCCTTGGTTGGGAAGGGAACAACCAGACGCCGCCATGACCTTGATAGGGACACCAGATCAAATAGTAACGTATCACCACAAGTTAATGTGTCATTATGGCCTATGAACCAACTTCAGACACTTACTATGCCAATTAAGAAAGGTAATGAACAAATGTATATATATATGAAAAATAATTAAACATAACAGCTTGTCATGGTAAATGCTGTATCATAGTGTAGTCCCATCTGTTTGTTTCTTACTCAAGAGTGACATGATTTGACTCAATGAACCTGTGTGATCACTGCCCAGATCTTGCACAACAGAAGCTGCTTGTTCCATGGATACCAACTCCAGATCATATTTTAGCCAACTATCTATAAGAAATTGTATTTTTGAAGCAGTTTCTTGATTCAATATTATTGATACAATGGTGCCCCCTATTGGTGAATAATAAGGACCTCACTCTATTGAAACATACTGTAGGCTACATTACACACTGCATTTTTACTTAAGTAAAAGTAATGATTCGATAGTGTAAAAATACTAAATTAATCTACGCACAACTGGCTCTCTTCAACATCTACCGCATCTGGCTGGACAGGCTGTGACATCACTGAACAGAGAGGGTGCACAGAGCTCCTTTCATCAACAGACCATTTCTTCTTCCCATCATGTGTGATTCAGCAGTGGAATGTCTTCTGTTTAACTTGTTTTTTTTTTGCATGACTGAGAGAGCCAAGCAGGAATTTATATGTCATTCTTATATACAGTACAGGCCAAAAGTTTGGACACACCTTCTCATTCAATGCGTTTTCTTTATTTTCATGACTATTTACATTGTAGATTCTCACTGAAGGCATCAAAACTATGAATGAACACATGTGGAGTTATGTACTTAACAAAAAAAGGTGAAATAACTGAAAACATGTTTTATATTCTAGTTTCTGCAAAATAGCCACCCTTTGCTCTGATTACTGCTTTGCACACTCTTGGCATTCTCTCCATGAGCTTCAAGAGGTAGTCACCTGAAATGGTTTTCCAACAGTCTTGAAGGAGTTCCCAGAGGTGTTTAGCACTTGTTGGCCCCTTTGCCTTCACTCTGCGGTCCAGGTCATCTGCCGCAGCACTCCATCACTCTCCTTCTTGGTCAAATAGCCTTTACACAGCCTGGAGGTGTGTTTGGGGTCATTGTCCTGTTGAAAAATAAATGATCGTCCAACTAAACGCAAACCGGATGGGATGGCATGTCGCTGCAGGATGCTGTGGTAGCCATGCTGGTTCAGTGTGCCTTCAATTTTGAATAAATCCCCAACAGTGTCACCAGCAAAACACCCCCACACCATCACACCTCCTCCTCCATGCTTCACAGTGGGAACCAGGCATGTGGAATCCATCCGTTCACCTTTTCTGCGTCTCACAAAGACACGGCGGTTGGAACCAAAGATCTCAAATTTGGACTCATCAGACCAAAGCACAGATTTCCACTGGTCTAATGTCCATTCTTTGTGTTTCTTGGCCCAAACAAATCTCTTCTTCTGGTTGCCTCTCCTTAGCAGTGGTTTCCTAGCAGCTATTTGACCATGAAGGCCTGATTGGCGCAGTCTCCTCTTAACAGTTGTTCTAGAGATGGGTCTGCTGCTAGAACTCTGTGTGGCATTCATCTGGTCTCTGATCTGAGCTGCTGTTAACTTGCCATTTCTGAGGCTGGTGACTCGGATGAACTTATCCTCAGAAGCAGAGGTGACTCTTGGTCTTCCTTTCCTGGGTCGGTCCTCATGTGTGCCAGTTTCGTTGTAGCGCTTGATGGTTTTTGCGACTCCACTTGGGGACACATTTAAAGTTTTTGCAATTTTCTGGACTGACTGACCTTCATTTCTTAAAGTAATGATGGCCACTCGTTTTTCTTTAGTTAGCTGATTGGTTCTTGCCATAATATGAATTTTAACAGTTGTCCAATAGGGCTGTCGGCTGTGTATTAACCTGACTTCTGCACAACACAACTGATGGTCACAACCCCATTGATAAAGCAAGAAATTCCACTAATTAACCCTGATAAGGCACACCTGTGAAGTGGAAACCATTTCAGGTGACTACCTCTTGAAGCTCATGGAGAGAATGCCAAGAATGTGCAAAGCAGTAATCAGAGCAAAGGGTGGCTATTTTGAAGAAACTAGAATATAAAACATGTTTTCAGTTATTTCACCTTTTTTTGTTAAGTACATAACTCCACATGTGTTCATTCATAGTTTTGATGCCTTCAGTGAGAATCTACAATGTAAATAGTCATGAAAATAAAGAAAACGCATTGAATGAGAAGGTGTGTCCAAACTTTTGGCCTGTACTGTATATGGAAAAACAAATCAGATCAAATCAAATCAAATCAAAGGAGCATAGTTATGTAACACACTTGAAGAGGGATATTTATGACTATGAAACCTTAAAGGAATAAACTATTCCTTCAAAGCATCATACCAAAGTGATTCCATAACCAACACTGGTTCTCAGCAAGATTACTCAGAAGCTTCCACTCTATTTGAAAAAGGGCTCTTTCCATATGTACAGTAAAAAAGTCATCCATTTTATCCAGCTGAAAATGGTATATTTTCCTTGATGTCAGCTTTCATGGAAGATGCTATTGCAAAATGGCTGCAGTACTAATATCATCCACCAAATAAACTCGATAACATATTACAACAAACGTTGGTTTAATAGCAGTCTGTTGAAAGAGGATTGTCCCTATGTAAATAAAAAAATAATACAAATACTATATTTGTAAATGACTTAATAGATGCTAACAGTAAGATTATGATCTTCCATATGGTCCAGTATGTACACCACCGGAATATAATAAAATAACTGTATCAATAACCAACATTTAGAAAAATGCTATAGCTAAAAAAGACATTAACTAGTATGCTGCCCATATACTAGAGACCAGTCATGGATGATTGGAAGTAAAATTAATTTAAAATATATTTATATATATATATATATATATATATATATATATATATATATATACATATATATACATATATATATATATATATATATATATATATATATATATATATATTATATGTTAATTGAGACAAAGTCCAGAGGTGGCTAATGATCCACAATAATAAATACACATTTAACTTAAAAACAGTAATTTTAGGGGACTTGAGTAGCAGCAAATCAGAGATTAGTAACATTGTGATATTGTTTAGCATACCATTTATGATAAAACCGAAAATTACCACACAGCTTAACCTTTCAGAATTCAAAACGTATCTAAAAAAAAGATTAGTGTCTAAAAGAAAACTACAAACCCTAGGATTACTTAAAGGATGGGAACGACTAAACCTTGGGTAAAGATGGGAATAGACAGCCCCAATTCGGTGCTGACCCTGTGCCCACTGGATCAGATTTGGCCCTGTCGGGACCATATTATGCTGATGAAGAATTACTTATCATATATTTATATGACTATTCCCTTTCATTATTATTGCAATCATTATAACTATTGATATTATCATTAACTTACCTAAACTTTATGTTGTTACTTGTTTTGCCCATTCACCTACCTCTATTAACGCACATTTGTGTGTGTGTGTGTGTGTGTGTGTGTGTCAGCATGTGTTTGCCCATTTTATGTATTACATCATTTGTGGAGATGTGTGTATGTGTGTCTATGTATTGTATATGTGCATATGTTATGGTACTTGTTTGGAGGAATTGGTTAACATGCTAATGGTGAGTCTGAGGGAAGCTTAGTCATGACTATGTGACCCCCAGATATGTATGATATGTATATGTGCACCGTGCTGTGTGTTGCTATATGTTGTTTATGTGTTATTTGTCTTAGTAAAAAAACACACATAAAACGATGATGTTAGTGATGACGGACTATGATGACAGTTTTCCTGCTTATCAGATTTATTTATTTATTTGCAGCTGTAATATAATACCCGCTGTTACACACAAGAAAAACACACCCAACAGCAAACACAGTAAGGATATGTGGCATGCCTTTATTGATATGAAACAGTATTTACAGCTAACTTAACAGTCAGTGATTTCACAGATCGGAAAGAGAGAATGTGCTTGGCAGTGTGGATAAGAGATGGGTGTGGGAATGGAAACAAAGCAGTGTGTGAAGAAAAGAAGGCGGTGATCACTAATCCAGTGGCACCGGCAGGTCCTGGTGGTTGTTGACCTCTAGATGGTAGTGATTGATCTCAGGCTGTTCACTGTTGAGCTCAGCGTACTCAACTGAACCCTGCTGACACACAAAACAGAGCCATTAAACACTGTTGTAGCTGATTCATTTATTACCTGATCGTTAAACACAAAGCAGTTAAGACTAAAGTACACATCAGTGCCATTGCTTAGTATGAGTATTACTGTGATATTTAAAACCATTGAGGTTATAAAATCTATTTTGTGGCATCTGGTAATATCTTAGCTAAACAATTACTCCTGCATGACTTCAGATCTGATTTTAAACTGTTTTCATCCATCTCCCTAACCACCTAAGTGCTAATCCCTATTTTTACTGGAGCAAAACCCAATAACACACTACCAGAGGAGGCTCTGTTTTCCCCATAATACAAACTTCAGGTTGTCTACTGAACATGAGTTTCCTGAGGAGCAGACAAACCATAATAAGACTACTGTCAGGCCAAACTGCGTTATCTGCCATCAAGAAGATACCCTGATGAAAGAATCAACTGTTTTTAGATCATGATGTCACATCCTTAGCTTATTATTTCACATTCCTCTCTTTAGCCGCCTCCAACACCATGTAGGGACAAACAGTGCGGTGAGGAGCAGCGGTGATTAAGGCATGCTGGGGGACAGTGTGCTGGCTGAGATGGGCTTGGAGGTAATTTGACTGGGCCACGGCGCTGATGTAATCGAGTGATAGGGAAGGAAGCCCCAGCCCAAATGCCTTTGTTCTTGTCTGGAAACTTTGACAGTCGTTTCCCTCTCATTCTGGATTAGCGGTCTGCAAAGGATCGCTGTGAGCAAGAGGCAGCCGGTGCAGAGACACAGCAATGATTTCAGTCATTTACAAGGAACATACATGAGTAATGCTACTGTATAAACATCATTAAATAAGTCATTGTTCAATATAATGGTGAAGAACAGTTGTGGGACCACTTTACATGTGTGACTTAACAGTAAATTAAGTTTGGTCAAACTCACTTACCATATGAGCTTAGTTATAGATGTAATATAATGGAAGTAAATGGAGGCTTTAAAACACTTTAGCATTATGACATTTATCCATAATCAGTGAGACTGTACTGTATACAGGTGTTATGTAATAAAAACAAACTAATAAACTAAACTAATAGTTATCACCATGGAACTTCCCAAGCTGATTACTTACATTAAGACAACTGTTTTATTGTATGACAATTTTTCTGAAACTGTATGTTTGAATATGCAAATGATATATTATCTAATAAAATATATGCTAATTTGCACATATTTCCAAAACAGAAATCTGATCACTGGATAAAGCTAGGTTCATATATTCTTTTTGTTGCCCTGTTATAGTGAAAGATTTTTACTGAGGGCTTTATGGATGTCTCTTTTTATCACTCCATAAAGCAGAAAGTACTGTCAAAAAAAAAAACCCAAAACATTTTCACCAACTTTTTATGTGAAAAGTTGGGGCAGCAGTAGTTCAGTCCATAGGGACTTGTGTTGGGAACCAGAAGGTCCCTGGCTCAAGACCCCATCCAGACCAAACATGGAGTGTGGACTGGCAGCCAGAGAGGCGCCAGCCCACCCCCTGGGCACCTGTGCACATGTGTGTATTTCAGGCCTGTGTGTATATGACAAGAGTGAAAAAATTGAATTTCCCCTTTGGGTTTGATAAAGTATATCTTCTTCTTCTAAAATATTCTTTAACTCAGGCTATGGATGATATATGAACAAACCCCTCTGCAAACCTTCCGAATATAGAGAGGAATAAAATTGGAAAGTTTGGTATATTTAAGTGCTTCTGAAGAGGAAATTTCTGGCTCAGAGTTTGAGATTAAAAAAAAAACTCATTTTAAGAAAACAACCATTAAAGATATGCACTGTAAAATTCCACACATGTTTAGACAAAAACTAAGACACTAGGGTAAAAACTAATTAACAGCATCACAATGAAACTTCCCCAGTTGGTATCATACATTAGGACAACTGTTTTATTGTATGACAATTTTTCTGAAACTGTATGTTTAAATATGCAAATGATGTATTATCTAACAAAATATATGCTAATTTGCACATATTTCCAAAACAGAAATCTGATCATTGGATAAATCAGGTTTAAAATTCTTGTTTCATGTTGTTTCCATATAAGAGTCAAAGGTTTTTACAGAGGGGATTTAGAGTATCACTTGTGAAGTGTCAACAGCCATAAAAAAAAATCCATTTCACCATGTTTATAGGAATACAATCTTGTATAAATCAGGCTATGGATGACATATGAATAAACAGCTCTGTACAAACCTTCAGAATATAGGGAGGCTTTTGCTGTATTTAAGTGCTATTGAAGTACAGATTTCTGGCTCAGATTAAATCCATTTTGAGAAAATGATATGTATTGTAAAATTCCATATA
This sequence comes from Epinephelus lanceolatus, assembly GCF_041903045.1. NCBI lineage: Eukaryota > Metazoa > Chordata > Actinopteri > Perciformes > Serranidae > Epinephelus > Epinephelus lanceolatus. Next base: position 6,454,740 of record NC_135736.1, on the reverse strand, counting down.
TTTTTAGACTCAAAATTAGATATTACAGATGAATAGGGTAAAAACTTTAATTAATAAATATCTCAATGAAACCCCAGTTGATTACTCACATTAGAACAATTATTTTTTGTATTACAAAAATGTTATGTTGTATTTAATTATGCACATGAGGCACTGTCTAATATGCACTTTTTGTATAAATTCCAGAACAGAAATGTGAACCAAAATAAACACCTTTTGACTTGTTTGGCGGAAGACTAAAAACTAGCCCAAAATCTTTAGAATTGACTTGCAAAATCCGCCTGGCCACACCCAGTTGGTGAAGCACAGGTGCACTGCGCCCCCGCCTCGCCCAGTCTGCAAAACTAGAGCCCATTATGTTTATCTGGTCGATACGACATCTATTGCACGTCTGTCCGTCCTGGAAGAGGGATCCCTCCTCAGTTGCTCTTCCTGAGGTTAATACCATTTTTTTCCCTGTTAAAGTTTTTCTGGGGGGAGTTTTTCCTTATCCTCTGTGAGGGTCCTAAGGACAGAGGGATGTTGTATGCTGCAAAGCCCTGTGAGGCAAATTGTGATTTGGGATATTTGGCTTTACAAATAAAACTGAAATGAACTGAACTACATTGAGGTGAGTTTGAGATATCAATACAGTGGATATGAGATCGTTTTTTGTTTTTTACTTAATCATTCATAAAGAGTCAATGAGAAAAGTCACAGCGGCCATCTACAACATGTAAGGCAGATCTGACATGTGAACTGTTTTAATAGAAACTCTAAGAGATTGAAATCAAGTGTCTTCAAGAAATCCTGTTTATTATGGATATCAAATAAAGTATGTGAACTTTTGATTTTGTTTTTTGAAAAAATAAAACTGCCTACAATTGTGTAACTATAATATATTGTGTAAGTATAATATATATATTATATATATGTATATATATATATATATATACATATATACATACAGCATATGAATTATATATGTAGTGTAAACAGGCTTGTTTTAGTCAAGCAAAAAGAAAATAAAGATATATAATGATAATTATAAGAAGAACTTGTTTGATTGTGCAGCTGATTACTCACATAGTCATGATGGTCAGCAGCACCTAAAGGAAAAAACATCACAGGTTAAATGTGTGTTGGGTGTGTATCCTGCTCACTCACTTGCTCACCTCAGAGTTATTCATTAGTCATATGACAGTTACGACGACGTGGCTGAGCTTGCTGATTCACTTGTTCTTCCTCTGTAGAGGCCCTTTGTTTCAGCCATAGACTGTATTCATCATGACCTGCCCCTGTCATCTGATTCAGTATTTAAAATATTCCCTTACAGATGCTTCTATCCACAGCCTGGGATTATTTTGTCACTCCTGAACAGGAAACATTAGGACTCTGATGGACTGCTTGATAGACACATCCAGCAACTGGCTGCTGTTTTAATAACAGGAAGTTCCTGCCAGCAGTAACAGGATATGGTCACAGTTCTGTAGCTGGCTTGGGTAAACTTTCTTTCCAAATATCTGTCTCTTTAGCTGGCAAATGCTCCACTTTGTTACCTAGCTAGTTGCTAACTATATAGGCAGATAGTGGACGGTGGGTTTATCAGCTGCCTGCTATGGTGACAAACGAGGCTGATGAAAGAAGTGTGAGTGAACCAAGACAGTAAAGTTATGGGCTGGAAATCCAAAACAATAAGTTGGAAGAAGCTAAAAGGCTTGGCAGGGCTGAAGGGAAATGCAGAGTTGGCGATGATATCGGTTTGTCACTATGAGCAGCCCCTTTCACAATTGCACTTGATCATTTACTCCATTGTTGATATAAAAACAGTCAACAGTGCAGCTTTTAACATGTTAAACTCACCATGTGGAGAGTTTTGGAGCTCGCTGTACACTGTGTCTGTGCCTTTTCTCAGGGGGACTGTTAATGTAAGAAGCAACACATTAGTGTGACTAAACATCAAAAGACAAAGTTTGGCAGACACTGTCTGTTTGATTTATCATTAGCAGAAATCTAAAAGAAGGCGGGTTGTGTCACACTCTGTAACTGCCATCTTCCATGCCTGTTGGGACCTTGAGCACGGGACCATAACGAAGAAGGAGCCAGTATCAGCAACCAGCCTGGCAATTAGCTCAACCCTTCCTGTTTATAACTTCTGTGGTGATTCTGGAAATCCCAGTTCACCTCGCAGTTACAGCAACTTGGAGATGTATTAATTATGGGTAATTAGGCCCCTCCCAGGAAGTGTTGGTCTGTATTATCGACTGTAAAGGAATGTGGGCAAAATAGAGAAAAATGGTTTTGGCGGGGAGATTTAATACAGACGGACAGACAGTTATAAAAATAATAGAGTTTGGAGGGTAAGAAACAAAACTGGCAGAAAAAAAGACAGGCTGGGAGATGGACTCAGAACAATTTTGTGTGTGTGTGTGTGTGTGTGTGTGTGTGTGTGTGTGTGTGTGTAATGTGTTTACCTCTGGCAGGATCCACTGGCCGGGGATGCACCACTTCGGTGTACTCCACATCAGGCTCGTTTGACCCCATGCTGCTCTCCTCGTTGCTGGCTGCACCGAAATACATGAACGTTGTAAACATGCTAAACCCTCTACATGACTTCATAAACCATTATAATAAGGGTACTGTTTTCTTTAGCATGTAAGTTCATTGTTGACCTTGAAAACATATTGACAAAACAATCCCAATTTGAGGTCCACTTACTGGCCTTTTCTGAAGCTTTCAACCATACCATTCATTCAAAAATGAAAACCAAATCATTCAAAAACATGTAATCTCTTTCCACTGCTATGCTGATGACACCCAGCTCTATCTTCCCCTCAAACCAAACGACCAATCCAAACTCACCAATATCTTCAACTGCATCAATGAAATAAAGTCCTGGATGGCAGTAAACTTCCTTCGACTAAATGAAGCTAAATCTGAAATCATTCTCTTTGGCCCCTCTGACAACATCAACCTGACATCCAACAGTCTTGGCAACCTGTCCACTCTTATCCAACCTCATGTCAAAAACTTCTGTGTCATTTTCGATTCTGCACTCACGTTTGATCAAAAGGTCAACTCAGTAGTCGAAGCCAGTTTTTTCCAACTTCGCACCATCTCAAAAATCAAACCATTCCTCAGTTTCAAGGACCTAGAAAAAGTCATCCATGCTTTCATTTCCACCCGCTTGGACTACTGCAACTCTCTTTACACTGGAATTAATCAGTCATCTCTCTCCTGTTAACATTTAGTACAAAACGCTGCAGCCAGACTTTTGACAGGTACCTGAAAGAGAGACCACATCACCCCTGTCCTAGCCTCTCTCCACTGGCTGCCAGTGCAGTACCATATTGATTTTAAACCTCTTTTATTCACATACAAAGCCCTGAATGGAGTGGCCCCCTCCTACATGACAGAACTTTTAACCCCATACTCCACCTCCAGATCCCTCAGGTCGGCTGACCTAGGGCTTTTAACATTCCCCCCTCTGTCAGACTTGCCCCCTCCATTGACTCTTTTAAATCAAGGCTAAAAACGTTCCTTTTTACTAAAGCTTTAGCGTCCTCCTGATGTTGCCTTTGTGTTTATTTGTGCTTTGATCTATGTTGGTTGCTGTTTTTAAATGTGCTTTATAAATAAATTTGACTTGACTTGACATACTGTGTGGTTCCCAACTGGTCCAGCCACTGGTCCAGATTTCTCCTTAGTCATTAGTTCAAGGTCCACACAGTTTAATACATTAAGCGTTATGCTTGCATTTGGCCATGTCGTCGAGCTAGTTTGCTGTCTCTGTCAAGTAGTTGTCCATTGGCCACTCTCTCTCAACAGCTGGAAACGGCACTTAAAAATAAAACCTCTGCACCAGAAATTCACTGTACTTAAAAATAAAGTGTGTTTTTTCCAAACTTGAAATGTTAGCAACTCACTTGCGTTCTATTCAGGATATGCCCACGACCCACTTTTGGAACACAACCCACCAGTTGGAAACCACTGCTGTAGATAACTAGATAACTATGCTTTGAGGCGCAAGCAACAGACATCCCACTTATCCCACTATAAGAATGGTTCGTTTAGCCTCATTCAGTGAGTATAGCTGCCAGTCTGTGTAGACTTGAATCCGATTCAGTCACTTCTCATTTACTTAGAGTAGCAGGCAGCGTGAGCAGTACCATACAATAACAGCGAGAGGCAGGTGGGGAAAGTTGGGGATTTGTGAACACGCAGACGTTCAACACTTTGACCTGGTACATCACAGATACTAAAACGACTCGTTCAAAAGTTTGTTTGTTCATTTCTGCCCATCGCTATTTTTAAGAGGTAGAGTTTACCCTCTATAACTGGTTCAGGAAGTTATTACACTTAAAGTGAGATATGTCACTTTTTTAAAAAAACAAATGAAACGACACATTCTGCATCTTACAAATGGAAAGTTAAATTCATAAGCTCATTTTAATACAATACATTCAGACAGTTTGCTGCTAGCCTTACTTGGTCTGATATGTCCAGTGGCTAATGTTAGCTAATGTTAGCACACCTTTGGTAGATATATTGCTGTGCAACTGAAATTAGTGAGTCAGTTTGTTGACATTATGACTGCAACTTTTACACTACATTTTAGTATTTACCATTAGCCCAAATGTGGACGTTGTTGCCACAGTGGCTGCTGTTCAGCAAAAGTTACATGTTAGGCTTTAAAGGTCCAATGTGTAGAATTTAGCGACAGCTAGCAGTCAAACTTTCCCATGTGCCAAGCGTGTAGGAGAGTGAAAATGTAAATGGCCCTTATTAGAACCAGTTTTCAGTTTGTCACTTCTGGGCTACTGTAGAAACAGCATGGTAGACTCTGTGAAAGAGGACCCTGTCTGTAAACAGCCCATTCTAAGGTAACAAAAACATAATTCTTAGTTTCAGGTAATTACCCACAAATGAAAACATTGTTATGAAAATGATATATTTAATTTCTATCCCCCTAAATTCTAAACACTGGACCTTTGAGAAAAAAAGTGAAAGTGAGGCTCAATTCTTAGTAAGTTCACCATGTTACATATACGTGCTTTCATTGAACTTGACAAGCCCAGCTCACCTGCTTCAGGTGGTCGCTCGCTCCACACACTGACTGCTGCGTTGTCAACCCTCACTGTGAAACACATAGACACACATCAGGTCATAAGAAGGGCTGCCAAACCCAGACTTTAATTACACTGTAAAAATTCTGCACTAATTAGAATAAAGAAATTTACCGTAATGGGTATAGGTAACAGGTTAACAGTAAAATGACACATTACGGAGCCACCTGTATAAGAATCACCTGACATCTAGTAGTTGTGTCTTATTCTTACAGGAACTTTTGAGTAAAAACACATATTCACTTTCATGCTGAGTTTTATTGTAAGATTGATACCACTCTTTAGTCTATTTGCTAAATATGAAGTTACTGCCAGCAACCAGTTAGCTTAGCTTAGCATTAGGACTGGAAACAACCCAACTCTGTACAATGTCAACTTTGATAATGTGTTTTATCTTGTTTGTTTGATCCATACATAAAACAAAGTGTAAAAATTTAAAGCTGTGGTTTTAAGGGGGGGTCACATCATAGTCAGGTCATTCTTCTCAAGTAACTCTCAACAAGCAACTACACATATTTCCCAAAATGTCCAACTATTTTTATATTACCAAAAGTCTGAGATCAAGATTATAATCTGTGTTTAAAGCAATAACGAAGAGATGAGATACACATCCCTACAATTTGGCCTGCAGCTTTGTTGCTTCTAAAATAAAACCAGTAACAAAGGAGCAGATTTCAAGTCTTCATCTGGTACATACAGATTTCTCCCACTGCCTTGTGCACAATAGGCTGTTAATTCAGCAGCGGCTGCACAATAAGTTCTGGCTAAAACAATTTCCCATTGCAACTTCCCAGTTGGTAATGTAATCTCACACACAACTTGAGCAAGGCTTACGTGATTAATTTCCTCCACCTGCTGCTTGCATTCAAACTTGCCTGGTTTGAAACATAATAAGCCCCACCCTCCCTTACACCACCAGTTTTATCAACACTGAACCCCCCCACAACCTGCTCTGTGCCAACATAGGAAGTTTTTTGCAGGCTCTATTGTTTCAACTTTACAAGGAAGTCTCTGGTGTGTGTTCTGTTTTAGGAAATGAATCAACCTCATGTTATGCTGGTATTCTTGGGCCTGTGCTTAGACAAATACTGTAATGGAAAGCTTAATTCAGGCATGATCATAATAAACATGTTCTTTGACTTAACATTTTGTGCAGTATAAGACTTTTTAAGCATATAAAGTTAGCCTCAGGTACAATAACTGAAGCAAAATGAATGGTTCTGACACACTTCTAAATAAAACCAACATCTTTATTCTACAAGTGTCTCAACCAAAAATATACACACACATTTCCTGTGATGGTGATAAAATGTATATACAAATCAATCTGTCCCCATACCCATTTAAAGGAACAGTGTGTAAGACTTAGGGGGGATTTTAGCAGCATTTAGCAGTGAGGATTGCAGATTACAACCAGCTGAAACTTCTCCTGCATAAAATTCCTACAGTGTTCCTTATTCAGTAGGTTTTTACCAAGAGCCAAATTATCTTCAGAGGTCTCTTCTTCTCCAAAACAAACAGACCCGATGATTGAAACAGGTAAAAAAACAGTGAATAAAGCAGTTTCATTTTTACAAATCAGTGTGTCTTGGGTGCTGTTTGGCACAGCACCTTTTCCTCTGATAACTTAAGATCTAGATGTTAGGGAAGTTTTTACTTGCTTATGATTAAGTGATTATTGTGGACGAGGACCCACTCCCTATGTCAATATAAATGGCTCATTCTCAGGTAATGAAACAACAATTTTTAGTTTAAGGAGATTTTACACTAAAGAAAACATACCTATTATATTACATTTCTGCCAATATATCCCCCTAAATCCTAAACACTGGGCCTTAAAACATGCACATCAGACAAACAGAGCAGTTGTAACAATAAAAGACATGGAATCACACAGACATGGTGATGAAAGAAACAAAAGGACAAAGACAATAATGTTAAGTATAAAATCAAAGGTCATCTAGATTGCAGGAGGAGGGGAGAGGGAGCAGCGGGTCCTGATGAGGAAACTCATCAGTGAAGAAAATGTCCAAATCCTACAACACTTGACATCACAAGCAGGATTACTGTCTCTTCAGTTCCTTTGCATTCTTGCTCTCAAAGTCCTTTCTTTGAAATTCCTTTTCTTTAAAAGTTAAAAAAAAAAGTCAAATTCAAGTCCCGCCGATTGTGGGGCATCTCTACACTGTGGCTGGGATACTGTAGCTGCTCCTGTTGCTGATGTCAACGGGAAGCGACGCCACGCTATCTCGCGCCCCATTGGTCACTCTCCCCTCCTTGCCATCATAGAGTGGCGCTGCGTCTGGAAGAAGATGATAATGGGTGCTCTAAGCAGTTTGCAACAATTGACAATCACTGCCATGTACCATGATTTAACTACTTAAGCAGCTTCTTCCTGCATAAACACAGCTTGTACCTCAGAGGGTTCACTTCCTACAAAAACTGCATTCTAACAACATCCTACTTTTCCTGCCTCTGCAAAGACATACTTAGACACAAACACACTGTACATGCAAACAGTCAGAGATAGATGAAGACAATACACTCAAACATACACATGTTGTACGTGCACATCAACTTGATCAGGAAATCTATAACTGAAAGCAAAATAGATGGTTCTATAAACAGAGGTAGCCGGGTCACCACAACATGGGCCCTGCATGCATATTAGAACATGGATGATGGGATGAGTTGCTGTGGCTACAACAAGAAACATGCTATGACTTTTGAGGCGAGAGAAATGACTCATGGCTGTTAAGATGATGACTAATGAGGATAGTCAGTGGTATACAGATGAATAGTAAAACCGAGCTACCTGTGGCTGCGTTATAAACCTCTGTGTTGTGGGTTAGATTCACTGTTAAAGAGTCATCTGATTTAGGGCTCGAAGGCTTTCTGAGAGATGGTGAAAATAAAGTCAGCTCGGGCGGCAATGAAGTCAAGGAAAAATCTACTCAATGCCAAAATTATCTAAAGCATTAAAACTATATGCAATAAAGTCTGCTACACGCTAATAATGCACTTCAATAACCATACTGGTGGTCCTTAAGTTTGGGAGTTTTTGTACTTTTTATGTATTCCTTCACTTTAATTCTGCCAAACAACTCTTTTTATTTAACAGATAACAAACCTCTAACAGTGAAAGAGGTGGGACCAAGTCATTGTTTTGCAAGTCACGAGTAAGTCTCCAGTCTTTGCAGTCAAGTCCTGAGTCAAGTCCAAAACCAAGACAGGCAAGTCCCGAATCAAGTCCAAAGTCCTAAACTTTGAATTCCAAGTCCTCAGCAAGTCATAATTTGTTCTTACCAAATGTAACACCATTTTAACAGCAGACAATGTATTAAATTTACATTCATTCAACATATATGGCTCTCCCACAACTTATAGATAACATCACCACAGCATTGGGCAATAATACATTTGCAACTGGCATATTCTTGGACTTTTCAAAAGTGTTTGATATGGTAACCTCACCATTATGGCTTTCAGCATGTGGTTATTAGCTGGCTTAGTAATTAGCTTGGGAACAGAGATCAATATGTATCTATAAATGGTTGTATCTCAAATAAAATCAACTATATTGTGGAGTGCCTCAAGGCTCTATACTTGAGCCTCTTTTACATAAAAATGACTTTACCTGGATGTCTGATACTACATTACCCACCCTCTTTGTTGTTATTACTAATATTGTCCTGTCACAAGCAAACTTTTGTTCCTTGGTAAGAGAAACCAATTATACCCTGCCATTTACTGGAAAATGGTTTAGAATGAACAAATTTTCTAAATGTCAAAAAATCTAATTTTGTATTTTTCAGCAATAAAAATAAAAGTCGCTCAAAGGAAGATGCTAAACTATTCATCAATAACATTGAAATCAATCCAGTTACTTCTGCAAAATTCTTAGGTGTATTAGTAGATGAACAACTGTCCTGGAAAGACCACATTGAGTAAGTGAGAAAAAAACTATGAAATCTTTTGGCATCATTAGAAATCATTATGTTTTAGCATGTTTCATGTCTGAATGAAAGAAAACCATTATTGATACAGGTAATTAATAGATTTCTGGCATAGTTTTTAAATAACATACTTTCTAAGCTTTGGGTTTGGAGGAAGGTATCAAGTATTTTCAAGTCAAAAATGCTCAAGTCCAAGTGAGGTTACAAGTCATTGGTGTTTAACTCCAAGTGGAGTTGCAAGTCTTTTTTGATTTTGCCAAGTCGAGTCTAAAGTCATCAAATTTGTAACTCGTGTCTAAGTCATGTGACTCGAGTCCACACCTCTGACCTCTACTTGTTTATTTTTTTTTAGAGATTTACAAGACTTGGCAACTGGAACACTGTAATTTCCCTTAGGCTTAATGAATTAAATGCATTACATAATATCCTTTATTGCTTTCTTCTAAGTCAGAGAAGTAGATGGATAGCACTCTAGTCTGTGTTCTGAAGAGGTGGAACCAAGTCATTGTTTTACAAGTCACAATTAAGTCGCAGGTCTTTGCACTCAAATCTTGGGTCAAGACAGACAAGTTCCATATTTTCAAGTTAAAAGGCTCAAGTCCAAGAGAGGTCACGAGTCACTGATCCAAGTCAGGTTCCTAGTCTTTTTTAATTTTGTTGAGTCTAAAGTCATTAAATTTGTGACTCAAGCCTGACTTGAGTCCAAGTCATGTCACTCAATTCCACACCTCTGGTGTATCTTACGTTATATGAGAAACTGGAGTTTGGAGACGGGGCTCTGTGCCCAGGTAATCTGCAAACTAGCACCTTCAAATATCAATAATTAACACCTGTTTTGTTTGTTTAATGCACACAAAAACCCAAATTTAAAAAAATATATAATCTACAGAAGGTTATGCCACTATTTCTTGGCTGGGTTTACAGTACAGTCATGCAAAATAACCAGTATGGTTCATTAAAAGCTATCAAACACTCACAGACCCTCAACTATGCCAGCTAATAAAACTAGATAAACTGTAACTAACTTCTACAGTATCTTTCACATTCAGAGGGAGCAAGTAGTCGAGCCAACTCACACTGACAATTCAGCAGCTGCTTCTCTTTGACCTACAATAAGAGAGGAGAGGTGAGGAGGGGAGCAGGAGGATGTAGGTGGAGGAAGGTTGGTTTTCATACATAGTTAGACATAAGAGGCCTGAGTTGCTGGAGGACTGTAGGTCTCTCTACCTCTCTTGGATCTGAAGCACAGCACAGCCACCACTACCAACACAATCACCGCCAGCAGACAGAAGCCCCCGATCACCGCTTTCTTCCATAAAGCCTGGCGCACTATGGAGAGTGATAGAGAGACAGAAAGAAGAGAAAGTCAGTGACAAACCGGAACACATGGGGAAAGAAGGGGAGCGTAAAAAAAGGGACAGGATGACAAAGATTGTCCATGACAGAGAAAAGAAGAGAAGAATAAAAAAGGTTTGACAAGATACACAAAGGGCACAAAGGGATTTACAAACAAACAAATTGGTGTGTTTTTTTTCAAAGTCAAGGAAGGATCCTTAAATGGCTGCATTTCAAGGAGGCTACACCAATGAAACCTGCCCAAGGACTGTTCCATTGTCAAGGATCCTTCAGATTCTACTGAGGACTGAGTCCTTCTGTCAGAGAATTTTTAAGTGTGTGTATCCTCAGCGGGCATGAAGTACCCACAAATCTTTGTGCATGATTTGCTGGAATTGAAGGCAGGGCCTCTTCAATGACGTACACCTAGGCACTCTCTAGCCTGTTCCAAAATGTGTTCACTGAATGCTGGGAAGGATGCTTAACTCAACTTGGAAGGACTTGTCCTACCAACGAAGTATCTTTTACTAAGCATTATGTTTTCCCTGATAAGTCCCTTTCTCCATAAATTCTGAGAGACTGACACCACATCCTGCTGTCTACAGCTGTAGTGGTAGAAACCTAGATTTTTCAGCCTTGCTAGCAGTAAGTCAATCTGTAGGCCAAACACACACATAGTCTGCACTTGTTGTAAGCCAGCTGTAGCTGTAACATCTGAGCAGTCTAAGTGATTGACTGCTTTTTGAGACCAAAACCATACTGCTAAAAGTGAGTGAGCCATCAAAAATGTATCTCAAGATAAGATATAATTTGGATGAAAAGCATTGAAGCACTGACCTCTGTTGGGAGCTGGTTAAACTTTACTATGCAATAGTTACACAAGTCAAACTTTGTGTCTTCATGCTTAGCCAGTTCTCTTTATACATCCATGGTGTATCCTGCTGGCTAGCTAAGTGAAGTGTAGCACCCACCTTTGGCCAACAGTGTTACCTGCAGGTATCAATGTTATCTTTGTAACAATGTTAGCTTTGTCAGCACTTTTACCATTGTTAGCACTGTTTATTGAGTTAGCACTGTTAGCTGCTAGCTGCAGACTCAGCCCCCTCCATGTTGAGAGCCATGTACAGACAGTCTCACCCCAAACTTTGAATCATAGATATGCCCTGAATGTCACATTTAATTTCAGTCTCTGAGGGGAAAATTATTTTTAGTAGCCCCAGAGGTTAGGGTCAGTCACAGAACAGCAGGTCAGGAACAGGTGGGGTCCCTATTGACTGTTAATACCCATCAGTCTCACCCTCTATGGTGACCCGGTCACTGCGGACTTTGTTGGCGTGGTTGAAAGCCTCGCAGTAGTATGTGCCACTGTGCTCTTTGGACAAAGTGGGGACCTGGTAGTCTGTGTTGTTCTTGTTGGAGGTGGTGGTGTACAGCGGTTGTTCGTGGCCATCACGGTACCACTTGAAGGTTACCGGTGGAGTGCCTTTAACACCACATATGAGGTAGAGATGATCTCCCTCAGAGATTTCTGGTAGATGGGGAATGACGGTCAGGGTTGGCTGCGTCAGAGGCACTGGGAGAGGAAGAGGTGGAGTAGAAGAGGTGAGATTAGTCAGCACTGTATCAATTATAAACTGAGATTACAAGAAACATAACAAGAGATTAATCACAGTTTTTTGTATTTTGTATCAGTTAAATTGTACAATGAAATAATGGCAAAGGTCAATCATGACCTTGACAACAGGAGCTGGAAAAACTGTTTAATGACAACCTGGGTAATTCCATCTATTAAGAAAGGATGTGTGGTTCAGTCTAAAAGCTCCAGACCAGCTTCTCAATGGACTTTGATCTGAGATTGTTTTGTTAGTTGTAAATATATATATATATATATATATATATATATATATATATATATATATGTGTGTGTGTGTGTGTGTGTACATGTATATATTGAGTTATATGCCCTTTAATAAAACTGATATAGATCTGCAGTGTCTCATCAAAACTATTTCCATGTAGTTATCCCCTCAGTGATATTCATATCAACCATGTAAAGATGGATTTACCTGTGACGTTAGCGTTGAGTCCTCCACTGCGCACACCATCCCGGATCTTGTGACTATTCTTTGCTCTGCACATGTACTCACTGATTTCATCAGGCTTGGTGATGTTGACTGTGAAGAGAGCTTGTTGAAAGGGCAGCTTGACAACAATTGTGCTCAAGTCGGTGTATCCCCTAATCAGCGTGTAGTTTATTGGCAGGCTGCCAATTTCCGACTGACAGAGGATCTTGATGGGCTGTCCTAGGACTGCCCTGCCGACCACTGTGATCTTTGGAGCGGAGACAGAAACTAAAGAGGAGAGACCGAAAAATAAAACACAATGACTGCTTGTAGACAAATCCTATTAAGCAAAAACAAAAGCCCTGATTACACGTGGAATACATAACCTAACTGGCTTCATGTTTTTTGTCATTCAGATATAGGTGAATTCTATTTGCTCTGTTCAGTTACTATTATGGTATGAAACACAATACTTGCACAATATTTGGCACCTAGTCTGCAAGAGGAAGCTGAGTCACTTTTAATAGGCACTGAGCACCCCGTTCTCTCACAGTGAATCCCCTTACAAACCTTTATCATCAGTGTCATCCAGTAACATTATTAGACTAAATTCTGCTGCCTATTTTATACTGCCCGACAAGATGTCAGAATTATAAGATGTTAACTTGTGACTTAAAACTGTAATAACAGATTTTTTTGCCACTCGGGGGCAGAGGAAATTAGCCATGTAGACAAAACTGACATATTCGCACTTTTTGAGTTGATAGAGCAACACATTCTCAATCCAACCTTGTTACATAAAGACATTTGGTCAAGGACTTCCAACGTCAACATATGAACAAGGTACCCTGGGTGCATTGGTTCTGTGACACCGTGTCAACTTCAACCCGTTACATGCATTGTCTGTTTTTAAAATACACTTTCATTTTCATAGGAAATGAACAGTTTGCATACAGTCTCTTTCAAAATAAATGCGCTATGTCGGTACAGCACGGCAAATTGACAATATTTTCCTTCAACAACAAACGCATGTGGTTACGTTTAGCCAACACATGCACGTGGTTGGGTTCAGGCAACATAGGGACATGGTTGGGTTTAGGACAAAAGAACTGGTTTGGCTTTACGTTCACATGGGTGAATGCCGGCCTCCCAGGTGAAAGTTGGTGGTTGTTGGACCCATTCACCATCCATCTAGCTCCCCCACTTGGACTTTTGCCCCCTTAACTTGCATTGTTGTCCTGACGCATTTCAGCGCAATACAGCAACCGGCTTCGTATCAGAATGGCAGTGGCTTACAGCGTGAGTGTTTGTGAAACATACAATAATATCTGCTATGATGGCGTTTTTGGTAGATAGCGGAAGGAAGCTCCAGCCTCTGGTTTGCATCCAAAAACTGCACATTCAACTGTTTGCTGTCAGACCTTTTACCATGCTAATTCTAACTCTCTCTTTCTGACAAGTTGCACTCTGTACTGAAAGTTTCAAGTTTCTTGTGTTGTGTCCAAGTCTGTTCTCCTTTCGATATGTTTCCCACATTAGACAGCGATTTGCTTTCATGTTATTAACATACCTAATCTAGCTGCCAGGTATACACTTGAATCTCAGATTTTAGGGAAGTGCACAGACATTGCCCCCTTAGAGGAAATGTGAAAACATCTCTCTAGTAACAAGCTTTGCACAGATACAAGTCAGTATAGTCAAGGTCAGACAATTAAGGGGCCATAAGACTTTCCTTTTTAATATAAGCATATAGTTAGGGCTGGCTCAGGGTTGTCTTGGTCCAGCCCCTAGTTAGGCTGACATGGGCCTAGTCTGCCAGGGGACCTCCTATATAATACACAGAGCACCTTCTCTCCTTCTCTCTCTCTCCTTAGTTTCTGAAAAGTTGGTTCTTCTTCAGTTGCCAACATTCATGTCCTATTACTGCATATCGCTAACTTGGCTTTACTGCATGTCACTAACTCGGCTTCTTCTCCAAAGCCTTTGCGCTCCACTGTCTTGCAGGTTCCCTCGTATCACAGCTACGCCTGGTTCATGGGTCGTAGTTGTGCTGCTGCTGTAGTAGGAGGCATCATCATTACTGTCTGCCCTGCATCTCTCTCTGACTCTGTCTCTCTCGGTCTCTCATTCATATCATTTTGTCATATGGATTACTGCACATTTATAATGTTGATCTGTTCTGTACGACATCTATTGCAAGTCTGTCCATCCTGGAAGAGGGATCCCTTCTCAGTTGTTCTTCCTGAGGTTTCTACCGTTTTTTTCCCCTTTCAAGGTTTTTTTTGAGAGAGAGAGAGAGTTTTTCTGTATCCGCTGTGAGGGTCCTAAGGACAGAGGGATGTCGTATGCTGTAAAGCCCTCTGAGGCAAATTGTGATTTGTGATATTGAGCTCTATAAATAAAATTCGAATTGAAGTGAATAAGAAGAGAAGAGCGGGGCTTTAAGTTCAAATTTAATTCCTGTTTGGTCACATGTGGTTTATCAAGCGTTTTGCTGGATATTCAGCGATACAGCATCCTATGGGTGGCATGAATAAAAAGTAAAAAAATATAGAGAGGACATCTAATTACTCCTATAGCTGCACAAGTTGTTGTTTTTGTTACTTCTTTTCTCTCACACTGTGAGGGGAAAAACTGACTAATCTGATGTGAGAAGAATCTCCTCATGGTATGCTCATATGTAGTGTTTTGTGGATAATTAAACAAATAATAATAGATAATAAACTCTTACAGTGTTGTTAATAAGGCAAATGACATTTACATTTAATAGCTCTCTGTGCTTATTTGAAAGAATACTTTGACATTCTGGGAAATACTAAGAAAATCCAGGAAATACAACTTGCTTTGCTTTTTTGCCCACAGAGAAAAGTTAGATAAGAAGAACTATATCACTCTCATATCTGTACACAACCCTTGAAGCTGGTTAGCCCATCTTAGCATTAGTTTCACCCTTACCCCCCTTACAGTGTTGACTTGCCTTATAGGAATTGAGGGTATTCAGACACGAGGCGAAAATGGAGAACATGGGGGTCTGTGGCTAGATGTGCAATGGAGTAGATGATTGTTTAGACAGCTCCACATATAATCGTTTTAAACACAGATTTCTTTGGACTTTACAACCTGAACTTTGCACATGATGCCTCCTAAACCTGTCCCCAAGAAGAATGAGAAAACTGCACCCAAAAAAATGATACTGGACATGTGTTTGAGCGAAAGAAAAACAGATGCGCTAGAGAAAATCCACGAGGCAAGCCCTGCAAAAATGGAGGCTGGCTTTACATCAAACATCAAAGGAACCTTCGCCATCAGACCTGCTTCTTGCTATCACAAAGTTAGACAAAAACCTAGAAGCCAAGTTTGTCGGTCTTTCATCTCAAATTCAAAAGCTTCAGTCAGATGTCATGGAAACCAGAAAGCGTGTCCTGTCGCTTGAAACTGGTGTCAACAACCACGACACCCAGCTGGGTGAGTTGGAGTCGCTCTGTAGCTCCCTCAAGTAAAACACATGAAAGCCAAACTAGAAGACCTGGAATCCAGATCAAGACGACACAATAGCCTTATGGTCGGGATCCCTGAGGGTGTCGAGAGAGGGCAACCCACAGAGTTTAATATGGAGCTGATACCGTCTCTTCTGGGAAAGGAACACTTCGGCACGGAGTTTATAGTTGACCCTGCTCACCGGTCTCTTGCCGCCTGACCTGCCGACAGTGTCCCTCAGAGATCTCTCATTGCCAGGCTACACTACCAACAACACCAGGACCTCGTCTTGAGGCATCTGATACAACAAGAAGAAGATCTCCTTTTTTCCAGACCTGACCCAAGAGGCCATGCACTAAACAATAACGTAAACAATTTGACACCGTTAGGGAGAAATGTAAAGCGGCTAAAATCCACTATGGCTTTCTGCATCCAGCTCGCTTTAAGATGATGGTGGATGGCACATCGCACACATTAACCAACCCAAATGATGCTGAACCTTTCCTCGCCACACACCGTGAGGCTTTTGTTTTTCTGGCAACCTGTATTTTCTTTATACATATTGTGATGCCACCTAAATCACCAGTAGCTCAAGCACATTGGGATAGGTACAAAATGGTGAGCTGGAATTTTAGAGGTTTGGGCCATATTATAAAATGTGCCAAGGTTTTCTCACAATTAAAAGCTCTGTCAGCAGATCTACTGTTTCTACAGGAAACGCATGTGAAATACAAGTTTAAAGATAAACTAAAGGTCAGTTGGATAGATGAGATTTACCAGTCTAACTTCAATGCCAAAGCAAGGGTTGTGGCAATATTGTTTAGGAAAAATATCCCCTACATTCACTCATCTACAGTATCTGATCCTGACGGGAGGTATCTTATTGTATCTGGCTCTTTGAACTCTGTACCAGTTACACCTGTGGATCTATATGGCCCTAACTTTGATGATCCCATTTTTTTTTTTTTCAAAAGGTTTTCAATGCCATACCAAACTTTTCAGACAATATTGTGATTGGTGGAGACTTTAATTGTATAATTGATCCTCTCTTAGATAAACAATTTACAAAAACACTTCAACAATCAAACTCTGGCATTCACCTAAAAACACTGATGGAAAGTTTAAATTCCAGTTCACAAAACGTGCTCCTGTATAGATAAATTTCTCCTTGATTCTAAACTGATTTCAGTAGTTGATAAAATAATGTTCCACCCCATTCTAATATCCAACCACGCCCCACTATCCATGACGATAAAGTTAGGTGAACAGATACTTCAGAATGGACAATGGCATTTTGACGCAATGCTGTTAAAAGACAAACACATTCCGCATTTCTTTTCTGAAAATGATACTGGCGATGGTAATGATTCGAACTTATTGGAATCTCTGAAGGTAGTTATTAGGGGTTATATAATCCCATTTGTAGCCAACAAAAAGAAAAACGATGACAGTCGTCTTATTGAACCGATTACAGATATTGCAAAACTGGAAACCTTATATAAAGCAAATCCTTCTGACGCAACTTTGGAGGCAATCACCAAAATGAAATTTGAACACAACACCATCCTAACAGAACATGTTGACTCCATGCTCTACAACACACAACAAAAATACTTTGAGTTTGGTGATAAGCCACACAGCCTGTTGGCCAGACAGCTAAGGCATACACAAGCCTCCCATGCCACTGACAAAATCAGAGATTAAAAAGGCAAGTTGACAACATCCCCAAGTGAGATTAACAAAGCTAAATGTACTGTTGACTCTGACACTATTAACAAGTTTCTGGCAAACTGCAACCTTCTCACACTAGATGCTGGGGCAGTGCAGTCTCTAGACACTGAGCTCACTCTAGAGTAGATTAAGACTGCCATTATTCAGTTCCCGAATAACAAATCCCCAGGTCCAGATGGATTTAGCATTGAATTTTAAAAATCACCTTTATCTAATTTTGGCCCATAACTTTTACAGATGCTAGAATATGCAAAAGAAGCCTCTGTACTACCAAATTTGCTCTATTATACTGAAAAAAGATAGACCCTTTAAATATGTCTTCCTACCGCCCTATATCCTTGCTCCAAATGGAAATGAAGATTCTGAGTGAAGTGCTGTCAAACAGACTGAGTAACCACATTCACAAACGTACACGCCCCGACCAAACTGGATTTGTACCTGGCCATCACATCTACTCAAATCTACACCACCTTTTTGATATAATGTATCACAACCACAAAGCAGAGGGTGTGGTCATCGCCTTAGATGCAGAAAAGGCATTTGACCATATCGAATGGGAATTCATGCTGTCTACTCTACACCGCTTTGGCTTTGGCAACTTGTTCATAAATTGAATTAGGATCATCTTCACCCAACCTCCTTACCAACGGGGAGATATCACAGCCATTTTACCTACATAGAGGCATCCTACAAGGCTGCTCGTGCTATGCATTGAAGTCTTTACCAGTGAGATCAGAACAAACCCTGATTATAACCCTATTCAAATACATGAAACGAAACATCATCTGTCACTTTTTGCAGATGACATAACTTTGTTCTTATTGAGTCCCAAAATTTCTCTCCCTCCTCTTCTGCATTTAATTGAAACTGTCAGAGGTCTTTCAGGGTATTCTATTAACTGGGATAAGAGCGAATTACTTCCAATATCAGATAATGTAGACTCAGAGTTTCTAAGCACAATGCCATTCAGAATTGTAAATAACCAAATTAAGAGTTTGGATATTATTGCAACCTGGAAATATGGTGATCTCCTAAAGTCCAATTGGGAAAACAAGATCCAGCGATTGAAGAGAAATATTTAAAATTGGAATACACTGGCAATTTCTTTAGTCAGTTGCATCAGTGCCCTAAAAATGGTTATGTTCCCCAGATTCTTGTACATCTTTCAATGCTTGCCAGTCCATATACCATTAAACTACTTTAAGAAATTGGACTCTATCATCTCAGCATTTATATGGAACAGTAAAGTGGCCAAAATATCAAAGAAACATCTAGAGAAGGATAAGTTCAAGGGTGATTTTTGCCTCCCTCAGTTTAAATTTTACTATTGGGCCACAAACCTGAAAGTTTTATACCTTTGGCATAATAGCTCTTTGACAGATTCCACCATGCCTGCCTGGCTTCAGATTGAACCCGCAGACTGTGGGTATACTTCTCTTCCTGCACTTTTAAATAATCCAGCGAAGGTAAAGATTCCATCATATATAACTAGCCAGATTATTCTAAATACGTTAAGAATATGGAAGCAGTCCTTTCTGTTTCTACCCACAGTATACACAGATAGCCCTGTCTGCTTAAAAAAACATGCTTTTCCTCCAGGTTTGGTTGATCCAATTTTTTCTGTTTGGAAAGACAAACATATTGCCATAATTGGAGACTTATATATTGAAGGGAAACTGTCATCCTTCCAACAACTCCAGCAGTTTCATAGTCTACCTTCAACACACTTTTTTAGATACCTCCAATAAGAATTTATAGACTCACTTACCACAATATCAAAACAAGCCTAAACACACCACACTTGACAACTTTGCCCATCATGACCCTAATAGTAAGGGGTCTGTCTGTCTCTTTTCTGTATTCATCCTTGCAAGCCCATGATATATTGTCTGATGCCAAACTAAGGAATGCTTGGACAGAAGAGCTGGGTACTGAAATCACCAATGATACTTGGTAGGAAATTCTCATCAAGATATATAACAGTTCCATAAATGTTAGACAGCAGACTTATACAATTCAAGATTGTACATAGACTCCACTACACAAAAGCAAGACTTCATGGTATATATCCCAACATCTCCCCCTTGTGTGATAAATGCAAACAGGACACAGGCACGCTTACCCATCAACTATGGTTGTGCCCCAAGCTTTACTCCTTCTGGTTGCTTATATTCGACTGTATATCAAAGGTTTTTCTCGTCATATTTAGGCTACCTGTGATCTCTGTCACTGATAATCACTCTGCTCAGGCTCTCTTTCTCTGTACTCTGCTAGCAAAACGCCTCATTTTACTACATTGGAAGTCAGTATCCAGCTCCTCTTTCCACCAATGGCTGAGGGAGCTTGGCAACGCGATTCATATGGAGGGCCTTTGATATAGACTGGCCAACAAGAAAAAAAATCTTCCTGAAAAACTGGAAGCCATTTCTCAACAAATGGTCTGCAACCCAGCAGAAAGGGATTGACTCATATCCTACTCTCTTGACGTTAGGTGACTAGGGCCTATCCATGGTGCATCACACCCTCATTTTTGTAAGAATTTGGTTGCCAGGGTGTCTGTGTTTTATTGTTTGTTTATTCCCCCACACACTTTATCTATTTATTTATTTATTTATTTATTTATTATTATTTTTTAGTGTTTGTCACTTTATTGTTCTCTATATTTGTCTCAACTGGACATTACTTTATGTTGCCTTTGGGTGGCATTCAGATTGCTGTCTTTGCAATGTGCACTTATCTGTCCTCAAAAATGTCTAAAAGGGGCTTAACTTTATCCTGAAAATTTGCATCTGAAAGAGGTATTAGGTCATCTTACCTTTGGGACGTACAGTGAGGATTTCACTATGTTTCACAATGCCTTTGGCTTGAGCTGCACAGGTATAGTTGAAATCATGCGACAGGGCATTGCCAGCAAATACTCCATGTCCTTTAGGGATCAGTGGGCTTTCAGGTGGATCAAGAGTGTAAGTCAACTCTTCCCTGCTGAGTCTCTCAGAGGCAGTGCTCTCACTTTTGCAGGTTAGTGTCATATATTCCCTTCGAAAGACTTCAGTAGGAGACATGGTGAGAGTGGGCACTGAAAACAGCTCTGTGGATGGATTAATAAAGAAAAACAATTATTTGAATTGATATCACTTAATAGTGTAATGCTGATATGTTTGGAACTTATAACCAACAAAATGTAATAAAAGATTAGCAGACAAATCAAAACAAATTGTTAAATAATGCAGATTAAAATGGCAAATAAGTACAAAGTTCTTTTTAATCCTCCAATCAGTTGATGAATTTATAATTTTATTCTTTTATTTGTTTCACTTGGTCATTTTAGTTTTCAGTCTTCTTGCTCTGTCTCTCTGTAGACTTGGCACACATATGATCCGTTATCTATTTCTTATTTTTCTCACCAACCGAGGAAGTTAAGCCTTTTAAGCAGTTTGTTATGTGTCTGTTTCTTGAGTGTTTTAAAAGAGTGGGTAGAGAGAGTGCCGGTGGAAATTTAACCACAGAACCCAGGCATATTGTAGCCCTACCTCCCCTTTTATGAATTGTGGCATTGTTGTATTTAACGAATAAAGATGATCCTGTCATATTTTGCATTCATGTATCCTGTGATTATTTAACAGTTCTGAACAATCATAAATCCACATCCTTTAGTGATACTTATTGTTCGCTCAATTCATTAAACAGCCATACACCCGCAGTAACAGCAATGTAAACCCCAATCCATCCATGACACAAAATTTTAATGTGAAGTCTAAACAAATGCCCCAGATTGTCAAAAAGACATAAAAACTTTATATTCACTTGACACAAAAACTCATCCCTTGTGAACTTGACATACATTTTTTATGTTAAGTCAATAAGTTTTGAGTTTTGCCGTTGAGACATGGGCACTGCAGTTAGAGCTACAGGCTACAATAAGGCTAAAAACAGAGTTCAAATGACGTTTTTCCAAACAACTTTTTGTGTCGGAGCTTCAGGACACTTGGATCACTATGGACGGGCAGTATGGAGATACCTTGTGGTTTCAATTATGTGTTTTTTTGGACGTTTTAATCTGGTGCGCCGTCAGCCTCCATTAGGTGGAGTTGTGCTGCTACCCACTCTCCCCTGGGATCTCTGCAAGGGATGTGAGGACTCTAAAACTTCTCCTGAGCCTCCCTCAGCATATGGGTGAGTAGATAATGGCTGAATTTTCATTTCTGGGTGCACTATCCCTTTAAGAGAAGTTCATGTTTTGTTCTACGACATAAAATATGTTAGTAAATACCCCACTAATAAATTTTGAGGCCTTAAGGTATTCTATTCTTAAGGCAGCTGCTAACAAGTGGCTAAATGAGACTACAGACCGTCATCAAGCAGATCACAGCTGTACACCCTCGCTGTGGTGGGGATTTTAAGTCATGCAGCCATGGTGTAGTTTTATGGCCTTTTTACTTCTGACCATTGCATTTATGGTTCAAAAATCATAAAAGTGGTGTTCATTTGTGAAGATTATCTTGCTGTACAAAACGAGTGAATATCATTAACATTTGTTTGCCAAAGAGCTTATTTTCTGCAATAATCCAAAATCCAATGGGAAAATCCCATAGGGTCTTTGAAGAGGGAACCAAGGGGACACTAACCTCCGCGTCAGCCTACAAAAGATTTCATCCTTGCAGCACTCTATAGCCGACCGAACTCCAAACCAACCAGAGATTATTGAGGAAATGAGTATTTTTGAGAGGACTGTGGCTTTCTAACTGAAAACACTGCTATCTAAGCACACAGCACCAGTGACTCTAGCTAGCTACCAAGCCAAAGCCAATTCTATTCATAAAACTACACATGCAATGGTAATTACTCTATGGTATACTTGTAACGGTCAATAAAGCATTTTAGCCAGCAATATAACACTAACAAAAATAGCTTGGACTGGAAAGATGAATAAAAATAAATTTGTTTTTGATCCCTAACTTTAATGATTAAACTAACTTTTTTTTTTATTGATGTTTTAAGTTATATTTCTGATTTGTTTGATACACTTTTAGGATGTTTTGTCAGTTTTGGGGCATCGTAGCTGTAGCCTCTATTAGAATAACAGTGATGCTTAATACTATTAAGATGAAAAACATATCAGTTGTCAGAACACCAATGTATACAGTACAGGCCAAAAGTTTGGACACACCTTCTCATTCAATGCATTTTCTTTATTTTCATGACTATTTACATTGTAGATTCTCACTGAAGGCATCAAAACTATGAACGAACACATGTGGAGTTATGTACTTAACAAAAAAAGGTGAAATAACTGAAAACATGTTTTATATTCTAGTTTCTTCAAAATAGCCACCCTTTGCTCTGATTACTGCTTTGCACACTCTTGGCATTCTCTCCATGAGCTTCAAGAGGTAGTCACCTGAAATGGTTTCCACTTCACAGGTGTGCCTTATCAGGGTTAATTAGTGGAATTTCTTGCTTTATCAATGGGGTTGGGACCATCAGTTGTGTTGTGCAGAAGTCAGGTTAATACACAGCCGACAGCCCTATTGGACAACTGTTAAAATTCATATTATGGCAAGAACCAATCAGCTAACTAAAGAAAAACCAGTGGCCATCATTACTTTAAGAAATGAAGGTCAGTCAGTCCGGAAAATTGCAAAAACTTTAAATGTGTCCCCAAGTGGAGTCGCAAAAACCATCAAGCGCTACAACGAAACTGGCACACATGAGGACCGACCCAGGAAAGGAAGACCAAGAGTCACCTCTGCTTCTGAGGATAAGTTCATCCGAGTCACCAGCCTCAGAAATCGCAAGTTAACAGCAGCTCAGATCAGAGACCAGATGAATGCCACACAGAGTTCTAGCAGCAGACCCATCTCTAGAACAACTGTTAAGAGGAGACTGCGCCAATCAGGCCTTCATGGTCAAATAGCTGCTAGGAAACCACTGCTAAGGAGAGGCAACAAGCAGAAGAGATTTGTTTGGGCCAAGAAACACAAGGAATGGACATTAGACCAGTGGAAATCTGTGCTTTGGTCTGATGAGTCCAAATTTGAGATCTTTGGTTCCAACCGCCATGTCTTTGTGAGACGCAGAAAAGGTGAACAGATGGATTCCACATGCCTGGTTCCCACTGTGAAGCATGGAGGAGGAGGTGTGATGGTGTGGGGGTGTTTTGCTGGTGACACTGTTGGGGATTTATTCAAAATTGAAGGCACACTGAACCAGCATGGCTACCACAGCATCCTGCAGCGACATGCCATCCCATCCGGTTTGCGTTTAAAACAGAATATAAAACATGTTTTCAGTTATTTCACCTTTTTTTGTTAAGTACATAACTCCACATGTGTTCATTCATAGTTTTGATGCCTTCAGTGAGAATCTACAATGTAAATAGTCATGAAAATAAAGAAAACGCATTGAATGAGAAGGTGTGTCCAAACTTTTGGCCTGTACTGTATGTACAGTGAACACACACAGATCATCTTTCCTCTGTCTACTCACCAGTCACTGAAATCTTTTTTGAGTCAACTTTCACTAAACCCTTCATCTCTACTCTGCACTCAAACTCCCCAGGGTCCTTTGCCAGAGCAACCATGCTGTAGTTCACTTTGGTGTCGCCACTGTTGAGAAGCTGGCTCCCCTGGCTCAGGAAGAGGTGGAGGTTTCTGGTAGAGGTGTCAAAGCCATGCTGACCATTTCTAACTGAGCACAAGATGACAAGTTGGTCTCCTTCATAGATATTGGACCGCGGGAAAATCTCCAAAACTGCTGTGATGGGAAGAGCTGAAGAGACAAAACCAACAAGGAAAAACCACTAAGATGAGTCCAATACTTTGAAAAATACAGACATTTCTAAATGCTACTTACCTTTCACTGACACATTAACAGCGTTGCTTTCCTCGGACTTGACGGAGTCTGGTGTTATGAGGACAGTATAAGCACAGTGAACTTTGTGGATGCCGACACTGCTGAAGTGAAGCTTAGCCTCTGCCTGGTTGGAGTTGACCTGCCTCTCCACAATTTCTTTGTTGTCCTCAAAGAAGTAGAAGAAAATGGAGCCTCTCTCGCTGGGCGCTATACACCTGGCCGTTATCTCCTCCCCTTCACTGAACACATCTTTGTTAAGGTGGAGAACTGGTTTCGACAGGCCTGGAAACCAAAAATGTGAGAGACATACTCAAGTTTAAATCCAAAAGTAAACAAAATTGAAACAGCACCATCTTTTGCAAATGAAATGAAAAAATTCTCCTGCTTGCTGTTGCACATAAATGCAGCAATTTCATTATCTTAATTTTGAAATAATTTTTTGTTCTTACATACATGGGATTTAGAACCATGCCTGTATTGGTTACATTATCATGGCTAAAAAGTGTTAATCATTTAAGGCAAAAATCTCAGATTTCAGTTCAGTATGAAATAAAAATTACTCACACTCACTACAGTTATTGTAGCCTATTAATGTTATCTAAACACTCAAATTCACCTGAACTTCTCAAACCATAACAGATAAAACTGTATCCATGATAACAAACCAACCTGTTACTGTGAGTTTCTTGGCTTCACTGGTCATGTTTTTCCCCTCAATGTTGATCATGCACTTATATTTGCCAGTGTTGGAGACTCTGGCCTCAAGCAGGGGGTACAGGAGATCCTCCGAGGTGCTAGAGGTCTTGGTGTAGACTTTGTTGCCGTCCTTGTATATAGTGTACTCACGACTCAGCGTCTCCTGACCAGTGCTGCTGACGATGGCCTTGCATCTCAGAGTCACGTTAGTGTCCCGAATCACGTCAGTGCTGGGCTCAATGGACAGGGTGATTTCTCTTATCGTGAATACTAGGGAGTGAATTAGAAAATAAATAAATTAGACTTAATGTACAAGCTAATCTATGGTACTGGCAGTGCTCATATCTGGAATATTTTGGCTTTATTTTTGTACAGAAGGGGTAAGTAGGACGCGTCACCCATCTTAATATAAAATCTATGACATGAGGTGTTAGCTTAGAGGTTATTGTCGTCTCCCGTTGAGAGGGGGATTTGAAAAACGGTTACATACAGACAGCAGAGGGAAGTCAGAAGTGAGTGCCCAGTGGCAGGATCATAGCCACAGTCTACATCTAGTGAGTCAGATGACTGTTGTTGGCTCTGTGGACATATTAATGTTGGAGTCCTTTCTTACCTCTCAATAGAGACTATTTCACTCTTCCCCTGTGAACCTCTGTCATATTACACACCTGTTCTATACACTATACACAGCATGTCCATCGGATGGTTACTGTTTTATATCCTGAGGAACTTAAGTGCCCAAAAGTGCCCCAACGTTGACATACAGAAAGAATGTATTGGAGTCATAAGCAAGTAGCTTTACCCTTTTTCATTTGTGCTTTCTCAATCAGAGTTTGGATTGAATAGATTTCCTTTTAATCACTTCCTATTCCCATTTAAATCAGTAATCCCCAATGGCCTTTTTGCTGCCATATTTGAAATGACTGCCGCTGAAATTTCTATTACAGGTGCCATATAATTAAGTATCAGCTTGGCACTCAGGAAGCTGATGTGTTACCATAGAATTGCATCATACCGGGGATGGCATCCCATCAGGGTATGAGACTCACATAGGGAACAATGCATGTGTGCATGACTGTGAAATTCATTGGTAGTCATCTGATGTTAAAAAAACAAAAACAGCGGAAGAAGGCAGATGTAGATAAGGAAGAGCACCATCTATCTCGATGCAGCTGGACCTGATGGAGCAAGCTTTGGTGCTTATCCGGGGTGATTACAGTATAAGCAACTTGTTGAGATGAAGACAGCTCGGGGGGTACCACTGGTAGGTCTCAGGGTTTGGCATCCTTGAGCCATCTCACTAGGGTCTTGACACCAGTGAGCCAGTGTGATCACTGATCTCACAGGTATGAAGTTCAGCTGTCGAAGACAAAAGACAGCCAACCCCAGCTACAGAAATGATGTTATTATGAAGTTGGTTGTTATATTCCTGGATCTCTATGAGTTCTTCCCTTTCAATGACTAAACTTTTTCAATCTCTTCATGTTTGTCAATCATGGTTTACTTTCAGTACACTTTTTTACCCTGAGCCTCATTGTGTCTGGATTGATTTCAGCAGCAGAACTGTGTCATTCACATGGCCACATATGGACGCTTTGCTAATCACCTGAACTGATCCCAGAGCCATGAATCAATTCAAATGCTCATGTGGTTCACAAGCACCAAGAGGTGGAAAATAATGAATGATTCATAAGAGATATTTGCTGTCAGATTCACCAATGTATAAGAGACTGTCCAACATTTTGTCTTTTAGAAAACATTTAGAAGTAACTTTTAAAAGTGACAACTATTTGGCGTTCAGCAGTGCACCCAGACACAGAAAGCACCCTAGCACATCACCCATATGGTCGAGTACTAGAGACAACAGGCTGCTGTAGTGTCTCAGACGAGGGTGTGGGGCTGTAAACAACCCTGGAAAACAAGGGGAAAAAAGGGCAGGAAAAGCACTTTGTCAGACAAACAGGCCACCCGGGGGACCTATCACCATTTCAGAGCCTGCTGAATCTGGCCCACACCCAGCATCATTCAGCAGGAGCTGGCAGGGCTGATGATGAGAAAAATCAGGCGTGCAGAGCAGAGATTTGCTATGGGCTCTCGATACGCCATCTGAGTTATGGCAGCTACACTGAGCCAGTGGTGGAATGTAACTAAGGACATTTAGTCAAGTATTACACTGAGTTGAGAATTTTTTGATACTTTTTTCCCCCCATACTTCTACTACACCACATTTCAAAAGGAAATATTGTACTTTTTACTCCTCTACATTTATATAATGGATATCATTACTTTTCAGATTAAGATTTTACATTAAAAACATTTGATAAGCTAATAAAATACAACACAATATGTAAGATAAAACCAGTTGTCCCCTTACAAAAAAGCAGTGTCTGAGTTATCCGTTCCACCAAATAGTGAGTTTCACTGTTTCTTTTAAAGGAACAGTGTGTAGGATTTAGGAAGATTCTGTGGTGTCTAGTGGTGAGGATTGCAGATCGCAACCAGCTGAAACTTCCTCCGGTTAAAATTCCTTCAGTGATCATTGTTCAGGAGGTTTTTACCGGGAGCCAAATTATCCGCAGAGGTCTCCTCCTCTCCAAAACAAATGGACCAGGTGATTAAAACCAGTTAAAACACTGAATAAAGCAGTTTCATGTTACAAATCAGTGTTTAAGATCCAGGGGCCAGTTGCACAAAACACCTTATGTGAAGATTTTCCTTAAAATCTGAGATAAAGTTTCCTTTAAGTAAAGTCGGTTGAACAAAAAAACCTTAAGTCTTCTCCCTAACATTTCCGTAAGGTTTTCTCCTTATCTTGGCCTTATACTTAAGGAATAGCTTAAAGTCCGTTAAACAGTTGCACAAGGAACCTCAGCAACCACAGTAAGGAAAAAAACACAAGGTACCTCTGACTGCAAATTAACCTCAACATGGCTGAGTTTATGGCGATAAATGAGGAAAATGAAGGCATGCCAAGAAGAGTGTTTCGCGAACAGGGGAACCCGATTTCCCCCCCCAATAAGCAACTCGTGTCATTCACTGGGTTTCAAACACCCTCACCCAACTGCTGAATGCTGTCATGAAGTTCCTGTCCAAATGTTGCAAATTTCCTCCCACATTCATTGCTTCATGTTTGCTGTTATTTTCAGATCAAACTTACTTTTAAGTATGTTCTTCCTTTTATTGAATTCCTCTAGAAGTATGTTTTTTTCCTCCATCTGACCAATTTGGTTTTGGTGTCCTCATATCTTCTGCCATTTTTTTACTATCAGACTGACTTTGTGAGAGGATACTTTTGTGTGACAACAGCCCATGTTCAAGCAAACAAATGGTTTCCATGGAAACAGTAGAATTTTACTGCTGTAAAATCTCTTTCAATACGGTAAATGCCTTGTCATTTTTCCTTCACTAAGGAAACATTTTAAGAGATTCTGTGCAACACCCTTAATTAATTTCCTCAGCGAAGGAAAAGTAAATCTTAAGTGCCATACTTAAGGAGAAAACTCAAGATGCTTTGTTCAACTGGCCCCAGATGTTCAGGTGGTTTTTACAGTGAGCAGAATTATCAGCAGAGGTCTTCTCCTCCTCAAAACAAACAGATTCAGTGATGTTAACTGGTTAAAATAAAATAGAATTCACATCAGAAAATCAGTGTGTTTCAGACACTTCTTGTCGTTGAGGGGCTCCTAACTATGGTAGCTGACACTGAAATGCAAAAACACGAATTTCCCTCCAAAACTATCTAGAGCCAGTGTTTGGTTTGTCCATTCTGGGCTATTGTAGAAACATGGCAGAGCAACATGGCGATCTTCACAGATGAGGACCCACCCCCTATGTAGATATAAACGTCTCTTTCTAAGGTAAAACAAACAAAACAATTCTTTTTATCAGGTGATTCTACACTTAAGAAAATATACTCATTATTTTACATTCCATTTCTGCAGAAAAATATCCCCTAAACCCTACACACACTGGACCTTTAAATTACAGTTTGAGGCCCAAAGAGGTCAAATTATCCAATATTTCATTGGAAAGCAAATATCAAAGAAATATATAAAAACTGAAAACAGCTCAAGTCCGGACCTTGACCCCAGTTAGACAATGCCTCCATCTCTGCTACAACAGATCCGGGCTGAGTCATGTCTTCCAAGAGTACAGGGAGGCGTGTGACACTACTCACCAACATGTTTCCAGCCCTTTCTACCCCAGCTTTTCCATCCTACCAGACACCAGCAATCAGAAGGCTCTGATAACAAACAGGACTGTTTCCACTGACTGACCATGTGTCTCCCTTGGCTTTGTTTTTGGGAGGGTTTTTAATAGACTGAAAAGCTGTCTAACTCAAAGCCCAATAACTATGACCATATGGAAAGTAAAGCAATGATGCTCCATAAACATAACAAACATAAACTCCACCTTCTGTTCCAACCAATGACAAGTCTGTGGAAGATATTCAGTGAGCTGTTTCTGTGTAAAGTGTAATTGATCTTTTACTTACTTCGCTGTGCGTTCACCACACTCCCTGGATGGAAGTCTTAGAGCAAGATAAGACAGTAAAGCACCAGGTTAGAGACAAATTAACAACGTCCACAAAAAGAAATCCAAACAGTTCCTAAAGAGGAAGACAGGAGATCAGTAGTCTTACAGGTGGACAGGAGCGTGGAGGTGAGCAGTAGGAGGAGGCCCATCCTGTATGAGGAACGCTGAGGCTCCCAACGCTGCTGGCAGTCCTGTGGTTCACAGACTTGTGACTATACTAGCTTTTGGGTGGTGTGTGAGGGGCAGATCTGATTCTGGTGGGTGGGAGCGGACACTAAGGTGGTGCTCTACCTCAGCCGCTCAGTGGTCAGTCAGTGGTGGCGGTTATCAACCCGAACAGCCCTCGGCTTGGCTTAATTTGCCAGGAAGTGAGTGTTGTTTCCTCAGGATGTTCGTGTCGCCCGGCTCTTTGCTGTTGTGGAATGTTCTCCTCTGGTCTACTTCATGTAAGTGTGTGTGTGACATGGTAGTCACAATAATGTTGTATTGCTCAGGGTGCAGTAGTCAGGCCTTTGACCTCTGACCTTGGCTGGCAGAATCGATGCAGGTAGATGAACAAGACAGGGAAAACAGTCTTTGTGCAGCACAGCCCACTTCCTGGAGGAAAGATAATTTAGCTTAGCTAGTGTGAAGTGTTTTCACAGACATAAATCTCAGCCTGGCTCTAACAGGACACAGGTAGGTGGAGTCATTGTCACTAATACACATGCTTCCCATACTACACTACTGAGAAACAGACACTTTTGACTTCATTTGTTGGTCAGTGACTTGATACAATCCAAGATATAAATTAAATAAAAGGATCTGCTCCTGAACAATATCACACCCCAAAGTGTTCTCAAACACATAAATAAATATCATGTGGACCCAGAAAGGCATTATGAAAATACAGTGAAAGTCTGTTTTTTATTTCAAAATGGTATTTTCCCAAATTATACTTTTACTTCATAATGTCACTAATGGTGCATTCAGGAGCTCCTCAGTCTCATTTCACAAGTTGGGAAGTTGTTCCTTGGATTTTTGTTGCTCAGAGTGTTTAAACAACATGTTGATAATAGTTTGAATCTTTATATTACAAAGTGATTTTGTTCCAGTTGCACCAGTAAATCCCCTAAAACTACTGAAACATTGACTAATGCCGAGTAGTCAATGCTAATTAATAACTTCTCTAACTTATCTGGGTCACTCTATGTGGAGAGTGACCAACAATTACAACCTAATACCATATTAAAAATTACAAGTGAGCAAAAAATTGATATGCAATATGTGAATTGATAAAAAGTCATTATCATCAATCAAACATTTAATTCCATTCCCGATGCTTCTGTTTATGACAGGATTCAGCAACTCCTGTACCAAAATTTTCACCAGCTTTATGAGTTGTTGTTTTGACTCAAGCAGTGTTAATTTCATTAACAAACACAATGATGAAAATTTTTCGCCAACAACCTTTTATCCATGATGAAAATGAGACAATGAAGAGCTAAAAAAAGATCTTGATAACAAAACTGGAGCGGTGTCAGTCGTTGTTGTGAGCTATGAGCTGTTAGTTGCTTTAATGTAAATTTAATGTTTTAATACTTTGACTGCAGACTCCCTGTGTCAGCTCTGTCTCCTGCACCAGCTGGATTAGGAGAGCTGCTTCAATCAGGTGCGTTATTAACAGCCATGTTACTGCATGTAATGTAGTTCATGCATTATCTGTTTTTAAATATATGATCTCAGTTTCAGATGAATTAAATGTCTGAAAATGATCACTTTAAATGTGATACCTATTTGAATTATTAGAGCAGCTCTTGGTAATTATAGGATTTGCAGTTTTGAGTGAAGCTGCTGTTCCGTTTCGAGTCTTGAAAATCCGACCCTTGCAGGACTCTGGTTAGGGATCTATAACACAAGCTGTGACACTTAAACTGGAATTTTTTGGCAAAGTAATAGGTTTTAATACACCAGCTGTTCATGTGCAAGTTAAACAGCAAGTTATATGACATGTAGGGGCAGTTTATGTACATGCAGCATATTCCAAATTCACACTCCTTTCATCATAATCCATATCCAGGGTATAAATTTTGTAAACATTCAGGGCCGAGGCACTACACTTATTTTCAATGACAAAATCATGTCAATAGTCATGTGCAGTACTACCTTCATTTTCCTCTCAAGTCTGAAAAAATGACCCTAATGACATCATCAGGGTTTCTGGGTTATGCCCCAGCAGTTTTGGTCTTTACCCATACTAAGTGCTAAAAGTCAGGATTTTTTGGCCTCTATGGCCTTCTCTCTCTCTCTCTCTCTCTCTCTCCCTTATAGAAGTGTTAAACTAAACCTTTTAACATTTTGTCTTGTCTTAATCAAAAGCAAACAAACAAAATATATTAAAATCAACACATATTTCAAGGTCCAGTGTGTAAAGTTTAGTGCCATCTAGCGGTGAGGTTGCAGATTGCTATCAATTGAAACTTACCCGGTGTGCTAAGTATGTAGGGGAACTACAGTAGCTGAGGTAAAACATGAATGACTCTGTCAGTGTTTGATTTGTCCGTCCTAAGCTACTGGTAGGAACATGGTGGACACTGGAAGAGGACCCACTCTGTATGTAGATATAAATGGCTCAATCTAAGGTAACAAAAACACAATTCTTAGTTTTAGGTGACCATAAACTAATGAAAACACAGTTATGAATATCATATTCCATTTCTTCTGATTGATGCCCCTAAATCCTACACCTAAATCCTAAATCTTGGACATTTGAGATAACCAGTAAAATTCTCATCATAATTTGATAAATAAATATCAAATTAAATATTTAAAGATATTAAATAAGATGTACTAGAATGTTCCCAACAGAGACACCAAGACTGCATCAAATAGTGTTTTTCAACAAGAATTTACCTTATTGCATTAATACAGCTTGAAAATATGTTTTTTTTTAGAGTTTTTTTATAATGTAGACCAAACAACCACAGCGTAATATTATTTCAAATGCCAGAAACAGACAAAATCCGGTGTTGTATTTGGTTTATTTCATTGATTTCATCTCCTGTCTTATAAACCAGTCAGCAAAGCAGTCTAAAGTCACAGAGACAACCCTGATTGTTTTCATTTTTCCATTACTACTTTGTTTAAGTCTCTTCTTTTTCTCCAAATCTAAAATCTTAAAACTCAAAGCAGGATACTTAGAGATGAATGTGATTCTGTGCCAAAATACACGGTTTCGGCTGAGTCGGTGAAGCAGCTGAGGCCTGCTAAACCACACAGAGTGCTAAAGAGCTCGGTGACGGGGTGATGGTGGGGACTAATGTGGCGACTGCGACTGCAGCCACTTAAATGCAGACTTTATGGTGTGTGTGTGTGCTCCCAGTTCACTTCCAGTCCACGAGTCCATTCCTTCTGTGGGAAAAAGCAAAGCTCGAGACAACTGATGCAGAGAGGTGAGGTGGGCGTGGCAGGAAAGAAAGAGGGGGCGGCTGTCGGGGTATGTTGGCGATGAAAGAGGGCTTGACAAGAGTGTGTGTGTGTCTCTGTAAGGGTAAGGCTGTCCCCGCTCTTTTTCCCTCCACCTCACCGAGGCTAAGGCAAACAAAATGCCAGCTGAATTAAAAACATAAAATTACAAAACAGAAAGAGAAAAAAAAAAAACATTAAAAAAAGCTAAATAAGCAAAGCAGCAGCCCCAGAGAAGAGGCACATTGATGGTGATACTGCACCAAAACAAACAAAAAAATAATAATCTGAGCCCACCTTCTTAACTGTAACACACTGACATTTACATCAACAATGTCCATGATCTCTGGAGCGACAACACATCCGGTCATATGACTGACCACACTTGTCCATCATGCTGCAGACACTGGGGAGGCTGGCAGTTGCTTGACATTGGTTTGAGGTGGCTCATTACGTACCTGAGCGAGATTTAGGACACAGACTAAAACTTGACACGGTGAGCACATACAGGTACACAGTTAGAGAGAGTGTCACAGCTCCAGTGCCACCGACTAACATGCAACTCATGTTATGCCTCAAATGTTGCTAAACAAAATCAAACCAAATAAGCCTGGCAGTAAAATCAAAACTCAAAGACAGGGAAAAAAGAAAGCTCACAGGAGGTTTTATCAAAAAGAAAGATGGTCCAAACAGTGAGGCAGGCAGGTGATCCCTGGTGTGATGAGTCACTTAACCTCAAAGTTCTCTAAACCTGCTGTGCTGTGTGCTCAAAGCTTGTCTTGACTGTTTGGAAATAAGAAAGCTGCCCTCACTGTGGTTAGATAAGCAACCAGGGTCAACTTCAATTTACACAGCCAGAAAAAAGATGGAGTGGCACACAAGGGCCAAAATCAACAAACGGCAGGTTTTTTGGGACCAGTGCACTCGTCTAAAGCAGGCAAAAAAAAAAAAAAAAAAAAAAGCATTTGCAGGACTTTGCAGGACTTTCAATATCTTTTGCTTCCACAGGGTGAAGATTTGGACATATTGATAAGCAGAAAGTTAAGTCAATCACAGGAAAATCAATTTCATTGATATCTTTCCTGTCGCTAGTGTGAGTATACGAGTTAAAAATCCAGTACTCCAAGTGAATAAAAAGAAAAACTGGAAATGGGTATTTGTATTGCTATACTGTGACACCTTTGGACGCTGTAGGTCAGATTCTGGGCAAATACAGCAGTCTGAAGCTATTGATGCTGCTTTCACCTTCAAACTGAAGCACTATTTTCTTATCTTCAGTGCGCTCTTAACTCAGAAACGTCAGGGGAGGAGCTTGAGGCTGAATCATGTTGGGGTTTTATTGCTTTCCAGGAGGGGTGGGCAGGTACTGCAGGCTCCCTGGAGGTCTGGGTGCTAAGCTTTTACCAATCTACCAATCTCCTCACTGTGCTAAATATAAGGTATGTATCATCCTCAGGGCAATGGAGGGTTTCCCTTTTTACAGGCGATAGGTTAAAAAACAAATAAACCAACAAAAACACCCCCCTGAGTCACAACAAAGGGGCTTGCATGGAAAATATGATTATGTTTGGCACGCTGGGGTCAGGGAAGCAAGGAACATGGGAGCAGGCATCTTTTTTCGGCATCAATTAAGTCCAAGGCTATGAAGGCCCACTGTGGGGCACATCTGTGCTATAATCCACTTTAACACACACACGCACACACGCACACACACACAAACAAACACTCATCATGTCTGCCTGGTCGATGTGTCAGGCCAGAATGAGCACAGTCCTCCATCCCTGGGTCCCAGCGATGCAGCAAAGTAGCAAAACTCTGCGTCCTTCGGCTGTGAGACGGCCTTTCAAATGTATTCATAAACACACAGCGGAATCCAGCAGAGGGCGAGTCTGTGTTTCCTGCATCAGTGAATGTGTTTAAACAGTGTGTGTTGTCCTTTGGGCGACCCCTCCCCCCCAAAACCTCCCCTTCGCCACCTCTAGGTTCGCTGTGGTCACAGTTCGTTCAGGTAGTGATGCTCGCTGTGTGGCGAGGAGGAGCCCCAGTGAACGGTGGGTACCACTTCTTTAAAATAGAACCTCTAATCTTCTGTATACGCTATTTAAATATACACACTCCTCAGCACAGCCAAGTCTACAATCATTAGCTTCATAATAATATGAATAAACAGTGATAATAATAATAATAATAATAATATATATATCGTCGTTCGTAGCATGAGTGTTTGTCAGCAGCCATCACTAGAACATTCAGGGTGGTAATTGCATATGTACAACAAAAATGTCATTTACATCCTGGAGCTGGAGGCTCAGGGTCAGAAGTCATATGTGGTGGTTTTGTTGGGGGGGGGGGGGGGGGGGGGGGGGGGGGGGTGATGATGAATGCTGGTGTGTTATCTGAGCCTCTTCTCTGCTGAGTAGATGGACATGTAGTAGTCGTTGCTGCCTACTGCCAAATGGGGCTGGAGGGAGACAGAAAAGAAGGCAGATTAAATGGTCTTGTTTATCACAGGTGGAATGATGTGTGTACATTCACAAAAACTGAGCAAAGGCAAAGTGTGTACCATAGCAAACACAATATGTTGATCAAATACAATTTAGAATACAGTCCATGTCAGTATTTCCTTTATAAATGCAGTGGTAATTTATTAATTATTAATGTCTGTTAATCAGCTTACTGTATGGATAAATACTTCTAGAAAACCTTCTCTTAAGACAACAGAGGAACCATTTGTGTATCAATTATGTGCAGTCATAACAGTCTATGATGACAATTGACCTATGGCTAAGCCCCGCCCTCAAACGCGATGAGCCAATCACAGTGCGTATAGCCATTCCCATACACTCGGACATTTTCTGCCTGGACGTCCATTGAAATGCATTACAAAAAGTCAGTTTCATTCAGTTTTATGAGCTTTTTCTGAGATTTGAAGTTTAAAAATGGTCAAACAGTGTGCATGGGGTACATGCAACTCCGACACAAGGTATCCTGAGAGGCTGGGCGACGAGGTGTATTTTTTACCCTTTCCTAAACCAACCGAGAAAAGTCTCTCCTTTGGATAAAGTTGTGCGGTAGACCACATCATCAACTCAATGTGATTAAGATTAACAATGATGTTTACATCTGTTCTAAGGTAAGTCAACATCATGTTTGAGGCAACATTTTGTCACTTTGCTGGAAAGAAATATAAAGTTATCTTTAACATCTCTAGCTAACGTTAGCTAAAGTTAGCCTAACGTTAGCTCCTAGCTGCGTTGTTCATCATGTCACCTTGTTTGCTGGGAGTTCATTAGCCTATTTTGTTCTAGATTTGTACTTTGGTGATCGTACATCATTGTTAGCTGTTGTCCAGAGGGCTCTAGTTAAGCTAACGTTAACTTCTGGAGCTTAGCTTCATTAATTTATCTGTAATCGCAGAGATAACAAAGGTTGGCAAACGTTATGCTAAATGATTCAATGTAAATACTGTAGCACCAAACTAACGGAGAGACACTCTTGGTAAAGATGGTAAAAAGGCTGTTATTCTTTTCTCATATTCTGAGCCAAAAACCTTAACTTCAGTGGCACTTTATCTTGTTGTATTTGATGGTGACGGCAACGAGATGCGGTTTATCACGCTCACACTAGGACCTGTAAATAGTACCTTAGGAACCAGAAGTACGCTATCAGACATGGTACTTAGATCCTAGGTCCATTTAGTGTCTCCACTTTAAACAGTACTCTTAAGGCCCGAACATACTCGGGCGTACTATAGGCGAGGAATGTCTGCAGTCATTCGGGCTTCCATAGTCGAGCACACTTCCACGTTGTAGTTTCCTGTAAAAATGTCCGTGAAAAATCCCTGCGATGTGAAAAATACATGCCGAGCAGTCACTGGTGCGCGAAGTGGAGTCTGCGCGGTCGTAAAATCTGAGCTTTGCGCGCACAGGGCTTGCGGACGTCCACTTTGAGTCCGCGTAGACCTCCGCGGAGTCCGTTCCGCGTACGTTCCGCCCGAGTATGTTCGGGAATTTAAGTGTGGGTGGGGTTGTAGTCACTCAATGCCCAGTTCAGCAATCACTGTATTTCCTGTATTTTTACTGGTGACAGTGAGTCTGCATCTTATTTATCGTCTACAAAACGGGGTTGCACGCTAACATTTCATAACAAAACAGAACAGGTTGCAGTGAGTCTCTCTCGATGGGATATTTTAAAAATAGAGGGTGTGTGCATTTAGTCAGTCTTAGGCAAGTGCAGGGGGTTAGTGTTGCCACAGCCCACAGGAACTACGCTCTGTGATGCCACATGTGAGAATATATGCATTTCACATAATCCGGTCGAAAATACATATTTATAAACATCTGAAGTTGCACTCATTACTAAAAGTGTCATCCAAGAGAGACAATAAAAACTAATGGGACAGTCAAAGTTGTTATATTGAAACTTAAGGTGTACTGATGGATTCAGCTGCTGCTGGAGGCAGCAAAACAGCTTGTCATTTTATAGTTAAAGTTCACTAATGTATGTAAAACTCTCCATGGTATGAACAGTGGTTACATAAGCTTCAAAACCAGCAACAACTCAGCCCTGAGCAAGAGTGACCATCCACTATTGACCAATCAATGGACTGCAGTGTTTCTAGCTCCACCTTTTAGTACCAGATCTGTGTGCTAGGTACACCAACAGAGGGGTGACCAAAAAAAGGGGGCGGTACAGAACGGTTCCATTGGTACTATCCACAACTTTTCACACTGGAAACAGGAAAAATGCATACCAAACTGAACTGAACTTTACCGGACTGCTTGGTGGGAACGGCTATCACTTTTAGGCCCGGTCAGAAAGGACTGATGGCGAGGCAATACAATGTGTTTGGGAAGTACAGAGCTTGTGACTCAATACTTGTTTTACTTTAGTTTTGCTGTTTTTAAAAGTGGTTCCCATGTACTCAGCTAATCAACAATGTTGGCTGTTTCTGGATTCTTCATTCACCAAAGGCTTGTAAAAAATTTAAGTTAATGGCATGAATAATTAATATATAAATGGTAATTTTGTGGTAGAAGTATTCCTTTAAAACGCTATAATTTTGAGGTACCTTAGGTTAGTATTTCCATTTTACTCATCCTTATACTTATTCTTCTCTACATTTTAGAAGGAAATACATATTGTACTTTTTACCTCACCACAGTAATATAACAACAATACTGTGGTAAAAGTTTTTTAACACATAACAAAACAGTTTGCAAAATATCATGCATTAATGTACATCTACGTACCCATACTCCACAAAATTTTGAGTAGCTCTGAAATATTTTAAACTACTAGCCTAGGTGAACGACTGCATGAATACTGCTGTGGTCGGTGACTCTAAGTGTAAATTTACCCAGTGAGGATGGAAGGCTAAACAGCTGATGGCCCCAATCCTTTGTCCCATGAAGCCATCATAGTACTTTATGTTGCTGATCACATCGCCGTTAGCATTGTAGACTGCTATGAACTGGTTCATTGACCCACTGGAAAGAAGTGGGTAAAAGAGAGAGAGAACAAGACATACTGTAAAATCACATATGCTGTGTGTAGTACAGTGATTTCTTCTGTGGTGACATGTAACCTTTGGGATGGATGTCAGGTGTAATGCCCAGTTAAATTTGTTGTGTTTGTCGAGCCAATTAAAAACATAAAGAAATCTATTTTGCAACCAAGTAAAGAAGACAGAAAAGGAACCATGAAGGGATTTGACATTCACATTGTGGACACTTGATGAGCTTATCTAGGGGCTGGGACCTGCATCGATACAAACAAACTCACCAAGCAAACAAGTTGGCCTGTGGGTGGATGTCCAGGGCCGTTAACCCCTTCACTGTCTGCAGCACGTTGATAGAGTCTGGTGTCCGCGGTTCAAAGAATCGAACGTCTCCGTTAACACTGGCGGGGAACATCAAGGTTAGTAAGGGCAGAAAAAAAGACTGTGAATCTTAACAGGCAAAGAAAGAACAAACCTGACACTGATAATGTGTCCGTCCGTCTCCTTCTGTAGATGAGCTTTGACCACCCAGGCTCCGTGCTCCCTGTAGGTCATCACACGACTGCAGAAACACACAACAGACAGAACAAATGTCAGCTTACACAAAATAGTACCAAATTTCAATCCTCTTGCCTAAACCTAACCAATCCAACCAACAAAGGCAACAAGTACTGGCCAGTTAGAGTGGGGCAGGTTATACCTCCACCATCCTAGCAAACACAAAGTCATGTCACAGACAGCGTTGGTCCCCTTGTTGCGATCTCGACAAAGAATTCATGTGAGTACATCTTAAAATGAACAATACATTCAGAAATGGTCACACAGCAGAGGGGACCTGTTTTCTCTAGAGCTGGATTCGCTCAGGTTGCAACAAATGATCGCCAGAGTTGACAAAAATCAATGATCATATTAGCTGTTACTTCATGTTATGAGCTGTAATGCTATATATTTTGAAATACATTTTCTCTTGATAAATGAATTGATGCTTAAGAGTAACATCAGCAGATAATAATATCTCAAATCAATCCGGTTCACATGTGCCCTAACTTTAAAATCTTAAACGCTGCATGGTTCATAGCAATTTTTTAATGATAAAGCTGGAAACTGTGCTGGCGCTGTGGAGAGTGCACTGCACACAAGGTAGAAGTGAAGCAGCGAAGCATTTGGTATTTTGTATATCACAAAAACATCTACAACTCCTGTCTATGTGTGTGTGTGTGTGTGTGTGTGTGTGTGTGTGTGTGTGTGTATATGTGTGTGTGTGTCCACTGTGGGTTGCATTTAAATTAACTAGTTATGGGATTGTCTGATCTCATTTGAACTTGACCTTTGGAAAAAAAGTGACATCCCTAATAATTAAAGCCACTCTGTTGCTATGGTAACCCGTTTGGTCCATGATGACAGGACTTGGTTTCAGTTGAAAATTCTTCTGTATCAGCAGGAGAGTTCATTAAAGACGTCTTTTTGACATATTCATCTTTATTCTTTTTATTGTTAGTTAGCACAATTTAAATCTGGTATCTATTAGCTGTCAATAAATCAATGTATTTGTCACATGAAATCATATAAAATCATGTAAAGTTACGGCTGACCAATATATCAATATCATAGTAAGATATGAGACAAGATATTTTCTTAGAAATCTGGATATCATACGTGTTGTCTTTTCTTGGTTTTGAAGGCTGCATTACAATAAAGTGCTGACATTTTCTTAGAACAGAACAGAACAGAACAGAACAGAACAGAATAGAATAGAATAGAATAGAATATATCTTTATTGTCCTCCAGGGGTGAAAATTTGTCTTTGGCTCACCAAACACAAAAGACAACATTGTAAAAGCAGGTAAATAGTTAGTAAAACAAACAAAACAGTCATTACAGAAATACTTAAAACATTAACTCAGCGTTAAGGATAAGGAGTTAAGGATATTGATGGTTATTGATGGATATTGATAACGATATTTGACTTTCTCCAAATAGCCCTGCCCTACATAAAATCATTAAACTACAATTCCAGTGTTGTTCCAAATAGTTGATTATTCATTTCAATAATTGATAGACTATTCGACTATCAAAACAGTTGTTAGTTGCAACCCTATGAATGAGCAGTAGTAATAAACACAACGTCTCTATACGCCCCAATAGGACATGCAAGAGAACTATTAAGGCAGGCAATGACCAGAATGTCTTTAAACACACGCCCCCCTGAAGATGCAATATATGACGTGCACACGGCACCCATGTTCTGTTAGTCACTACGTGACAGACTTTTGCATTTATAGGATTAGGCTTGCATACTGCTGGCAAGCCAAATAACAGCTACAACAATTACAGAGTCAAAGGATTTATCATAAATCATTCAATAAGTGAGTGAAGAAGACAGGAGCAGTAATAACACAGAAACAACAACAAAACAAGTAATCATAATTCAGTGAGACAAGACCACATAACTACCACCCTGGCTACCTGTTAGGTAGAGAGTTGATTTTAAACTTTTACTAATTACTCGCCTATAATTAGTAAAGGTAGCCTATATGGCCTAGCCGCTGCCTGCGCTCCTCCTAACTGTTCCTACAGCCCGCCTCATTACAAAGGGAAACTGGGTGTTTTCCATTAGAGCCCCACAACTGTGGAACTCCCTATCTGAGGGACTTACGTTAGTGCTTCTCAAAACATACTTTTACAGGAAGGCTTTTTTCCCCCCCAATTTTTACAGTAAATCTCTTCTTTGTCTAGTTTATATCCGTCTTTTTAAAATGTTATTGTTTATTTATTCATTTTTATTATACATATACATTTATCTCGTCTTAGCCTATGCAAAAAAGTTTATTATCATTATTAGTTATGAGCAGATGAACTAAGGATGAATGATAAAAGATCTGGTTCAAC
Organism: Epinephelus lanceolatus; assembly: GCF_041903045.1. Taxonomy (NCBI): domain Eukaryota; kingdom Metazoa; phylum Chordata; class Actinopteri; order Perciformes; family Serranidae; genus Epinephelus; species Epinephelus lanceolatus. The sequence goes on along the minus strand of NC_135736.1, from coordinate 6,413,156 downwards.
ATTAAAAGTAATTACTTTCAGAAAACTCTGAAAAATGCGGGACCTACAGTTTGAATTTTAGGACACAAAGAAACTATGGCTCAAGTTGCTTTTGAGGACTGGAATCATCTGAATGGATTTTTATTTTTATTTTGGAATAATGAAGTCTTTGTATTGTTTTAAACTGATTTAAGAACTGTCTGTGTGTATGTGCTAAAGCCCTTCCCCTCATATGTCATGTTGAACAGGGGATTAAAGTCTTAGCAAAATAAATAAACAAAAATAAACAGCAGTATAAAACACAAAAGCATGTCACCTTCTGCTGTAACATGTAATAAAGGCAAGAGACCACTGGGTGGCATCATGGGACTATGACCGAAAAAAGCATTAACTGCCTCCTGGAGAGACGTAGGTGGCTCTGAGGCATAAAACCCTACAACCACCTTTTTAGAACTAAGCTGCACCTGACTACGCACCACCCATAATGCACTCTATTAGTGTTGGTCAAATACATCCTGACTACATGTGTGACAGGAAGTGCATTCAATCTCCCCATATTCAAGGACAAAAAATTTATTTATGACAATTAATAGCAATTTTTAGATCATAAGACTCTTTGTAAACTGTTGCACACAAGACATACAAATCATTTCATCAAGAATATTTCAAACATGTTCTGTATGTGCCTGTCTGCTGGTCCTAGACTAATCTCAGTGGGAGCAACATACAGCAGTTGCTAAAAGATGTACCTTCATGCCTGAGGGGAACGATTAAATTAGCTTTACTTAAAGATTTATGGGCCACTACATGGCTTAACTGCTTTGTTTCCCCCCCTTGGGTCTGAAATTAAAATAATGTTTAACCAACTGGGGGGGATACGGTGCCACCAGGGTCCATTAAAAGAGGTGGCAACCTCAAAGGGAGATTTACAGCACACTATATATAATAAGTATAGATTAGAGAAATGAATAATGTAGGACTGTGTTGAAGTTAATGCCCACAGAAAGTGCTGTGTGTGTTCTTCAATGTGTTTAAATAATGGTGAGACAGTTAAAGAAAAAAAAGAGCTGGGAAATTAAACTATAAATAAATAATCAACTTAACCTCGTCTGTGATCAGACAACAATGAGGTCAGACTGAGAGAGAGAGAGAGAGAGAGAGAGAGAGAGAGAGAGAGAGAGAGTGTGTTTTACCATTCATTTGGACCCATCCTCCTGTCGAATACGCGTACAGATCCGTCACCCAGACCGGCAACAATGAGGGAACGCTGGGAGTCACAAGAGAGGCTGGTCACACAGCTGTCCGCTCCTGTCGGGATGTCCTGGTGGACACACACAAACACAAAAAAAATGGCTTCTAAAGCAAACTAGCAGGGTACCACTGTCAACACAACTCTCATCTCACATTAACCCTTCACTGAAATCATCAATCATGCGCTTTGTTGAGGGTTGGCTCATTTGAAGTTGGCCCCGGCATCAATATGCAGCCACAGGCGAGGCTGGGCCATTTGTACTTGTATTAAGTCCATCCATCAAGACAGTGATTAGCACACCAAGGACCATTACATGTGTAAAAACAAAGAAAGAAGAATAAGAGGAAACGGCACTAATGGTGCTAGCTCTGCCACAGACTTCCATTAGTTCACTTCATTTTCATTAGTACACTGCGCACATTCACACCAAAAGCTAAAAAGCAGAGTATCATTGACATGATTTATTCGTGTTTTTGTACCATTTATTATTATATTTAGTATCATCTATGGTATTATTTATTTGTGCTTTGTCTGATGGAAATTATTTGGGGGTGGGGGGTGGGGGGGCTTTTTAACTTGTTTACATTAAGGGGATAGTTTGGATCTTTTGAAGTAAGGATGTACAAGGTACATATCTATAGTCAGTGTGTTACATACAGTAGATGTCAGTCAACCCTAGTTTGGAGAAGCAGACAGGAGTACTGACACAGACTCTAAGCAATGTACTGCTGTACCTCAAATAAAAATCAATATTGGTTTAAGTACATTATACTGAGCTTTTTTTAACCACTTAACCTTTACATCATACAGTGATTTCCAACAGGAAAGAGAGGCCACTATATCGCTCTCTTCAAAGCCACTCCATTGAGAACAGTCATTTAACATCGCTGAGTGCAGGAGCCGCTGGTTTACCACTGCCTTGAACAGTTAGTTTGTCTTATTCTCTGACTATGGTTTTTAAAAGGGTTAGTTTGGATCACCCACTATACATAAAGACAGACAACGTGTCTCCACTCACCCCCACTGTACAAAGATGACGTCAAAATATCCCGGATACAGATGCTGCCGAGAGAAAACTTCAAGCTGCTGGTGGCGCTAAATGAAGTCAATGGATCTTCACAGTCATCTGTTAGATTTGACTAAAATGAATCATAACTTAACTATCTGCCTCTAATTTCATTTGTTTCAAGCATTATTGGCAACACCTCGGTAAGGTTTGTTAACAGAATTTAGATATGATCTACAACTCCAGAAACAATGACAACACTTTTAGCAGTAGTGCAGTAGTATGTGTAACCCTCGCTCAAACAAATGACCATCAGAGTGTTCTTTATAGACACCAAAAGACATCAAACCTGAGTAAAGACTACACTGTAAACCCATACGCGCTCACACAACTTTGAATTTTTTTTTGGAAAAAGCTTGCAATCAAAACTTTTAGTTTCGTACAATACAGTAACATATGCTGCATGTCATCCCCCCACTCTCTGTCTCCCCATTTCAAGATAAAACAATCTTTAAAAAACATAACTTTTTTTGATGTGTAATCGTTTAGTTCTATGTCCTATGAACATAAAAACATTGAGTACACATTTACAACATGTTTTTTAAAATTTCATTGAATTGCAAAAATACATTGTGGACAGGTGAAGTTTCTCAATTACTAGAATAAGGCAAAGAGTAGAACTCTGAACTAGGAAGTGCTCTTTATTTCACCTCAGCACAACTTTATGTTAGAGACTCTAATATCCACACAGGCAGAACATCACTGTGTATACGACTAAACTCGTGGTGAAAAATATTTTTAACCACAACATTAACTGTAACACATTAGAGCCACTGTGATATACATAAACATGAATCACTGTGTAATGGGTAACGTGAGCGATTTAGAACATATTAAAACATAGTTTTCCTCGCCTTATGGCCTTAAACACATTGTCTCATGGCATGCTGGGAAACTCTGTCCATTTAGCCCCAACACGCCGCAATATGTTAAATGCACGATAATAGTATTGTTTACTGGCTTTTAACTAATTAGCTAAAACTCAAAAATGTTTTGCTTAACATAAAAAAATGATGTCAAGCTCACAAGGGATGACTTTTTGTGTCAAGTGAACATAATGTTTTTATGTCATTTTGAAAATCCGGGGCATTTGTGTAGACTTGTCATGGATGGATTGGTGTTTACAGTGTAAAAGGAACATAAATTGAAGAATTGATTCATCGAGAAACAAGAAGATCTTTAGGCCCGCAATGCCTGAATGCCAACTTTCTCATCAGCTAATAATAAAATAAAAAATAATAAAAGCTACTAAATGTCATCTTTACATCGAGTTCGAGCTGTATTTATTGTGAGCTTTTAGAGAAAATCAGACATGCAAGAGGATCCACTGAGTACAATACTGTACCTGGACTTTCATCTCCCTGTCTGTGTCCCAGATCCTGACGACTCGGACATCTCCAGATGTCATAAGGAGACCCGTCTCCTGTTCCCAGTCCACCACCATGCCTGCACCTACAACACAAGATGACACAGAAGTTATAATGCAGAGCATGTACACTTAAACATTCACCAGGACTGTGTGCTGTTATGTCATTCTGTTGTGTCATTCAATCAAAACAAAAGAGAAGGCGTTTTTTTTTGTAACATCACCATTAATAAAAACATTGAAAGATGGCCAATATCTGACATATGACTATAAAATATTAAATTACTGAGAAAAACTTGTAAACAATGTGTGAACGGTGGCTTCAATTGACTGTTTTTTAACACAGTTAATTTTATTTATCAGTGAACCCTCATGCACATTAACCCACACAAACACAGCTGTTAAATACACCCAGCATGTGTTGATCAGCCTAAAACACAACACACACAATCTGTTGGAGGTTTCAGAAGGCCCTCGCTGCCACATGTAGCAAGTCAAATGACAGATTAGTGCAACAGCTTCCTGCACCACTGGGTAACTAAGAAATACACCACAAAGGACTGAGCAGGACCAGAAACATCTTTCTGCAGACTGCAGGTGCATAAGCGATACCTTTTCGTTCAGTTATATATCAAAGTTACATATCACAGTCACCAAGTCTGTGTTTTTCTTTCTAAAAGTTCCACATTTCTTTGTGTATAAACGTGCATGTCACGCAGATGGAAGCATGGGTTAGCATTTTGCATCCTTCCCGTCAAGCCGACCGCTGGGAGATGCAGACACTGACCCTGGAACAGAGCCCGTCAGCAGATTCTGGCTCAGATGAGTCAAATGGCACTCGAGTGAGAAGTGAGGAGGAAAGAAGCTGAAGACAGCAAGACTCTTCATATGTTGGCAGTCACAGCAGGAATCAAGCGAGCGGTGCCATGTCAGCCACACTTGCCCTGCTGGCTCAGTGATGCCTGGCGGAGGCCTGTGGCTCCAGCCTAAAGGCGGCAGTACGCTTCAAATGAAGCGCTTGTTGGATCCCAGATCAGTGTCTGAAAACCCACATTCTGACAATCACTTCACAGAGCAATGGTGCAGCCAGGTGTTTAGAGGTGAGAATGTAAGCAGGGTTTAAATTTAAGATCTCTTTTTTTCATTAATCACACAATCAACCATCTCAAACTTCACAACATAAACATGGTACCCTTTGTGTTTCCTGTTGAAATGTTTTGCAGCATATGTGAATGACATCAGCTGACAGGAAGTAAACATGATTCCAAGCTGCTGCCTTGCAATGCAATTCTAGTGAAATGGTCTATAGTACAACAGGATGCAATGCTAGGAATGCCTTTGAGGAGTGACTGTCTGGAAGTGTGCATCCTTATTCCCATTTGTACAATTCATCACACAGAGCTCCAGAGTGTGACAGTTTTGGTCACACATGCAACCAAAAATCTGTCTTTTAAAACACATGTAAACATGTTAGTTTGACTGAAATCATACTTAATCAAATTTCTCAAAGTTGGACTAACACACGCAGATAATGTCATTGGGAGTCGAATTACTCCTGCATGTATACAGTCAGTTGGACCCAAACTGGCCGAAGCACTCTGCATGTGCTCCATAGTTTCCGCTCAGTGTTTTGACCCAGAAAGTCGAATAGCATTAAATGTGTAACAGAAGAAGAAGGCGGTAACAACATGGTGAAATCTACATCCGGAGCTGTGCATTTTTGGATGGACAAGGAAACACACTTCATGCTTTGTCAGCTGAAAGAGTTAACTATTCGAAAATACATGGATGGGAGGAATGGCAACTTCTTCAAGAAAGTGGCAGGACAGCTGGACGAGGCTCGATTGTTTGATCGGCAGCATAACAGGTCAACCAGAAAAAGGTCCAATACTAACAAGCTGAAAAGGGGCATATCTCTACTTATTGTAGCAGAGTCGGACATACTTCAGTCAATAAACTGTTTCCCTTTCTGTGCTTTTTACACAGGGACAAGGCCAGTAGTCCAATTAAATGGCTTAGTTGAGCAATAACCGTAGCTTGACTTAACTGTGCATGTAAACATATGTAGTGTCTAAATCTGCGTCTATCTGATCCAGCAACCAGCAGTTATTTTAGTAAGAAATCTTAACTTTTGAATTATGGTTTATCTATTTTTACTGATGCTGAATTGACAAGCATACTGTTGACGTGCGTCGCCTTTAATCTTGTGTTTATAGAGTTATGTGTTTTTGTGGACACGTACTTCTTAAAAGGATTTTGGTGTAATATTATCCACCAGGAGCAGGATGGGGAATAACCTCAAAAGGAATCTAGTTGTAGTCTTGCATAGTGACCCTGCAAGATCCCCAGTCTTTCAAATTCTTAATGTGTGTGACTAATACTCACACTGTCTTTGGATGTGAGAGGGTCTCAGTCTTTTCAAAGTATTCTAAAAGTCTTCTAGTGTCTAGTAGGCATTATGGTCGCAACCCTTTAAAGACTGTTAAAAGCTTTGGAAACAACAACTAGTGTGAGTGGACCTTTATTTTGTCAACAACACTAGGATGGATCCTAGTGGCTACACAGCTGGGGAATAAAATAACTGGACCATCAGCAACAATTGGAGAACCACATTTCCCACAAGCTACCATGCTGAGAGGAGTGCAGATTCTATTTCGACAATGGATGTTTATGTGATGAAGGAGAGGGTGTTAAAGGGGCAGGCAGAGACTCCAAATGCACATGAAAACACTCTGTCACTTTTACCACAGCCGCAATGCAAACAACATCCTCTCTCTCCTCTTGAAACTCATTTCGCTTCATTTCATCCCTGTCCTCCTCCTTGTTCTCTCTTAGTCACTTCCTCCTCTTGGTTTTTCAAAATCAATAACCATCTCCAGCTCACCCACCTATGTCACCACCTCTCTTTATGCATTCACTTCATTCTTTAACTCAGCGGCTTTTCATCCTAATTGGCTCCTTTTACACAATTTTGAGATGGAGTGAATATGATCTCCATTAGTGTGCTCTCCTCTGGCCTCGCAGAACAATAGTAAACCTGTGCATCTTTCGTGATCCTGTCCCACCACTCATCAAGCTTCACTTTCTTCCACTGAACCATCGCTAACAGGGCTTCCTACTGCTCTACTTGGCTTGGGTTGTCAGGAAATCCCAAGCCCCCTGTGGAGGCATCGCATCCTCCACTGTGACGTCATCCTGCCTGCTCAGGCGTCACAACGTCACGCTGCTGCTAGCGTGGGCACATGTGGGGGGATAGCACGCAGGGGGAACCACTTCACAGGACTGTGCTCAGTCAGTGACACATTCACAGTCGCACGCTTGATGCTGGCTCATTTCAGAGGCTGTGAGAAGAGAAGGAGGCATTCCCTTTGAAGCTGGCAGCTCTGCAAAGAGGAAATCTGGGTTACAATGAGAGGGGTGGAGAATGGAAGATTCTCCAACACAAAATGTGTGCATGTATTTCCTCTAAAATAAGGAGCCCACATTTGATTTGATCCTCCTTTATGCATCATTATTTTTCCCTGTGTCCTCCTATAATGAGAAATCAATTAAGGATTAAATATAAAGTGCATGAGGGGAGATCCCCAGGAGACTATGCGCTGCTAATGGTCTAATCGTCTCTGTGTTTTGGTGTCTATTATAAGCACTACCAAATTGCTCTGGAGCCAAAATAAGATACTGGGCTCCTAAATACCCTCTGTTCCTTCCACTCTATGCAGTGGGTCCAGTTTCTTGGTGCTGGAGCCTGACTCTGTGTCTGCTATGTGGTACTTTGATCAAACATATAAAGTAATGAAGGACTTAACAAGATGGATGCAAAATGAATCAGTGTGCTGAAATGAAAACAATCTCTGTACACGAGTGTTTTCGCACCATTTCAGACAGAATCTCTGTCCATGCTAACACGCCTGAAAATGCATATCACATGACTACTCATGTTCGCTGGGCCAGGAAGCAGACTGTCAACTCCATGGTTGGTTGCTACATTATAGAAAATACTGCAGAGATGGTGAAAAGTAAGACCAGACATTCCTGTTCTTGGATTGATGGCGAGGTGAAACTGTTCCTGAGAGTAACACATGTGGCAGTAGAGGCAGCAGAAAATATTTGAAGTTGTTGCAAAGTAAATATGGCAACATATCAACGCAGTGCCAGGAGCATCATGCATCACCAGAGGAAGCCATGGCGATTGGAAAGGAGTGCCCGCACAAGAAGGAACGCTTAGCTTTAATGTTCTGGCTTGACACATTTCCAAAAAGCCTCTGTTTCTTCTTGTTCAGACCATAGATTGAATATACAGATGACAGCTCTTCCAAGGTGAAGCCGAATTGCTTTTGATTGCCCCCTGGCGGCTGGCTGCAGTACAGATGGGATGGGTCTTGGGTCAAACTAAAAACTCAAAGTACACAACAAATACATTTTTCCCAAAGATGGTTTTTGTCATTTAAGGTACTTTTTATCATGCTGCTGTATGTTCAAGTGATCGTTTTTCTGATTAGTTGGGTTTTAATTAGTTATCTGATGCTGTAAAATGGGGATTTTACAACACGATTGACAAGTAACATTTGGAGATGACACTACTGTGGTAGGTCTGATTGACCATAACAGTGAAACAGCCTATAGAGCAGAGGTGTCTTTGCTGACAGAGTGGTGCGGTGCTCATTCAACAACCTAACCCTCAATATCTCCAAAACCAAGGAGATGGTTGTTGATTTTCGCAAGAAATTCTGCAATGCTCTCCATCCCTTGGACATCAAAGACCAAACTGTTGAGAGGGTAGACAGTTTCAAGTTCCTTGGGACTACCATCTCCTCTTGTCTTAAATGGGACATTAATGCCAGCCTGACTGTCAAAAGAGCACATCAACTCCTGTTCTTTCTAAGACAGCTTAGGAAATTCAAGGTATCTAAGGCTGGGATGCTCCATTTCTACATCTTAACTTTCTCTGTCACAGTGTGGTATGGAAACTGTTCAGCAGATGACAAGACTGCCATAGATAAGGTTGTCAAAATACCATCAAAAATCATTGGTCTAGACCTTCCCAGAATTAGTGACACCTACAACACCCGTCTTCTTAAAACTGGATAAAAGATCATAAATGACCCATCTCACCCTGCAAATTCCCTTTTCACCCTTCTACCTTCAGGTAAAAGGCTTAAAAGTATCACGTCCAGAACCACCCATTTTTTAAATAGCACCTACCCTCAAACTGTGAGGGCTTTTAATGCTCATCAGTCCTCATTTCCTGCACTGCTTAGGTAGCTATGTCTCCCTCAGGGTCCTCCTGAATGCACTAGCACTTCATGTCATATCTGTTTTATGTATTTTTTTTAACCATATTTATAACAGGCAGTTTTATGATCATCTGTTTTTATGCCATAATGTATTTTAATTCTCTAGTCTGTCATTCTGTCCTGTGCGTGGGTCTTGTCCAAATGTTGTATTTTGTTTTTGTACTCTTTTGTGTGGGCCTCACACACCAAAGTGAATTCCAATCGATGTTTTTTCGAAGTGGCAATAAAGACTTGACTTGACTTGAACTGTGTGAGCCAGCTGGTGGGCTCGCATTCAGTGGCGCTGATGTAGCCTTATTTTAGTGGGTCTGGTCATTGTTTCTATTTGAGATGACAATTTGGATTTGGAAGTGAAAACAAAGACAAAAGGTATGTTTATTTTCTCATACCTTTATTCAGTGCAATTCAATGCCATTAATGGAAACTTGAATGAGACTTTAAAACTACATTTAATCGCTGTCGGTCACACAACCCTCACCTTGCTGGTTGTAGGGTCTGTTTCAAGTGTCCTCCCACTTTTTCAGACTGATTTTCTACTTTAATTTTGACCTATTTAACGTACTGTGGATGTGTACTCAGTTTTTCATTGCAATCAGAAATTAACATTTTTGGTGTGTTCACTTCTGTTTTTATCTCCAAATAAACTGGTTTAGATAATTTAGTTGGCTTTCTGTCTTACTGTGTGATTGCCTATGTTTCTTGCTTTTATGCTGTAATGATGAGCCATATTTCCAGAAATCAGCAGTGGTCCAGTGGACCACACTGGGACCTTGTTTCGGAAAAATACAGTAGTTAATGCTGAGAGACAAATAGTTTTTTGATCCCATATGAGTCGTGCTATGAATAACGTGTTTGTCAATTTAAAAAAGATTTTGTATGTCAATAAAGTTATTTTTTTCGTTAAGCTGTTGAAGTATAACATTCAAGCATGAGTATTTAAGTATAATACGGAATTAGAATAACTACACTAGTTGCACAAGTGCTGTCATACCTTTCGTTCTTGCTGACACTGCAATGCCTGTGTGTTTCGTACCAGAATATACTCACATGAGCAATGGGTGTTGCTTGTTGTTTTGCTTCCTGTTCTTTTGCTTTCTGATTGATAAAAACCAAGGAGACGCTGGATAAAACATGTTAGGTTAGATAATGTTAACTAGTTAGCTATCTGGTGGTAGTGATGTATATCATGCGAGATGAGAGATGAAATTCATTGAGCCGAAACTAAATGCGCTACGACAAACTGCAACTTTCTTGACTTGCAAATCTATCTTTTAAATTGACAAATATCATGTGTAATTCATGGCACAACTCGAATGGGATCCAAAAATAATTTGTCTTTCGCTGTTGACTGCTGTACATATTTCTTTCCAAAATGAGGTCCCAGTGAGTACAATGTTTTCAAAGCCAGTACAAAAGATTGGAGAAACTAAAGACAAAAGATCCAAGTTGTAAATAATTACTATCCTTTGGGTAATAAGGCAGGACCTACCATGGGCCCCTACCATCAGCTGACACTGGTCTTGGTGCTTAACAAATGGTCCATTAAATTAGCACAAACCAGTTGACACGATTAAACCCTGGGCTTCTGGTCCCTGGAGTTGTGGGGGCCAGGGTAACTGCCCCCTTAACCCAGTTCTGTCTTTCTATTCCTCTCTGGCTCTCCCCCCAGCCACCCACTCCCTCTCACCCTAAACTCACTTCATCCCAAATCTTTCCTTGTTATCGTCTCCCCTTTCCTTCTCTACTTCATTAAATCTTCCAATAAGAACAGTTTGCTGGGAGTTCAGGGGGTTGGAGCTCACAGATCTGCAACCTTAAACCCGACCCTTCAGTTCTGTCTCACAGGGTCAACACTCAGCTGCTCATCACGGGATACAATTCTGCCTCAGAGGGCACCTTTGTGGGCCTGAGCGGGTCTTAGTTACCCACACAGAAATCAATATGGACATGGAGATTAGAGATGTGAGAAGGAAGGACTAGAGCAAAGGAGTGTGGGCAATGTTTCCTCAGCTGTAAATCCTACCACCTTACAGAGGTGGAGGTATAGATAACTTCTATCTACGCTCTCTCTTTAAGCCTTGTCTCTTTCTCTTACTGCTTGGGATCAAATGTTCTTCCCCTATAACGATGTCAAAAACAGTAATGATACTGTTCACAGAATGGCTTTTCCCTTGCTGAATCTTAGACAAGGAAAAAAAAAGCTACTTTGCCAGCAGTTGTGGTAGATCATCTTGTTCCTGCGCCAGTGTGCCGAGACAATCTAACCTAATTTGAGATATATTTATCTATTCCTTTGCATGAATATCTTTGTTTCACTGTTCTTTTTTTTTTTTCTCTGGAGAAGGCGCCTTCCTCTGCATTCTTATTCTGCGCTATTATCTCCAGTGATGGACTAGCTCTCCCACACACTGCAGCTCATTAAACCAGTGCTGTGGCCTTCCTGGTACTTCTCCCCCCTCAGTGTGTTTTCCCCTCTCTTCCCTTCATCATGTTTGCTTTGAAAAGGTCCTCCAGGACTCAGGTAATAAAGAGTCTCCAGGATTACCTGGGACTTGCCCGGCAAGCATGTGCCTCAAAGAGAAGATGACGTTATTTTTGGGAGTGCTCTGACTGGCATCCCTGCTTTAGCATTTGTACAACCTTTGAAGGCTGAGGCCTGACATTTGGAGAGGTAAAAGGCTTTGACCTGCCTGGGTGGCAAAGACCTTGTGAAATGAGGCGTAACCTACATGACATTAGCACTTGCTGACCTGATGATTGTGGACAGGAGACTAACACTAATTTCCTACATAATTTTACATAATTCACAAGGGAGATCCCCAATAGTTGGAACTGAACATATGATTTAGGCGACTCTTACAAAATCCATCAAATCACATTGCAAATTAAGCCTTGTTTCCACCAAGCAGTCCGTTACGGTTTGGTTCAGTTCAGTACACATTAGAACGGCTATTTTTCTGTTTCCAATGCGAAAAGTTGTGGATGATACAGAACTGTCCTCATTTTTCATAACCTCTCTGTTGAGGTACCCAGCACACTGATCCAGTACTAAAAGGTGGAGCTAAAAACACAGCAGTCCGTTGATTGGTCAGCAGAGAACAGTTAGCCTTGCTCAGGGGCTATGTAACCACTGTTCATACATGAGTAACCATGTATGTTCATACATCAGTAACAACAACCCCGTCTACATTTAAGAGTACTGTCTGCAGTGGAAACCCGAAATGCATCTATGGTCTAGGTACGTCTGTAGGGGCTACTTTTAGGTCTAAAGATACTATACCGAAAGTTTCTGGTGGAAATACGGCTTTAGTGATGAAAAGGTCAAATATGGAGGAGGAGCTGAACTTGCAAGAACTCTACTATCTAACATTAAAAAGCAGTTCACACATCTGTCCCTTCTGTAGAGGGTTTTCTTTGATCTTTGCTTCAATTTCACAGTGCAAAAAAGCCATAACAATCTGCAACTGGTGTAGAGGTCTGCATGAGCCTGCCTGTGCCTTTCAGATCCGACTAGATTCAACCAACCTGGTCCTGACGAATCTGAGACTCAAACCTGAACCAAGACCAAGGTCCTATTTTTGTTTTCTGTCAAATTACAAACATCATGACCTAACACACAAACAGGTTTCTGATATCTAAACTGGTCATTTTTGATCTCCTGCATTCCTGCTATAACATATATGGTAAACTAAGTTTTTGTCTCGTCTACTTGGTGCTACTCTTGACCTACATTACACTGAAACCCCTTGCCCTGCATCCCAGTAAGGGCTGCAGACAAAAGAAGTGAGTCTGCCTTGGGGCTTTTTGTCTCATTTTCCTAAAACTTCCAAGTCACGTGCCCATCTCCAACTTCAAACCGAGTCCCTGGTTTTTGATTTAGCAAGTTGTCAGAGCCCCAAATTAAACAAGGCACCAAGCTGTGCAGCAAAATGTAGAACAGGACACAGTGTCTGCCTCCCTAAAGCCAAAGAGGAGAGGGCTGCCTGCCCTATTTTCACTTCTGCAGCCAACAGACAAGGATGAGGAGAAAGAAGATAACAGAAAATAAACATTTCTAATCTTGAGCAACTGCAGCGATAGGAATAAGTAGAGGGTGGGGACGGAGGTAAATGGGCAGAAAAAAAAAAAAAGCTGAAACATTATTAACACAATGTGGATCAGAACTTAATTAGATCAACCCTCAATCTAATCTGTAGAGATGTAAAGTCTGTGTGCTGTGCAGTAGCCGCAGGAATAGTTTCTCCAGTCTGTGCCACAGTCTCCTAATTTCACCGGTTCCCTCTGGACTTTAACTAACAGGCTAATCCCTCCGGCGAGACGGACTGGGTGGCTCTATGCTATTAAAATCACACAGCACCGCAACGCTCCCAATTAAACACTGACACCTTTGGGACCAGCTTAAAAAAGTGTACTTTTTATATACACAAGAGGAGCCATTTTGAGGTTAGTACGAGTCATAGGTGCAGCGCCTGTTTGAGGATAGACCTCGGCCTCACCAAAGGCAAGAGATATTTTCCCATTCTTTAAATAGGCACCTATTCAAATGGAATTTCGTATGTGGATTTAAAGGTGCACTTAGCGATTCTAATGAAGCACACTTTTTTTTGTTAAATTAAGCAATTTTCTCTTCACAGTCTGTGAGCTGTCTGTTGTGTGTGTGCACATTAAAAATATATCTAGTCTTCATACACAGCTCTATATATCTGACTCTGTAAAGGGGGAACCAACAAATATAAAAGGAATGTCCAATGTCTTACCTGATAATGTCAACTACATGCCAATCCCTGCAGTAAGAGAGGTTGAAATGGGGGTGAAATGCGTTGCAAAGTCATCCCTGTGGGCAATTGAGCACCATCAATGTATGTCCACTAAAAGTACATGTTTTTGCCCCTGACAGGCTCGGACTGTTATTCTCAGTGTCTGACAACATTAAGGAGAGGGTCATTGCTGAGTCCAAGTGGACATTTGTGCCAAATTTGAAGAAATTCCCTTGTGGCGTTCTTGAGCTATTGCGTTCACAAGCACGGTATGGACATATGTACACACTAACCTACAGACGTAATAGGGACCAGGTTGAACAAATATCAAGGTTGCTCTTTAACTAACTAAATCAGTTTGTTACACTTACATAAAAAAACTCAGTTGATGGCCATCACATACACTAAGATGGCATTGTATTTGCTGAGGACTTGTGCTTGTCCTCACAGCCTTTTTTTCTTGTGATATTAAAAGGGTGTTTAACATGCTGCTTTCTTCTGCCTCTGTCTGAAATCAATGATCCATTGTTTCATAAATACTAAAGAATATAGGGTGGTAACTTCGCCCCCATTATACTGTTAACCACATACCGTATGTGTGAGGCTAGAACTGAAAGCTACACAGGCATAACAACAGTAACTAAAGGGAGCAAGGCTTAGCACTGTATTTGTTGTAAGAACAGCATGTCCAACTTGTTGAAGAGGGCCCGTTAGCACTTGTAGAAACACATCACCCCTACTTTCATCTTTTAGGATGACTGCCAGGAATGAAGTGATGGAGCACCACTGGACAGATGAAGGGATGATGGGTGGGGGTGGTGGTCGGGGGGATAAAACAAAACAAACAAACAAAAAAAAGAGGCACGCTGCTGGCTGTTTAGTGCAGCACCTTTGCTCTGGGAGTGAGGGAGAAAAGAAAAGAGAAGAGAAGAGAATGGCAACACTCACCTCCTTGCTTACTCCTGTCAAGATAGATGGAGACCCTTCTGGCCAGACCTGCGAGCGGGGGGAAGGAGCAAATGGAGAGGGGGGAAGGGAGGGCAGGGAGGAAGGAGAGCGGGAACGCAACAAAGCAAGCAACACATTAGCTAAGGACCCCCCCGTGCATGCAGACCCACACAATCGCACACACACTTAAAAGTATGACTTCACGAGTATACTCCACATGCATTCAAACAGCAGAGGGATGAACAAGGCTGCCGTTTCCCAGCATGGCGTCTCCCAAATGACTAACAGTGATATGCAGGGATCAAAGAGTGAGAGAGGCTGAGAGAGAGGCATGAGCTGAGTTGCTGCCTCTGCATTACAAACAGGAGCTGTGGAAGCTGCACTGGGTCCCTAATCTCTATAAACAGATATCTGCTTATGGATGCACAATCTCTGGGCAACGGGGGTCGATTTTGGAATTGGAAGCATTCTGGTTTTCGTTTATAGTCCGAGTAGTATTGACCAATCATGTTTGAGTGGGCTTCGGTTGCATGCAGGTAAACAGTCCATGTGGAGAGCAAAAGAGGCAAAACACATTCTTCAAAATACAATCTTGGACCCACTGGTTATCGTCTGATGACAATTTGGCTTTTTTAAGAAAATTATCTTCATTTATATGCTGAACAGACAAAATATTAAAACCACTGGTGGGTAAAGCAAATACCTTTGATCATCTCTTTACAATGCAATGTTCTGCTGGGAAATCTTGAGGTCCTGGCACTTGTGAATGCCACTTGACACCCACCACCAACCCTAACATGGTTGCAGACCATACACCCCCTCATGGCAGTGGCACTCCCTGATGGCAGTTGCACCCTCACCAGAACAATGTGCCATGCCACATGGCAAAAACTGTTCAGGAATGGCCCGAGGAATGTCATAGAAGGCTCAAGGCGCTGACCTGGCCTCCACATTAGTCAGATCCCAATCCAATCAAGCATCCATGGGATGTGCCAGTACACCACCTCCAGCGTGTGCTCCGGGGGTCACTCCCATTGGGAATTACCGTTGCCATGAAGTGGGGTAGTTCATCTGCAACCCTCTTTGAGTGAGTGGTGCATGTCGAGTGGCATCCACATGAGTGCTAGGACCAAGGTCTCCCAGCAGCACATTGCATTGTAACAAGACGATCAATATTACTAACTCACTACCAAGAATGACCCGCGCACAAAGGAGGAAATCTTGGCTATCTGGATATCTGTTATCTGGTACCAGCTGGCTACACCGGAACCTCTGAAATATTGGCTGTTGCCACCAGTAGCTTATCGTCTTCAGACTGATGGGGTTCAGAGATTGCAGGATCCCCAACCTCCAAACCTGCAGGACACAGAATTGCAAATCCCTTCACCACAGGGCATAAAAGAGGCAGGGTGGAGTCACTGCTTGACTAGAAAAGACTGTGTGTGTGTGTTCGTGCATTGGAATGAGAGTTTGAGCAAGGTCAATAGTGAAAAGGACAACCTGAAATAATTTCACCTGGGTGAAGGTGTGTGATTAAATAAATCCATTAATCTAATCATGAGAAATGACTTGCAATTGCAAGATTTGTTGTTGCAGAGGTGCACATCATCGGGAAAACTGCTTGCTGCCTTGTTCAGTCTCTCTCGAGACGAGGGAAAAACACAAAACAATATCAAAGAATCAGCAAAGTAACAACAAGCCAGACAGACACAGAGTCTACAGAGATGGTTCACTGATGAAAAACAGTACAAAAGCCTCTTATTGGACAATGGGGACGGGATGAGTGAGGACAGGTTGTGCAGGGACTGGTGTGTGTCTGTGTGTGGAACTGTTGACCCCATATGAGCCTGTACGCAGCCTTAGATCCTCGGGCAGGGGCCTTTTGGTTGTTTCACAGTCGAGGCTGAAGTCTAAGGGCGACCGAGCTTTTTCCATCAGGGCCCCTCGGCTTTGGAACGACCTGCCTGAGGATCTAAGGTTTGCAGATTCAGTGACTTCTTTTAAATCACTTCTTAAAACCCATTTTTATAGACTTGCTTTTATGTGATGTCATCGTTCTCCTCTTTCTCTTGTATTGTTTATTTATTAGTGTTTTAGTTGTATTGTATTTACTTATTTTATTCCCTTTGCTGTTTTCTCCTGTATTCCTTGCTGCTACCTTATTGCTGCCATGTTGTATATGTCTGCCTCTGCTATGTTGTGTGTTGTTGCTGTATTACCTGCTGCTGTTATATTGTTGATTGTACTGATTTTGCTTTGTTTGTCAAAACACTTTGTAAACTTTGTTTTTAAAAGGTGCTATATAAATAAAGTTATTATGTGTGAGCCTGCCAGCATCTCCTTGAGAAACATTTAGTCTTGTAGCAACAACCTACAGAGGTAGAGCAGGTTTTTTGGCAGCACAAAGACAGACTTGTGTAATATTTTATTGGGTTTTAAATTATTAATGCCACTGAGGCAATGCAAAACAATTCTAAAGATTTCATAACACAAGCATATAATTATTGTACTATATCTGGAAGATGTTCTATGTAATATTTTTGAAGTGATTACTGGGCCAGGAGGGGAGGAGGTGTGTGTGAATGCGACAGAGGAAACTCTGTGTGTTTGTGTGTGTGTGTGTGAGAGAGAGAGTGAGAGATAGATTGCAGATGTTTTTTTTTAACTTTCTTGCCAAGTTTAAAAAAAAATTTTGAACACCAACAAGTTGAAGCTGGACTCTTCAGTAAAACTTTTCCAGGAAAGATCTCGGTGGAGCAGCTGTTTATATTAAAATTGATGCCTCCACTGTAGTCTGAATGCAGAGCCGACACAGCGTCTGTCACTAACGACACAACCAGGATAACAAGCACACCATTAAATGTTAAAGTCTTAGTGAAAACAAGGCTGTGGTTCGCTGCAGGAGAGTCCTCTGCAGGGGAAGAGTCTCTCAGGGCGATTAGCGTTGTGAGAGTCAGACAGACAGTGATGCTAGTTAAGTGTGTCGCTTCTCTGCAGGTCCCCACAGAGCTCTTGTGACTCTGTGGCTTTGTAATGATGGAGACACATATGTGCACGCAGTGTGCAGTCCACACCTCTGCACAGATATCCCGCCAGCCGGTGAGTCAGCCAGTCACTCATCCTGACAGCTCCACTCTCGTCGCTACCAATTAGCTAAATATGTGTCTTTTTCTACACGAGATGCGCTTGGAGAAAAATCTATTTGAATGTTGTCTGCCTAAACAACACTGGCATCACATGTGCTCATGCTAAAACACTTGGTCACAGATCATTTAAAAAGTTTTTCAAAACAGACACAAGTGTGGCAGTTAATTATTGCATTTATGGGACAGGGTATCAAGAATTCAGAGAAACATACAATCATTACTACAGCTGTCACACTTTCCCTAAAAACCTCCCTGACCCAGAATCCACAACTGAGAAATGCCCAAGGCAGAAAAATGAGAAAGAGAGAGACGGAGAGATAGGAAGAGAGAGAGAGAGAGAGAGAGAGAGAGAGAGAGAGAGAGAGAGAGAGAGAGAGAGAGAGAGAGAGAGAGAGAAAGAGAGAGAGGGTAACCTGGCACATCACAAAAATGTGTGGATGTCTCTGACAAGTGTGTCCTGTGGGTGTCAGGGCTGGTTCAAATATTTGCGAATAACTCTGTCTCACAAATTATGAAAGTTTGTCAACACAGAAGGTAAACATGGCAGTGAATCCACCAACGTCCAACAGTCCGAGTAATACTCATGCAACAGAGAAAACCATCTCAGCAGAGAATGATGAACCATCCACCTTTTTATGATTCATTTTCTCTTCATAAACAAACTTTGAATGCAGGTCTCCAACCAGGTTCAACTTTCCTCCAGCTGTGTCAGATATGACAGATATATGATGGATATGGCACATATGACAGGGTGAGACAGGTGAGGCTGACAGCTGGCTTTAAGTTAGCGTTAGGTTAGTTTTGACTGACGGAACTAAATTCAGACTCCTGACAATCCCAAACCTGCAACCATGGTGGCAAAAACAATCTATAGCAGTGTGGGAGAAGAGGTGAACTCAGGTGGTTTTATATATTTCACTCCATCAGGTCAAATCAGTAAAAATACTGTATGTACTATATGTGACACACTGTCCTGGATTTGATGTAGTGGTCTGGTCTGTGTGTGCTCACACATACTGTGTGTGTGTATGACCCACTGTGCTGATTTTGAACATTTTTTTGCACCATTAAAAACTGCTCTGAGCAATGTATGAATCAAAATGTGTTTCTCTATTAAAAGCACACATCATATGGTAATTAATGCTGTGCTGTTGCTGTGAGTGAGTGTTATGATTGATAGTCTGACTGGGTTTGATGGGGCTGGTGATCTCTTCTAATAACTTCATGGTAAGTGTGCCATGCATTTTCTCCATTTAGTTTAATAACAACTAACTTTAATTAATGCACTCTGGATAAAAAAATCCTACCTTCATGAAATTCCTTTTTTTTAAACTGTTGTAGAGACTCACCTTCATAGGGTTATTTGAAGACTGGCTATGTAACTTTCAAAGAAGGAACGAAATTATTCTTCTTGCAAATGAAAGTGGAATTCATAAGCAAGAAAATCACAAAGTCAATACACTTGTGGATTTGGCTGCTGCAGCCTGACTCCATCTGGTATAATGAGTAGTTCATTTTGGCTAATGAGAGCTAATGTGAGCAAACTTCAGGTAGATATTATTGTTTAATTGAGCTGACTGACTATATAACTCCTCACTACTTGTGAGGCTAGCTGTTAGCATATACCAGAGATGGAACCAAGTTTCATTGTTTTGCAAGTCACATGTAAGAGTCAAGTCTTTGCACTCAAGTCCCAAGTCAAGACAGCCAAGTCCCAAGTCAAGTCCACAGTCAAAATGGGCAAATCCTGAGTCAAGTCCCAAGTCAAGACAGGCAAGTCCCGAATCAAATCCAAAGTCAAGACAGGCAAGTCCCGAATCAAATCCAAAGTCAAGACAGGCAAGTCCCTAGTCAAGTCCAAAGTCAAGACTTACAAGTCCCAAGATAAGTGCAAAGTTAAGACAGGCAAGTCCTGAGTCAAGTTCCAAGTTGAGACTGACATGTCCCCACTCAAATGCCATGTTAGACGGGCAAGTCCCGAAAGTCCCCAAACTTTAAGTTTCGAGTCCTAAACAAGTCATAATGCGCTCTTCACCAAATGTAATGCCATTTTAACATTCTTAAATATCATAAATGCTTTTTAAAATTTGTACTTATGGGTTGAAACAAGTGTGTCTCTGGCTGTGATTTCTGACCTGCATGTTTTGCATACTACAATTGTTGTTGTTTTTAAATCAACTGTGCAGTTTTTGTACGCAACATAATAGCTTTGGTTTAATTATTCCAAATGGCGCTCAGCAAAGTGAAGTTAGTTCTTCATGGTTCTCTTCTGCAACTTTATTGGATGCTATTGGATTGCTTTAAACAAAGTAGGTCTGGAGAATTAAGTGTTGTCTTGCTGGGAATGAATAGTGTTAATGTTAGTTAATTCAGGAAATGAAGAGAAATGAACTGTCTCACAGCACACATTTAAAAAAAAAAAGTTTTAAAGGTGGAAGATATCAAGTATTTCCAAGTCAAAAGGCTCAAATCTAAGCAAAGTCAAGAGTCACCACTGGTGTTGAAGTTGAAGTCATGGTGCAAGTCAGTGTCAAGTTGGTTATTATTAGTAGTTATTAAATTTGTGACTTGAGTCTAACTCTAGTCCAAGTCATATGACTTGAGTTCATATAACTTGAGTCCACACCTCTGGCATGTACTAGGGGTGGGCGATATGGGCCTAAAATGATATCACGATATTTTAGGGTATTTTTGCAATAACAATATTCTTAAAGATATGACAAATTAGTAACAAAACAATATTTGAAAATTCAAATATCATATTATTATTATTATTAATACTATCTCTCATTTTTTTAGTATGTAAACAACAATAGTAACTCAGAGTGAGATTTAGATTCTGTATATAATACTAATAGTGCAACAAAATAAAATCTACCACAAAATTACACATTTGAACAGCTCCCATATATAAAAATGTACCCTGGGATCTATATTAGGGATGCACCGAAATGAAAATTTGTGGCCAAAGCCGAATAATATTAAACGCCTGGCCGAATACCGAATACCGAATACCAAATATCGTTGTTTAGTTTTTCATTAGTTTTTGCAGATGAACCCCCTCCAGATTAGTGTTGTCACAGTACCAAAATTGGATCCCACTGTATGATACTAATGAAAATATCATGGTTCTGAGTAGTATCACGATACCACAGCGAAAATGAGGCAGATGTGCCTTTTGTCATTTATAAAAAGATAAATCACTTTGCTATAATACATCAATGATATTTCAATGGAATAAATTACTTATTGACTTATTCATACTTCAAAAACAGCATCAATGAGTGATTAACATGAGGGGGATCAAAATAAAATAAATAAATAAAATAAGAATCAACCAGCCACCCTCCTCCCCTTCATAAGTAAAGAACAGTCCCTAAAGTGCGGTGAGGTTTGTGGGCCGTGAACGGCTCGTTTCTCCTCTGACACGTCACATACCTGTGTTCGGCTGGCTCGGCTGGCTCGGCTGTTCAGGTACTTCTGGGCAGTCCACATGCCAAGAAGAGGATATTATTGGAGCCGACTTCTCCGTCGCCGGTAAGCCGATGGCTGCCGTATTTGACAGGAATAGGCTACATTACTGTCTGTGTGTGTGACCCCCGTTCAACCCACAATCGGTGGGATTCGCCTTTCGTTTCTGCTGCTGGTTGAAATCTGTAGGCTGCTCGCACAGCGTGCTGAATGATTTAAGCCTATTTTGCTCGCTCAAAACTATTTTTAGTAGCAAATGCGAGTGCCATGACGGGCGGATCGCCACACTGCCGACATTTTACTCCGCCGGTCACGGCACGCTGTTTGATTGCGTTATCAAAACACGCTGCTATTATTCGGCCTTGCTTTTAACTTATTCCACCGAATACTGACTGTGTGTTTTTTTTGCAATATTCGGCCGAATATATTCGGTTACCGAATATTCGGTGCATCCCTAATCTATATATATAAATCAACAGGTGATTTCCTTCTTTTTTTTTTATAGCAAAATCCTAAATGACTGAGTTGTTTTTTTTCCACCTGGACTTTTATGCTCTGCCATTTCTCCTCTAATCATCACATGGTGACCTGTGACAGGCTGTTTTGCTACCATAACTATTGTATATTCACATATATGTTGTTTTTTGTCGAGCCGCGAGCATCACGTAGATTTACAAGACCAAAGGTTTAATCACTTGATGACACAGTGAGACGAGAGGGAGAGACGCTGTGCTGCTCCTGGCGGAGTGGCTGAATGAGTTCCTTCTGTAGGGCGGGAAACAAGCCATGCTTGTTGTTGCCGTGGGTAACAGTATGACATCAATAGGTCAACAAGCTGAAATATCGTGAGTATCATGATATGAATTTTTCATATGATATTAAAAAATATACTGGTATTATTGTGAACAAGATGATATGACACACCCCTAGCATGTACTATTATGTGATAAGTGGCTCTTGTGGCTGCACTGGCTTCTGTTCATGAACACGTTACATAGGCCAACTTTAAAGTAACAGAAGTTAAAAACAGGATGTTTAAAAATTTAAGTCTTGTGCTTTGTTTAACCCAATAAAGTACCTTCAGGCTTTTTTGTTTGTTTGTTTGTTTTGCATACATGGTCCAAAAAGCTACTGCAGTTAAAAGCTGTGAGACTAAAAACTAGATGGAGAAAATGCAATTAACTGGTACAACCTGGCTGCTCTATAGGCAGGGAGGTGTGGAAGCATAACTGGGAGGGGTGGACAGTCGGCGAGTTGCCACAGCAAGTGCTGTGGGAGTATGGGTAGGTGGATGGGGGCAGATAGTAAAATAGAGTGTTGGTCTTTACTGTGAGCGCTGGTGGTGGGCTGACCTCTGGTAGTGGGCAGCATGTCGGAAAGGCCCTGCCACGCCGTCACCATCTCCGGGTTCTTCTGGTCGGCAAAGTTCTTCCAGATTCGTAACGCTCCATCATCTGTAGAGAGGGAAGGGATGGGGAAAAATATACAGAGAGGGGGAGTAAAAAGTGAGAGCCAGGAGAAAATATGGATAAAGGGAAACAGTGAAGAGCACAGGCTGAGGCCAGAGGCAGCCGCAGCACACATACCCAACACTCATTTGTATTCTTAATGGATTTTTGGAAGTGCGTGTTGAACTGTGCAGATTTGACGAAAACCTTGAAGACTCTTTCAAAACATGCAACACGCAGCACGACTTGAAAATAAACACACACACACACACCTCTCAAAAGAATCAATAGAGAATGCAGAGCAGCATCTTAAAAGGCTCTTTGCCTGAGAGCGTCTTGACAGTGTGAAACAAAGTGAGGCAGGAGTCTATAACCCTAAAAACCTGTCTGAACAGCGCAGCTCAAACACAGAGCTTAACATAAAACATGTCCATGCACTCTTATGAGAGCGCCATTACAACCCATAAAAGTCTCTGCTTGATTTACATTCCGCATTTTACTTATTTAACCCTGTATGTATTTTTTCATAAGATATGTCCCTCCTCATATCTGTCACAGCATGACGGATGGAGAAAAGCTCAATAAGTGCACTTTACATTTTGATGAGATGGAATCTAAATGTATTAATCCCTGAGCTTTAACAAGTTTTCAGGAGGTGTGCAATGAAATAGACCATTCATTTTTAGTTTAATGTTGCACTGTTGAGACTAAACAAAATGAATGTGTATTTCTGTGTGCCTTTTAATGCAGAGTTGTTTTCTACAGTTCCTCTGGGTTATGAAGATAAAGCCATGGAGGGTAATTGCTTTGTTCTGTTGATGAATGATGATGAATACACATGAGCGCTTTGTGCATGTGTGTTTGTGGGGGTAAGAGTCAAGTGTTTAAGGCTTGTTGCCGCTACAAATGAGTCTCATTGCGATTTCTACTGTGCCGGTGGGCGTGATCATTTGAGCTGCTCTCTCAAGGAAAATGTTACTAATTTCTTGAGTTTTTACTCTGTGCACTACTGTGGGGCTTCTGTGTGAGTGGATTTGTCCATCAAACCTGTTGCAGTGAGCAGTAATGAGCAGTCATGTCCGTTCAGGTACTCCATGGCTGTGATGCGAGTGTACCGAGGGTTTCCGTTGTAGAAGTAGTCCAGCCTCTCACCCTTCTCCCAGTCCCAGAAGCTACAGCAAACACACACACATTTACTCTCATTAATGACTGGATCTGTTTTACATTTGAAAAACATGAAGTATGTAACTGAGCTCATTTGCATAACGGTCTTAAAGCTGATTTGGTTTTTCATTTCGTCTCTGACCAGATGCTGTCCTTGTCGGCCACAGCGATGCATGTGTTGAAGGGGTGGAATTTCACAACAGATGGTACTCCAGGGTTGCGGTTGATGAATATTTGATCATCGAGACGGGAAACACCTGTAATGGGGGGCACAAGCAGGAATGGGAACAAGTGCAAAAAGGATGAGAATTTCTTGAAACTGGAAAATCACAGCTGTAAATTTTCCAACATCTTCAGTAAGAGGCACTGGCAAAAACTGAACAAATTCACCTTTTCTTGGTCGGCATGTACCAGGCCTATGATTGTACGTACTGCTTCCAGGAAACAGCCACAACCTCACATTCTGAATCCAACACTAAAAGTAGCCCTCACCACCTCCCGCTTATTCTGCTTTTCTATATTACCAAGCTACCTGACCTTAGCCCATCTGTCCTTACCGAAGATGTAAATCTTTAAATAAATAATTTCTTTATTTAATTTCTTTAACTTACATGAATACAAAACAAAAGGGAATAAAAAAAAATACAAAGTGCATGTGAGGCTATGGTAGAAACCTGTACAGGCTTATATGAAAAACATACCCAGAAGACATGGAAATGCTGAAATACAAACAGTCAAAATTGTCAAAATTTTTTAAATAATTTGGAAAAGGTATAATTTATAAGGAAAACCAGAAGAAAAACTGGCCTGGGATAACATTTCCACCAAACTTTAGATGAGTGGTAAAATGTCCAAATATGTAGAAGGCTTTGGTAGTTTCAGTGATTTCTGTTGTCTTGCCACAGTATGCAGCCACAAGCTAGCTTTCACTTCAGCTAGTGTTCACCAAAGTGTGA
The DNA here is from genome assembly GCF_041903045.1 of Epinephelus lanceolatus. NCBI lineage: Eukaryota > Metazoa > Chordata > Actinopteri > Perciformes > Serranidae > Epinephelus > Epinephelus lanceolatus. The sequence goes on along the minus strand of NC_135736.1, from coordinate 6,388,309 downwards.
TTGCAGCCGTGGATCATAGCGGCAGTAGCCAAAACGCTTTGCTTTGGGGGGGGGGGGGAACGCTCTTGCAGGTAGGTGGTTGTCAGGGTGAACGCAGCTGAAGTCAGAATTAATTACAGTGCCCATACAGTGCAAAGAATTCTTAGGACTAATAGTTCTCAATCTCTTTTACAACAAGGATGCTCAAACAGGTTAAGGTGGAGCTCTTAATGGTAATGAAGGAGCGTGTCATGTCATGCAGTGGTGAGGCTCACTGATGTGACTGATGAGTGTTTGAGGAGAACAATGGAGCTCTATGGCACAGAGGAATAACATTCATTAATAATACAGTAACAGAATAACACAATATGAGCTGAGTTTGGTCTTTTTGTGGGATTTGACAACAATATAAATGCTCTGCTGAAATACACGCTGTGTATAAAGTCATTTCCTATTTACTATATAGTGCATAACATTAAGTGTCTGCCACTTAAAGGGACATTGGTGTACTATTACCTCCACCAATAATCTGACTTATTCTCGTAAAAGGAGAATTTCGGATTTGTTTGTACATTGTGCGGGTAAGTCGTCTGGGGGGTTCCATTACGTTTCGCCATCTTGAAAATACATCCACCAGCAAGGGACATACAGCCCCACCTTCGGCGTTTTCATTGAAAGCCAGGCCAGGGCTGTGTGACTGAGAAGCTGAAGGAGAGGAGCAAGAGGCGCTTCGCTACTACCCTGGCACTACTGCAGCATAACAAAGTCCCACTCTTTGAGCATAATGCAGGATCATGCATACACAGCATCATGGGAGACGGAATCCTCGTCGCCAAGAAAGCGCGTGGGAATCAAAAAGGCAACGTGACGGGCGAATTCAAAAAACGAGGCTCAACATCAGGGTTGCCTTTCCCAGGTGGAAAGAGCTGCTGAAGGAGAAAGGTAATGCAATCACAGGCCAGCGCCGAGTGGCTCAACCTCACACACCTCATCCCTCTCCTCGCATCACTGCGCCGCTGTTAGCTGTTAGTGGCGTTGCTAATGGAGGACATGGTTTCATCAATGTTATCATAGCTTTTTGGTACACAGTGGCTACCGTTGTTGCAATACGCGTTTGAGGCGCTAGAGTGCGCTATCCGTTTGAATGCAATATATGATTTCAACGTTAAGATGGGAGAAATTCCTACACACTGGGTGTCTGTTAGATGGGGAGTAGTGAATGAGTGAACAAGGGAGTGACAGACTCCAGTAACAGTTTGTATCTGTATGTGAAAGCATGTGTGCTTACTTCAGACAGATACTTAAAAAGAAAAAATTACACTCTTGTAATTTAAGCATGCCCTGCGTGTTTGTTGTTAGAAAATGTATTCTCTAATTAAAATGAAACTTTGATAATACCAGTGGGGAAACAGAGTATCTGTAGCTGCAAATAGGACAGAACAGAACAGAGGGAAAACAGGACAGGAATAAATAGCAACTAGGCCTTTATAACAGAATCTTAAAACCAGAACATACTGGAATGAATGACTGAGTATGGGAAAAAGAAAGTATTACAGTGTTGCTGGGGTACAAAGGAACAATAGCTGGCCTTGAGGCAAGGCAAGAAAAACAAGCAAAACATATGGCAGTCTACGGTAGGAGATTCAGGGTGGAGAATAAAGTGTGGAAGCATGCCCCTTTGGCAGATTTCAGCGGAGTATAATACAGTGCCAATGCACAAATACAACTGCTAAGTTCACTGCCTCACCATATGTTGTCATGGCAACAACACGTCTGTTCACAAACCTGTCCTTGGCTACCTGAGCTGAGCGCACACTCGAGACCGCCATAATGAGATGAAAAAAATTGAGGAAAAATCCATCACGCATTCATCACAGATGCTGCTGTGCTGGAAAACATGTAGTTGGAGGGAAAAGTAGATATGAGATGCTGAGGCCTTGGTTAAAAGATGAGCAAGATCATCATCATCGATTTGCTTTTGTTTGTGCTGTTTGACGGCACATTCGATATAGAGCTACTGTTAAATCTGAAACCACCTCTGGGACTTAAGAACTGCACGGTGATGGGTGAACATTTTGCATCACGAGAGAAGAAAAACAAGTCAAGTCAGGTTTACAAGCCAAAATATTTCTTTAGCACATGTTGTCTTTTCTTATTTCGAGCTTTCCTGCCTCCGTCTCGCCCTCCTCCGTCCTCAGTCTTCCTCTCACTCCATCCCACCCTCCCTCCTCTCCTCTCCTCTCATCTCATTTTTCTCTGGAGGGAACAGACTGAATGAGGGCAACCCTACTACTTCTCTCTCTTTCAAAAAACTGAGACTATAGAGGGGAATTCAATGATTTAGCAAGCAGTCAGAAAGAGAGGGAGAGACATGTGGAGAAGCAAGCCTCAGCTCTGACGCCAATCTACTCTTGACTGTGTATGTATGTGTGTGTGTGTGTGTGTGTGTGTGTTTGGATGTGTGGCTGGGGCTGCCTATGACGTTGGGGTGTTAGCTATTCTGTTTGAGAAAGCTCTGACTTCACTTGGGGAGTCTGTGGGTATGCTGGCACCCTGGGCTCTATAATGTATGGGTTTGTGTGTGTGTGTGTGTGTGTGTGTGTGAGGGGAGTCCTGTGACTCAAGGTTTTTTTTCTGACTATGGATTGGTTTCAATCAATCTTCTTTCATCACTGCAGATCATCTGCTCACTCACAAGTCTGAAACAAAGCTGAGCCATCCACAGCCAGTGTGTCTCTCAGTCTGTACTTTTGTTTGGACAGTCTGGATTTCAGCCAGATTCTGCCCTCATCAAGGCTCCAAAAATATTCAAATAAACAAGATTCTGGCAAAATCTCTGTGATGCTCCCTCTGTGATCTTAGTACTGTATTTGGCACTGCTGGTTTTAGGGCTGCTAATCAAGAAGGGCCGTTCTGAAATGGTAAGAATTCGATCATCTAAGACTGGGACCCTTTTTAGTCCATCAGTTATTTTGTATTCAAGTAGACAACCTAACATATGGAGTCCCTCAAGATTCAATTCTCAGACCTCAAACTGTTGGCAAAAAATTAACAAAATTATTATTTTTTTTCAATTTCATTACATAACACACTGAACAAATAAACGTGTTTGTGCCAATATTCCCTGAAGAAGTGAAATAATAACAAATCAGAAGTAAATGTCAGGGGCTGTACCGAGTGTCTTGTTTATTACATTCAATGCTTTTATTGAGGTTTCTGAATGCAGCTTTGAATGTCTGTCATCAGATTTTATGACATCATCCCCACCCAGCCCCCCCACAAACAATTCCTCAATTTGCATAGGGTGATTCATCAGGTTAAATGACTCAGTCTTTTTACTATAATAGTGTTAAAGCTGAAATGCATTTTTGTTAACGTGATTTTATAGGTGTAATTTATGGTGATGTAGATTGCTGGTAGACAGCCCTTTCAGTACAGATTGGTGACTCCCTTTGTGTGTAGCAAGCAAAGTGTTTTGAGTGCTGTGAAAATGTTATTGTTATAGACTACACTAGGGATGCTTGATATATATCGGGCCGATTAATTATCGGCCAATAATGGGACGTTTTTATTCTTATCAATTATTCTGATAATTGAAATTATAGCCGATAAATAGGGCCAATAATATGAAGCCAGACTGCTTTCATTGACTTAACAAGGGTAGCATTTACACGCCCGACACAGTGGGTGGCGGTACATGTACCTTTAAACTTGGTTTACTAGCTGCCAATAAACAAAGAGACAAAGAACAAAAACTGCAGCACGCTGTCTAGAGGGCAAAAAATGTCATGGTGTGGACATCTTTCATGGTTCCAGAGAAGGACAACAGGATTGCGCCGAGGGTCTGATCTACAATCACCCGACACCCCACCAGATCAACAAACTTCCTGCAGTTGTCAAACAGGTTAGATATAGTGCTAAAGGACTGTCTTTAGAGTGTTAGCACGAGCTAATTAGCAGCAGCGGCTTACATCCAACAGCAAGTATTTAAAAGGCTTGAAACTTATTAATAACTGCTAGCCATGTAATGCTACAATTAGTGAATATTTATATCGTTACCTAGCACCCCAGTCTGGAGCATGGCTCTCTCTCTCTCTCTCTGGCTACGTGTATGTGAGACACAGCCTCACGCTTGTTTGTCTGAGTTGAGTGTTAATGTGTGAGGTGAATCAGCAGCACATCGCTGTTCTACTTGGTAGTTGTAGGCTAGTCTATCGTGGGACGGTGAGATGGCGTCTGGGTGTGTTTATAAAAAGTGTGATGATATGAACATTTCATATATCAGATGTAACGTAGACCTGTTGATGCACATTCAACCTGTTCATATGAGTTAGCTGTCACTGGTTGTCTCTGTTAGTAGAGACTCCAGTCTACAGTGTAGTCTATATACGTTATCGATAGACCATTTTACTTTCACATCCTTGTAATTATTATGTTCATCTGTAGTGTAGGGTTATGTGGGGGCAGGGGCGTTGAGGGTACGTCATTTGACAGTCCCCCAGATAATCTCCCTCTTTTTTCACAGCATTATGTTGGCAGGTATGGAAGAGTCACAACTGTTCTTTGTTTTTGTTGCATTAGCAACAGTGATGTCAGTTAGGGTTGGTTAGGTCAGGGCTGTGGAATATTAAATCAGCCATATTTTGAAATAACATCAGTTGAGCCCTTATGTGCATATGCATGAATATCTGTGTGTGTGTGTGTGTGTGTGTGTGTGTGTGTGTGACTAACCCCTTTGTGTGATGCTTCGGCTCTGCCTTCTCACTCGAGTGTTTCTCAAGAACCTCCACTGGCGCTCCATCCTCACCTGACTCTCCAGGTCGTGCTCCTCTGGGATCTGAAAGAGAGGTTCACCTGATCATTCCATTTGGAACATTTCTAGGAAAGATCATATGGTTTAAATATGTGGCATCCCCAGTGAAAATTCAGACATACACAGAAATTCAGTGAAAGTATAAGATTACTACTTCAGACATCAGTAGTTTCTAGAGAGGTCAAGTTATCTTTCATCAAAAAATTGGCTCCAAATCTGCTGTTAATTTAGAAGGTAAATGGAACACAAATACGTCTGTGTAAACATCCAGAGGCAGATTACAGGAAGCCAATGCATAAATGAGTACAAGCTACACAAGTTGTCTTAACATACTGCATGGACAAATATATAGAGGTTATTCAGCTGCTGCCCTAGCACATATGGCGGATGCCCTGACCCTCTTGATGGTGCAGAGCAGGAGCTAAGCTAAAGGCTAGGAGGTGGAGTTACAAGTCTTTCCTGCTGTCGGTCCTAATGGGAATGTAAACTTGCTATCCAACAATTGTGACAAGCTGCTGGCGCTGGTGAGCAGCCGACGACTCTACAGGGAGTTCAGTCTCATGTGCTTCACGGAGATGTGGCTGAATGACAATGTGCCTGACTCTTGTGTGAACCTACCCGGCTTCTCTACTGTGTGAGTGGACAGGCACGCAAAGGCAAGCAGCAAAAACAGATCCTGCTTGTGAACACTAAATGGTGTCAACCTGCACATATCACGGTGAAGGACAAGATCAGGTGGAAGTTGCGGTTCTTTACATGCTGCATTGGGCCTGTACATACTTGGAGGAGCTGGGATATTGTGTGAGGATCCTTTTGCCTGACTTTTCAAGTACATTTAATGCTATCCAGTCCCCTATACTAAGAGACCGGTTGGAGGGGATGGGAGTAGGTCGCTTCCTGAAGTCCTGGATAACAGACTACCTGGCAGAGCGGCTCTGTATGTCAGGCTTGTAAGCCGTGTTTCTGGGATGGTCAGGAGCAGCACTGGTGCTCCACAGGGAACTGTTTTAGCACCGCTCCTGTTCACACTCTACACAGCGGACTTTAAGTACAACTCAGAGTCCTCCTGGAGTGAGAGAGGAGCAGCTGCAGCAGTCGGCTCATCTCACTGCGTTGCAGAATAGAGTGTTTCAGAAGATCCTTCGTCTCCACAGCAATAAGACTGTTTAACACCTCCTGAATCCAGTCACACACACACACTTACACACATCACATTAGCCACAACTGGCTGGACTGGACAGCACTTTCTGCTTTCAACTTGAAAACTGCTCTACAAAAGTTCCAGAGTTCCCCCTTATACGACTCTCAGCCTTCTCTCTCAAAGATCACACATTGACATATATTTGAGCTATGTTAACTTTTAAAGCAACAGAAAATACATTTGCTGTTCTTTTATTCTACATGGAAGGTTATCAACAAATATTACTGCAACGATTTCATTACACAATAAAATTACGTGACTTACTTTTGAAACTATACTTCTCCTAATTCCATGAGTTTTTCCAGGCCTGGAAAATGTGACTGTGAAACTCTTTTCCAGGTTTTCCATGACCGTGGGAACCTTGAAAATTCGTGTTTAATAGATCTGTATGCAAAATATAAGCACAGATTTGTGCGTATGCAGTGTTTGTGAATGAAGCCCACTGATAATACAAACATTATCAAGCCGTCACATCGCAGGCCTGATTACTGATTGCCAACTACAATGTTAAGTGAAGCTCATTTTGTCGAGTTCACTTTATGCAATCACATCTGATCTCATCTGTTAAGCAGAAGGACAGTATGAAAAGTATGAACGTTATTAAGTCTTATGTAACAAAATGGCCCCCACAGATTTCGCCCTGGCTTTATTTTAATGACTCCTTTTTTAGCATAAGATTCAATATGCAGAATGTAATATAAACTGATTTATGCCATTTTTCAGTTTGGAGTATTAAAATTATAAATTAAAATCTCTGACTTTGCTATTATTATGCATTTTTAATAGACTAATAAATAATCAACAGAGTGTAAACAATAGAGAAAAACCTGTTGTAGTGTGTGTGTGTGTGTGTGTGTGTGTGTGTGTTTGTGTTTAAATGCTGCTTGCCAGTGTGTGCTTATTAAGCACATTTCTACAGCGAGACCTCCCACACCCACTGATTGCTAAACAGCCTGACAAACACACACATGCAGCTACAGTGCCATGTGACTACACTACTACTACTGTATGTGTAATCAATATTCTTGTAATGTCCTCACTCTGCATATCTTGCCTGAAGGGAAAGACAACACACACTTTAATACCTTTGAGTGGAGACTGTGAATAAATATATTTGTGTATGAAATTTATGTAGAGTGTGTTTCTGTGAGTGTGCAGTCAAGTCAGGTTTATCTGTATATCACATACAGTGTCTCTATTTATGGCTCCTGACTGAACCTGAGAGGAGGCAGATTTAGCTGATAGGCTGTGGCTGATGTTTTCCCAAAGCTGAGACAGAGAGAGAGAGAGAGAGAGAGAGAGAGAGAGAGAGAGAGAGAGAGACAGAAGTGTGTGTGTGTGTGTGTGTGTGTGTGTGTGTGTGTGTGCAGGCCAAGGTAAGAGCCAGCTGATACTGTGGTTCCCAGGGTTGTGGTCCTGCACTGTGTCAGCTGCTAATGTAATGTATAATGAGACCCTGAGGTAAAAAAAAAAATAAAGAAAAAAAAGTATGTGTGTAAAAAGAGAGAGACTTTTGCATATATTCTTCACAGCGCTTTGGACATTCCGCATATACATCTCTGGTACACTATATGGCCAGAAGTATGTGGACGCTCAAACATTACATCAGCATGTGATTGTTGAACATATCCATCCTAAACCATGGTAATCACAAATGCACAGACAAATAATTCCAAATATGATACTTCTATACTTCCAGCCACCTGACAGCCTATCTCACATCTGGTCAAACAGGAACATGTAGTAACATATTTGAGAGGTGTTTTGAGCCTCAAAATCTATTAATATGATTTTACAGAACTGTTACTTGAACCTTTTTCTACGGTAGCCGAAGTAACGGTCAATTGTACATCAACAGATACAATGATAAAGAACATTAACTCTGATAATATTTTGGTTGTATTTTATAAAATAGGTAGCTACTTGATGAACAACATCAAATTTGTGTTCAGATATAAAACTGGTTTACAAATCTGTTTGCATGGATTTACACATTGTTTTTTTTCCTACCATGTGACCCCAGGAGGGCTTTTAAGATGCATCTTGAATTTGGGGGCATAGACTAATAACATGATTATATTATAGAATGCATTATAATAATATTTATATTAGTTTATTACAGAAATATCACTATCAGTGTTTCTGAAACTGAAGTACAGAAATGCAAAACTAGATCGAGGTAATTTAACATCATCACCATTACATGTTTGTTGAGAGCACTGACAGGTTGGTTTTTACACTGTAAATTCAGAATCTACAGGATCTGTTTTAAGATTGTTTATGTTACATGGTAATGTTTACATGTTATGTTGAATGAATATTGGCCAATGTATCTCATTGGAATATTACTATTGGTATTTGCCTCAAATATCCGGTAGTGATCAGGTGACTTGATTGTTAGCTAGTATGGGAAGCAAGCAGAGCAAGAATATAGTAGTGTGTTTGGATTTCAGCTGACAAATAAAATTTCTTTTTACATTTCCAAAGAATGCAGTTTAAGCCTTATTTATTTATTTCACCCATAACGTCCTTGTGTTGATCGAACGCTGTGTTGAAACCACAGACTGTGTACAAAGATAGATGACACATCTCCACTTCCTCCCACTGTACAAGATGAAGCCAAAATTCCTCGGATACACATACTGCCATTTTGTGCTGGTGATGTCATTTTGGGGCAGAGTCTGTGCAGTAGTGATTAACTGGTGGACATGTGGTATCAAGGTCCTGCTCATACACTCACTCTACTCAACTGTGAGTCAACCGCAACTGTCAATCATGATGTTACACCCCCTTCTATAGCATCAAATAAAGAATTAAAACCAAACTGACCAGAAAAAAAAAAAACAGCTGAACAAACAGCAATGTGATAGGAACAACCTAAAATGACAGAAACGATATTGGAAAGAGTGTGAAGGGGGCGGGGTAAATTACATTTACTGCAGCCTGCCACCAGGGGGCGGTCGAGATGTTTTGGCTTCACTTTTGAGGGGCTGTCATGTTGTGCATCTTAATATTCAGTCTTTGGTAGCACCAGCGCCCCAGGAAGTGTTCTGGGCTGTGAAGCCAATTTTATGCATTGCCAAACAGTGGAATTACAACTCTCAAGTCCATCACGTGATGCTATGGGGCCCCAAAAGACTTTTTGCCACACACTGGGAAGGAGACATCTGTAAATCGATGAACACATTTTATTGAGCATCACAACCCCCACAGAATGACTTATTTTACTATCAGGATTTGACCCATTTGGTCCAATAACATTTGGAAAGTCTAGAATAGCTGCAAGATTAAATCATTTTATCCCCATTTAAGTTAGCAGAGCGCTAAACCAGAAGTAGCCAGCTCGGCCGGCGGATGTCTCCAGTGCGCCTGCTCTTTGGGCCCAATGATGCAGGAGCAGTAACAATCATCTAGGTAATTCTGTACACAGCAGTTGAATGTTTTTGGCTTCATGTGCCACTGAAGCCAAAAACATTCAACTTTTATAGAAATAAACAGGGTCCCGCCTCCAGTGCTGTATCCAAGTCTCTCAATACATCCATGGTCCACACACGAAGTAGTAAACAGTCTCTGGCTGCTCATATAGGTGTAGCTGTGTGGGTATGATGTTTTCAGCACGTAAATAACATACTCTGTCCTCCTGAACAGTGGTTTTCTAAGGTAGTAGCTGCAATACTACACACAACATAGTTCATATCCTGCTTTAATACAACTTTGACACCCGAGTTGGCAAGACTGATGATAATTGTGGTCCTTAATTTGAACTGGAAGCGATTGTGACTCTTCTAGTGGAGTGGAGTAGTAAACTACTCAGGGCTTTGACACTGAAACTAATGTGATTGGCCCTCGCCTGGTTGACCCTTGTATTGTGCCAGAATACATTTGCATGGACAGGGGTGTCCACATACTTTCGGTCAACTGTGTTTGTAACAACTGCATTTGCTCTCTCTTAAAATTTCTTCTCACAAATGTATTAACCTGTAGCTGCAGACATCTTGCTTTTTTAATCACACTCCTTTGCTGTCATGTGAAGAGTCTTCTGTCCTTGCTCCTAACACACCCCTAAAGCTGTAGCTGTGGATACAATCTCTCTGAAACACACACACACACACACACACACACACACACACACACACACACACAGATTTTGCTCTCATGCTGCTGACACAGTGATATGATAACCTGTGTGCAGACTTTAAAGTGTACTCACATACACACAGAGCTTTGTAATGGAGTGGAGTTTTATGGCAGCACTCAAAATTTTGCCAACACAGCATTCTGATTCGTACTATGGCAAAACCCCTCTCCTCCTCTTCTGCCTGCTCTTTCACTCACTCTTCCGCTCCAATTGTCTCTCCACTTTTCATCACCTTTTGTTAGCATTTCTGGCTCCATCTTCCTGTCATCCTGTCACCCTCCTTATAGAGTTTTACTTCACTTTTAACGCTTCTGTTTTTCCTCTGTCTGCCCCTTCAATGTATTTTCTACTTCTCAAATATTTTATTTTCATCATTATTACTTTTTCTTTTTGGCTCTTCTATCTCATTCTCTCCTCTTCTTGCCCCAAATGTCTTTGTGTTGTATATATTTTATTTAACTAAAATCCACTTTTCTCTTTACTATCTTTCTGTATCAGCCGCTTTGTCTCTCAAGCTCATTCTTTTCCTATTTACTTTTCCTTCTCCACTCCCAATACTTTGTATTTTCTCCTCTATTTGACCCTCAGGCTTGACTCCTTTTAAGTAATTCCCTCCTTCGTTGCTTAACCTCGACAAAATGTGCTGACTCCATTTGTTTTACCTCTTTTTTCCAGGCAGGATGGCATGTTGAGGTTATTTAAACAGACAGAAGCTTGGTTTAATATTACAAAATTCAGCACCAACTACTGTGCACGGTTAAGAGCACTTCCTTCAATCTTAAATTTCACTCGGGAAGATGTTAAGTTACAGAGCTCAGAGAGCTCAATTATTCAGTAAAGCCATCTTGTACAAGCAGCGGGTAGTTTCTCACACTGTGATTGGTCCCTGGCCTGCTGTTTTCCATAGGACTCCATTACTTTCTAAAATAACCTCTGTAAGACAGTTCATGTCCTCAGAAGGCTCTGTCACTCCTGAAGCCATTGTTAAATGCATGACAAAGGTGCACTTATGACACCACTCCACATTAATATTTATGTGAAGACTGAAATCACCTGTCATAGTACTTCTTTGTTGCCTAGCAACCACTCTGAGCTGCTGTTCAAGAACTGGATTGCTTGGCGGAAAAGTAATAATAAAATACTGTTTTAAAATTGTTGATTTAGGCAAGACAGATGTGCTTTTTTTCTTTTTAATTCAATAAAGTGTAAAAATGTCTGTGCCTGTGTGTGATGCGGCTGTGAAGCACAACCCTGTGGCTTACTGTTAATTATAACAGTTAGCTCCGACCATACAGTCTATGGTTCCAACCAAGCATTTTCATTGGACAAGAGGCATTCCATGAGTGCTGATAGACAGTATAACAGCGCTGTGACTTTTAACTATGCATGTTAAGCTCTGCTTTACAGGTGTTCTGAGCTGTTAATTATGTTAATCCTTTATTAGCCCACATCAAGGGTCATCATAACAAACTTCAAAAATTAACCACAAAAAACATCTGAATTAATAAATAATCAGAAAAGGATGAAGGGATGGAAAGAAGCCTGAATACTTCCTGATGGAGACACACATGACACTAAAAGACAACGCAACATGCTGATTAAGCTGTTAATTCATCAGCATCACATGTATGCCACCAAAGTGACTGTCACCTGACTGATTTCACTGGTCGCAAAAAATGAATGGAAACACACAGATGTGATCCAGACATGATGCAAAGTCGCTGGCCTGTGGTAAAGTGTAGACCTACACAAAGTAGCACGTTAGTGTGCAGGAGTGTTTATGTGTTGCTTGGCAACAGTCCAGTTGCAAAACCTTTTGTGTTAGCGGAGCCAAATAAATCACTAAATAAACAAACATGTCAGAACCTGTTGCTGCTTTTTACTGTTGATAAATGGCATTTGTAGAACTACTGTATGAATGCACTATCACACTCGAAGTTGTGCAGTTGTACCAAATAAGTACGGCTGTGTTTATTGGCCATGTGCCTTCGACTGAATCACAGTCGTGCTGATATGCAGTACAACAGCACAATGTGAAGTGTGATATCGCTTAAATCAAAAAAACATAACTCAGACATGAACAAGATAGGGCATTCACAGCAGCTCCATTTTGGTACTCACTGACTACTCCCAAATATTAGTGGACTAGTTGATTAATTGCAAGAGGTATGTCTTTTTTTTAACCTTGATTAATTCTCCTCAAAAAGGAAAAAAAAAAAAACAGAGTCCTTGATTAGCTTTGACAGTCCTTTTCCACTAATTAGTTTTGGTTCTTGAATAGAATAGAATGAAATGGAAAATAGAGCAAAATAAAACAGAACAGAATGGAATAGTATAGAATAGAATCGTCAAGCAGCCTCTCTCTCTCTATCCCTCTCTCTCCTTGTGCTCTACAATAATACTGTTCTGTCACTTTCCCCCTCTCTCAGTCACAGACAGCCCCTCTTTCTCCTGCATTCCCTCTTGAGTCAGTCTATTAAATCTCCTGCCATTTTCACATGAGAACTGCCAGTTTCATTGAGAGAAAAAAAACAAAAACAAAAAAAAAACACAAAACAAAACAATAAAAACAGTGTTAAACTGGAGAGAACCCAACCCGGGGGGATATTAAAGAATTATAGCCCTGTCCAGCCCAAACCTAGCAACCCCAACCAGAATGAGAATCAGAGCTCTAGTGTTGTCTAGCAAACACGCCCATGCATCCACCAGTTTTGAATGGAACCATTGTTGTCAAGGAAGTGTCATTAACGGGCAGCTATCTCAGCTTACAACTATGACTTGTCAACAACTACAATAGCACCCCGAGATGCATGCCTGCCATAGATACATTGTAGCTGCCTCATTACTTTACCATACTAAAACTACAGATGAATGATTAGTCTACAGCAATGCACAGTGTTGACTAATAGATTTAGGTGTCGACTTTTCTGTGAAACCTCTACTAAAGGACTATCACCGCACTGACAATGGCAGGGCAGACAGAGAGGTGAAGACCACGACAGTAAAAAGGATCAATAGATGGAAAGAGAAGAGTGACAGTGGCGTTACCTTCATGACAGGCTGAGCGAAATACTTGGCGCTCCAATCACACAGGCCTGTCTGAAGGGCGGGACTGATGTAGTTCCTGTGACCGCCCGGCTCGTCGCCATCCTCAGCCGCCTGGAAACACACATACAAAAATGTCAACAATTCTAAGAGTTAAACTCAACAAAACTTGAGCCAATTTAAAATTAATAAACTTTGCAGCTGCGGCTTACTGCTTACTTTAACCACAATGCCTTAGTTATGTATTAAGACTCATACAGCAGCGTGGTCCTCTACCTGCTCAGGTCCCTTGTCAAACATCTTGCGAGTGCGGGGGAACTGGTGGGAGTGGGGCGCCTGTCCTCCCAATGTTGGGGTGTAGGGAGGTCGTGTGGCCGGCTGCTCTCTGGCAGGGGGTTTGGGCACCTCGTTAGTCAGACTGGAGCTGCTGGTGCTGGGCATGGGAGGAGAGCCGCTGGAAGAACAGAGACATTAACATGAGGACAGGAAACAAAGTGGCAGAACTTATCAGCTTTGCCATTCTTTCCCTTTGTATCTGCAGAATCAAGTAAGAAATCCAAGTCCGTTATATATCCGCTATATATCTTAAATAGATATATATCATGTATTATGTATTATTATATCCAGAATTTAGTGTGATAATTTTTAATATGCCTCTGCACTGGTGATAGCCATGACCAAAGACGTTATGTTTTAGGGTTGTCCATCTGTTTGTCTGATGAATGCAATATCTCAAGAACACCTTGAGAATTTCTTCAAATGTGGCAAAAACGTTCACGTTCACTCAAGGTCACCATGACCTTGTCTGTCTCATTCTTGCGAATGTGTTAGATCAAGAATGCTTTAAATTTCTTCAGATTTGGCACAACTATCCACTTAGACTCAACAATAAACTGATCAGATGTTGGTGGTCAAAGGTCAAGGTCACTGTGACCTTGCATCTGTCTCATTTTTGTGAACACAATATCTCAAGAACACCTTTAGGAATATTCCTCAAATTCGGCACAAATGTCCACTTAGACTCAAGAATGAACTGATTAATAGTTGGTGGTCAAAGGTCAAAAGTCAAGGTCACTGCGTCCTCATAAAACATGTTTTTGGCCATTACTCAAGAATTCATACACTAATTATGACAGGAAGACTGACTGAGCTGTATGCATGATTTGTTTAGGGGCTTTATGTGTTTTACAGTCCAACTGCAAGAATAAAATGTTGCCATTGCAAATTACTGCAAACTATGGATATGTCACATTTTTACATTTCATAACTATAACACAGTTCAGATGACATGTACATTAATTGAGTTTCTCAACAGCGGGAGGAGGGGACGGTGGATGGCATGACCTAGGCAAGACAACTGCCAAGCAGCAGATCATTGTTCGAGACCAGCAACAGCGGGTGTTTTTTAACGACAGGTCGGTACATATTCAACTGTGTTTGTAGCAACCAAACCGGGTATTTTAAGCCAAAACAATATCTTTACCTAGCCCTCACCAAGTGGTTGTTGTGCCTGTGCCTAACCACACATTAATCACAGCATTGACACAACATAAAATTACAAATTACATAAAAGTTAAGATTTTCATGTGTGTGACAGATCCGTCCTTACCCAGCCTGGTGGATGTGCGTGCCCTTGCTAGTGGGGCTGGCTGGCGCCGACTGGGTGAGTGATCCAGAGTCCAGAATCCTCTGGGGCCGAGCGTTCATAGTTGCCTGTCGACAAAGAAACTGTTAATTCTCTGCTGTTTAATCCAGTCATCAGACTGGAAATGTGAAATGAGAGGCTGAAAAGGGAGGAAGGAACAGGAATATTACACAGACACACCTGAGGACAGATCAGGATTAGAAGCAATACCTATAATCAGGATATTCTTCTCGCTGTAACAGTGCATGAAAAAAGCAGCACTTTACAAAGTTTGCCTAAATTTCCAGAACTTTATCTCATTAGACAGAGCAGGTAATATAACCTCTTCATTGTGAGTTGTCTAATGGCTGTTCACAAGGGAGGGGTAAACTTAATAAAGACAATAGAGGCAAAGCATCATTGATGAATAGCAGAGTTGTTGTTTACTCAAGCCAGGTGGAGAGAAAACTGTGCGGTGTAAATCTAGTTAACAGAGGCAAACACATTTTACTACCTTTGACTTGATTTCTATGCTAATTACAAAATTGCGGCAAGTATCTTTTGTTTATGTGTGTGTCTGATAGGCTGCGAGGGGGAGAGAAAAGTTTTTAATGCAAACTTTACACACAGTCAATCCGCTGCATTTGTGACGGGGAAAAGACATCAGTTACTAAGGTTAGCTGTTAGCGCTTCATTAAGAGGCAATTGGAAATGAAACAAAACAGCAGTAAAAACAGCTGAAAGGGTTATTATGGAAATAGCTCAGTCACTAATCTAAGTACCCTTTTCTACTCAAGCACAACAAGATCAATATGATGAAAAGGACATAAAAAGGGAAAAGCAGATAAACAATTTTGGGATATACTGATGTTTTTGACAAAAAGATGATGGGGAGCAGCTTGTTTGTGAAGGCAACAGTGCACGTGTTATGGCAAAACTGAGCTCCACACTGCAGTATTTATCCTCCTGGAGCTCATCTGAGAGTAAGAAAGAGGTTGCGGCAAAGTGCAGCTGTACATGAGTAAAAGCTTAAACATAAGGATTTGGAAAGAAGAAGAAAAAAAAAAAGGCAGCAGGGTGGATGAGTGGTAATCAAGCCTGTCCTGTATTAAAAGGTTACGGTTTTATTCCCTGTACACTGTGAATCCATTTACAACTTTGAATTTTGTGTTGCCAGTTACCAAATTTCACCAATTATGTATTTCCAGCCTTAAAGAAATATTTCACTGCTGGAAAGATATGGTCTCATTCATGAAATGTTAGTAAATCTGTGAGCAGATTTGCACATAAAAAACCTTGGTACTAAAAACCTACACCAGAATCATGAACAATGCGGGAAACTCGCGCTCTCCCACTAGTCAGCAATTAGCATACATCCCAGCCCATAAATAGCCAGTGACCACCATATATGGAGATGATCATCACTACAGATAGGTGCATCCTGTTGACCTGCGAACATTGGGGCCAACAAAGAAAGAGAGAGAGGAAGAAAAACTGTGTGAAGTAAACAGTTGAACAGTGAAGTTATTATGGGTAAAGTGGGGTTGAGAAAAACCTTTTATTTTTTTCTGTTGGTAGTCCTCTTGTCCTCTGTTGTAAGACCCATCCAAGAAGTTATATGAAAATGGTTCGATATAAAACTTGATACAAAAAATGCACAAGTACACACACACAAAAACCTCAACAGCTACAGGAAGCTCTTCCCAGTCACAGCTGCAGATGAGTGCATTGCTTGCATCATCAGAGAGACATCTCTGTCAGGGGAGAGAGTGGCATGCCTCCACTGGAGCAGTCAGCACCAGACTCAGAACGCAAGGTGATGTACGTGTTATATTTAGTGTTAAATCACTGAGCATTCTGACAGCCATCACTGATAGCTTAGTGTTTGGTCAGTAACGTGGGTCTCACAGTCTCATTTTTTTGATCTGCTTCTATACTCTTTGAGCCTTTTTCCAAAACTGGACCCAACCCACTCTCACTCCAGTGCAGAGGGTAACTTCATTTTCAGCTGAATGAAGCACCATTCATCAAGGTAAAGGTTGTAAGTACAGCTGCAAGCTTTGGGACAAACTTCCCTGTCTGGTGTAAAGAGGAACTGTCATAACTTTGGAGCGTAATCCCAATTTATGTTCTTCATTTGTATTTGTCGAACTTTAATTTGATCTGCATGTGCTGCCATTGTTTGCCTCAATTTTGTAAATCATCCTTTTTTCATTAAAAGAAATAAATACATCCAAAAATAATTAAAGTAGCCCGGGCTATTATTTGCTTAAATCACGGAACTCAACAGGCTTGTATTTGAGACAGGCCTTTAATTCCTGTTACACAAACTATTGCTCAGCAAATATGATCAAACTGTTTGTGTGAACCGGTATGAATATTACTTGTATAAAATCAGGCTTTGAATAAGATATCAACTATGTGTTATTTTACGCCTCGCCACGCCCGAGGATAATGGCACTCAGCATACTGACATAACACCATTTTATCCTGTTAAATCAATATTCATAACTTGGATTAATTTTTATAAAAACACTTTTGATTCTTTTGATTAGTGGACTTTATGACAGCTTCACAGGAAGGGAGTCCCCACTTGTTTTTTCCTCATGTCAGTAAATCTGAATGAATCCTGGTCCTCTCTGGTGCTCATGGTTTCAGTAAAATTAAATGAACTGAGCTAACAACGTGTAGCATCTCCTTACTGACAAAAGTTTAAACATCTATATTTGTATGTGTGAGCTAAACAGCTAACTAACCTTAGCTTAAGTGGGTAGTCAACAATCTGGTTTTATACATCCAAAAATCTAATGAACTGCTTGGCATTACTTGGGACTAGGTTAGGGATGCACCGAAATGAAAATTTGTGGCCGAAGCCGAATAATATTAAACGCTTGGCCGAATACCGAGGACCGAATACTGAATGCCGTTGTTTAGTTTTTCATTAGTTTTTGCAGATGAACCCCCTCCAGATTAGTGTTGTCACGGTACCAAAATTGGGACCCACGGTATGATACCAGTGAAAGTATCACGGTTCTGAGTAGTATCACGATACCACAGCAAAAATGAGGCAGATGTGCCTTTTGTCATTTATAAAAAGATATAATCACTTTTCTATAATACATCAATGATATTTCAATGGAATAAATTACTTACTGACTTATTCATACTTCAAAAACAGCATCAATAAGTGATTAACATAGGGGGGATCAAAATAAAATAAATATCAACCAGCCACCCTCCTCCCCTGACAAGTCCCTTGATAAGTAAAGAACAGTCCCTAAAGTGCGGTGAGGTTTGTGGACACAAAGAGAGAAATGTGAACGGCTCGTTTCTCCTCTGATACGCCACATACTGTGTGCCACCATGGCTCGGCTGTTCAGGTACTTTTGGGCAGTCATGACAACAAGTTATTCACCCGGAGCCGGACTTCTCCGTCGCCAGTAAGCCGTTATCATGCGCCGCCGTATTTGACAGGAATACGTATTCCTGTCCGTGTCTGTGACCCCCGTTCAACCCACAACCAGCGGGATTCGCCGTTTTGTTTCTGCTGCTGGTTGAAATCTGTGCTCACACAGCATGCTGAATGATTTATTTTGCCCGCACAAAACTATTTTTAGCCGCCAATGCGAGTGCGGTGACGGATGGACGGAGTAAAATAAGTAAAAAATAAGCCGCTTTTTTTTTTTTTCAATAATTCCTGTAAATAACATTTTACAATCATATGAACGCGACTGTTTTTCAGAAACTAGACATGGGCATATTATATCCTAACCTTTAACACGTTAACATCTGTACGACAATATTAAATGTCTAACTTGGTTGGAACAGTTTACGTCTATAGAGGCAGTCACACTGAAATGTATTTGTACGGAGTGTCTTCCATGATGAACACAATACTGCATTGAATGAAGTCAGTGAGCTGGCACTGATCCAGGATTGCTGTTTGAAGGCTTTATAAGCAACTTCTACTCCCCACTAGTTGGTTTGGGATGGACCATTCGCATGAATGCTGAAGCAGAATAGAGGTGGGTAGGGAGAGGGTGTAGGGGTTGGTTTGGGAAAGGCCCTTTGTGTTCCTGGTCATAGTGGGCATACAAAAATGAGGAAGTGCAGTCTGTAGTTGGAGCAACAGCCTGAGAGCCAGTGAAAATCTGCATAAATGACACAAAACAACACAAATCATTTGGTGGACTTTTGCTAGAAGATGAGCAGAGAGATCTGAGCAGGCAAGATGGAGGGACGTTGAGCACAGTTCATTTACACATACTACCAACAATGTTATAATAGAGAGTTGGTTGAAAATCTGCACAGTATCCCTTTAAGGAGAGAACACAAACTGTATACCTTTTACCAGATGCTGGGAGAAAGGTGGAGTTGCAAGCTCATCAGTTAGCACGACTCAATTATGCAACATGTTCATGGATTATTCATCAACATTTGCAGATCATCAACATGTGGTAAACAAACATCATGCTAACACAGGAGGCCACCCGCCTTATCTGCTGACAAGCTTTCCAGAAAATGTGATATGCAAAACTCCCGCATTAGCAGGAAACTGGGGGGTGATCGGTTCTACCAGCTGCTTCTCTCCATGCTGGGAAACAGCTTGCTCTCCTGTTCCAATCCCACTTCCCCTCACTTCCTCCATCATTAATTGGTTGGAAAGTGAGTCAGCTGAGAGAAAAGAAATCAGTGCGTGTACCCACACGACACTATCAGCAAGGGCTCTGGTAGGATATGGGCATGAAAGCTGATGACAGCTCAGAAAACCCTCTGAATGTTCCTGTTTAATTATTGAAGGGGCTTCTGATGCCAACTGAATGTTCAGCTAGTGGAGAAAGTGCACAGCGCCTTGATGTATGATGATGACATGGAAGTGGTGGAGGCGAGAGGGGATTGATCCAGGCAGAGACGATGAACTGATGGGGGGAAGATGTGATCGGTGACATGGGGTAAGTGTGTGAGAAGAGATATCTGCTGCGTCAGGCAAAGGAAGTAAGAAGATTGAAGCCTCTAAAGTCATAATCTCTTCTCATGACTATGACCACTCATTTACTTGTCAAGTCGACAAATTGCAGAGAAACAAAGTGAGTTGGAGAACAGAGCCACCCCAAGGTCCATTCAAACAGTTAAGGACTCTGTAGGGTAATGTTTAAATTGCATTTCCTTGTCAAGTAAAAACAATCACATTTCAATTTCAAAAAAGTGCAAAAGTTCATAATCTTAATAAATAAATAACAGGATTTAAAAGAAAGACCCAAGGCTTTCACCTCTGCATCATGCAGCAAGAGGGGGCTATTAAAAAACATTTAATGCTTTCATCATCTGAGAAGCAAGTAAATTTTAATTAGCTGCTGACCTTGTTCACTTTGTTACAAATCAATAACATTTGACATTTAAAATCCTAATTAAAAGAGCTGGATTCCCAGTTAGGCTAATGTTAACACTTGTGAACTTGGGATGGATGTTCTCTGATTAAGCCGTCCCTGATGAGCTCTCTGCAAGAGAAAAAAATAATGTGGGCTCCATCTATGATAACTCATTAACTTCAGAAAGTACAGCATTTACATTGTGGTTCTTCTTTAAATGTCAAACTGTTGTTCCTCAATTTTTCAGACAAGACAGGTAGTCCTCCTGACTGTTTCCATGTATGCGTGACACTAGTGCCACATGGTGTATCGAGAACAAATTTGTGGGACTGATTGCAAACTATGAGGTAGGTGTATAACCAGATTATTTCAGTTCAGTGTCACTCAGCAAAAGCAAGTAGCAGAGCTGCTTTACCAGGAATTATAGCCTGCCCAAGTCACGTCTCATGCTAAATGGAGAAAAGTTCAAGTCCACTTTTAAGTCAGTCAGTATAATTTCAAGTCAAGTTGCAAGTTGATAAATGAAAATTCAAAGGTGCTATATTTAACTATAGAGAAAGATTCATCGTTGAGTCTCCTTCCCAGGTGATCAAATACAGATGCTTTGGGTTGGTAGTTGGATCAAACCGACTACCGACGAAAGAGACTCAACAATCAACTATCTTTCTTCAGAGTTACATACAGCACCTTTAAATCAAGTCTCAAGTCAGCTATAATCAGGAGAAGTCAAATCTGAATCTAAGTAAAACAAATTCAGATTGAGTGTCAAATTAATCAAGACAAGTCCAAGTCAAGTCAATCAAGACAAGTCCAAGTCAAGTCAATCAAGACAAGTCTGAGTCAAATCAATTGAGACAACTCAGAATCAAATCTTAAATCAAGTAAGACAAGTCAGAGTCAAGCCTCAGTGGAAGTAAAACAAGTCAGATCAGTTCAGATCAGCATCAGCTGAGACGAGCCCAAGTCAAGTATCATGCACCTTTGTGGAAGGGTGTAGAATAGGCAAAGAAAGAACCCATTACATTTAGGAGCAGGTCCAAATCATTAGGGCATTTGGCCTCGGTGGAGGTGCTCTTTGAGAGCCCTTCTAGTTGTTACTGGGTTATATAAGATCAAAACTTGCGAATTGAATGTTTTTGCTTTTAGGCTCCAAGTCAGATCTTGAGGCAGTGAAAGCTTGAGTCCTCATTTTGGTCAATCAAGTCTGACTAGGAACATCTTAAGCCTTAAACCTGCAGCTCTTACAATTAACGGACCAGTAAAGATGATGCAGACAGTCTTGGGCAGATGTAGTGCTCAATTTAATTGTATCTTTGTGTGTTTCAGTCACCTGCTCTTGAATTACAGAATACTAAAAATCTGTTTGTTCCCACACGTTGGCTGTCAGAGTGGTATTTTTTTTAAACATGACACCAGTGTTTGCTTGATTGACTTCAGGTCTGCAGGTACAGAGGAAATACTATGACAGAAGTGCATCTTGGTGCCATGCAGGCAGCACAGTGCATTAGCTGGTAGAAAAGAACTCTATTGTTTTATACTGTAAATCAAGTCCTGTTGTTTTTTATTGCAGTCCAGTGGGGAGTCTCAATGCAGAGATGCTGCTCTTCTGAAGGTAAGTGAGAGGACAATTGGTGTTGGTGGTGGGAAACTCATACCTCTTTGCCTCAGGGTTAGGCTGGGTGGTGGACTATAGTGGTTATTATGGCTCCTTAAGTTACGGCAGCCTCTTTGCTCTGCTCTGCTCTGCCAAGCCTGGGGGAGTCATTGGCCATAATTGCATTTGCACAAAAGTAATGGCCTTTTGGAGGAAGGAAATGCCAGTGGGAGAGTGAGGCGTGTGTGCTGGAAACTGTTCTTTTTCACTGCATAACCGTGTGTTGAAAAAGAACTGCCACACTGATACTGAGACCAAAAGTTAATTATTACAACTCAGTTATGTTACTCATCTTCAAAATTACTTAGAATGAGCTCAGCCATGAAAAAGCTTAAAATCTTGGTTCCTCAATATTTTATGCAACCAGTAAAAGAGCAAAACATCCCGATAAATTGAGTGCTGTTTTAAGAATAGAACAGGTTATAAAAAAACTGCATTTTATGTATGTGTGTGTGCATTGTATGGTTGGCTGAAAGGTTATTTCATTTACGTGGAGTATTTTATATATGTGTTTTATATATCTTTTGAATCATGTTTTCTATGTTTTACTGTAAGACATACTACCTTACACCTGACTCAAAGTGGCCACAGTGCATCGGTCATTTCCAGTGTCAGACCGACTCAGTTATTATTTTCAGGGCTAGCAGCCATGTTGTGTAAGTCCCAAATGTATCTGCCCCCATCTTTGC
Organism: Epinephelus lanceolatus; assembly: GCF_041903045.1. NCBI lineage: Eukaryota > Metazoa > Chordata > Actinopteri > Perciformes > Serranidae > Epinephelus > Epinephelus lanceolatus. Next base: position 6,365,797 of record NC_135736.1, on the reverse strand, counting down.
GCCCAAGGGTGTGAAGGTCTTTAAATAAGGTGTGGTCAGTTGCATTGTTGGTTGTTTTAAGGCACCAGAAATGACAAAAACCTGCTCTAAAATCAGAATGGCACAGTAATTTTGTTGCTATTGCAAGGGTGTATTCAGATAGTAAGATGCACCTAAATAGGCAAGTACACTGAGTCCTAACAGAAAGTACCACAACTCGTTACAGCGCGTGCGCTCTGTCCACACAATTTGCATCACTGTTATGTCGTGTACACAAAACAACCAGCTTTGGTTACTTCCTTATTGTTCATATTCATAACAACACTATTGTGGATATTGTTGCTATCATATTATATCATACTACTACCTACACTTTGTTAAACAAGCTCTGCTGAGCATCCCACACAATACTTAGCAGATAACTCCTCAATTCAACCTTGTGGATCAGCTGTTCCTCGTCCACTGCAGCACTTGCAAAGCGAGTGACAGGAATAAAATAGAAAAGGGGTGTCAGACAAAAGTTCAGCTCAAAACAGCGCCACATTCCGCCGTGTCACTCTGTGTCCGATTGCGTCACTCTGGCCACTTAAAACATTCTAATAAAAAGCAATGCAATCAAACTGATTCGGTTATTGTTGCTCGCTTACAGTTAAACCATGGTGTTATGGTGGGTAAAAAAAAATCCATCTTTATGAGGAAAAACATTAATGACATTCTCTAAAATGTGAACATTGCAGAGAGCAGAGCCACAGAGCTGCTGTCTGACACCCCATTAAGAGATGTCGTGCACATTTACACATGAGGATCAGCGTAACTTCACTAATTATTTCAGAAGTTAAAAGTTCTGTTTCCTCTGTCAAGCACAAATTTCAGTTTTGCTGCTTAAATGTCCCACGATATTTGCTGCAGCAACATCACTGCTCTTGCTGCCTTACTCTCAGTAGAAAATCACTCGCTTCTCAAATTTGTGGAACCTGCCATATAAATAGCAAGGTGTACCTGGTGCTTTTAAAGGCAATGGGAGATGACAATCTGAGAATTCATGTTACACCTCAAACACACCTATGAGAAATGAAGGAATTAAATACGGCAGCATTTTTGGGCCTGAGCCTGATTAAAACCCCAAATTTCTACTGTAAAAAATATATATCTTAGATTTTATATATTATCTTAATATTAAAACATTTAGTAAAAGCTCAGGGCTAATGTGTGCCCATGCACCACTTTTTCCTTGTTTTGATAGTCTGTTGTCTCGTGCAAGACTCGAGCCTCTCAAGCATCGGGCACGCATGGCAGTCCATGGCACTGTGGTGTGCAGTGATGATCACGACCACTCTTCATTGCATACTACGGACATCTCTCACAACACTGGGGAGAAGCTCCTTTTTCTTTCTGTCAATTCCAGTACCTCTGTCTTGCATGCTCTTTCTCTCTCTCAGCTGGTTCTCCACTATACTGCTGCGTTGTTCCATCACTCTCCTCTATCAGTCACAGTCACCCTCTCCTTTTCTCTCTTTCCCTCTTGATTCAGTCCATTTAATGTCCTGCATTCTAAGCACCAGAACTGCCAGTTTCAATAAAAACAAACAAATAAATAAAAAATACACAGGTAAATTGGCAAGAATCCAACCATATTCAAGCCTGGAGAAATAATGACAAAGTGTGGCCCAGCAGATCGGGTTGGGCTGGGCTGTAATTTCTTGGGCAGAAAATCAGAGCTTAAAATACAACCCCTTTGCCACTTGTGCCTTACTTCATGCACAGATAATACAACTTTTAACTAGCAAAAGTTGGACACACTCCAACTGCCCTTGTGCCATGCATTTCAGACTATGCTCTATAGATCATTTAATGAAGGTCCACAGAGTGCAACATGCACAGATAACATTTACTTGACTCGACAATGGTTCTGACAATGAGCCCAGCCTTCAACGTTTGTGTATGATGATGAAATATTATCTCAAGAAACAAGCACAACATACCTTGTATGCGATGCTGTTGAGGACTTTCATGGCCAGATCTGACACTTCAGGAAAAGGGTCTGCAGCGAGATGGAGCAACACTCTCCAGATCTGAGTGTAAACACTGTTGAAGGACACACCTGGAAATAAGGCACAAAGCAATTAAATAATAAGTTCAACATGTTAGAATAAAAAATTGTTTCTGTAGGAAAAGTTTCAGACAATACACAGAAATCATACACATATTTGGTAGATGAAAACACACACACAACACACCCACTGGCACATACTGTACATCTCACTCATCACTCCCATCCAAGTTCATTAACACAGCACAGCTAACAGCTAAGTGGTAATACACAATTATCTCATTAGCATCATGCTACCTGCCCCGGTCATTTACATCGCCTGCAGTTGTTGGATGTATTGAGATGGCAGAGGGAAAATGACCTCCAGTGTCAGGTAATGTACATCATTAATCAACACACACACACACACACACACACACACACACACACTACAGGCAGCTGGCATTCCTCATCCACTGGAGCTTCATTGCTGTCAACTGTCGCTCTTATCATGAATACAAATGAACAATGTCTCTCTATTGTTCTGTGGTTTTGTTCATCCGTTGCAATTCTAATCTTCAGCATTGTTTTTGCAGTAACTGGTGACAATATTTTTAATTTTTCTTCAGTTTATCATTTTTAAACTGATGATTTTAAACCAACCTCCAACTGCTTGTTTGCTCCTTTACTGTCTTCTCCAGCTCTCTCCTGTCATTCTCTCCAGAGTTGCTCCCTGACATCAGTTTGTTTAGAGCTTCCACCTGCCAGTCATGCATCTCTTTGTGCTCGCAACAGTCTCCCCTCTTTTCTACACACCCTCCCTAATTCTGGGCTTTTACTCACTTCTGCATGTTGTCTCTGCAGTGCACTGAGCCTCCTTCCCTGTTGCTGTGCCTTTTCTGCTTGGTCTCCCTCTAAATGTCCCTTTGTCAGCTTCAATCTGTCGACTTTCTCTTCTCTCTCAATGTCAGCCACAGGGACACGGAGCAGTAATAGTCTCCAACTGTTGCCATTTCTCATTTCACCAACACTTATCTGTTTTCTCCCCTCTTTCCTTTTTCTCCCCAGACCTTTCCAACCATGCAGGTGGTTGTGTAAACTTGACTTGTGAGGATGACCCCTCTTATTTCGTTTCCTTTTATCATCTCCCTGCTTCCCTTCGGCACACTGGCCGAGCCCTGGAGCTGGAAACTCCTCAGTGTGCTGTGGAGAAGTGGGAATGACTGAAGCCTGGGCCCTCCTATAGCTCGGACTCTCTAGAGAGTGCTAAGAAGGATCAATGGACCCAAGCTTCAAAGACAGGTGAGATAGGAGAGATGATTCCAAGAAAGGAGAGAAGGATGATGGAGGGCTACAGCTGGGGGAGACAGAAGGATACAATAAGCACAAAGAGGAATCTGTAAAAAGTGAGGAGTACAGAGCCCAGGATAAGATATATCAGTAGCAAAAAGGCAAAGGGAGATGGAGGAAAAAGACAGTTGAGAAAAAAATCAGGAAAAGATACGAAAAGACAGAGAGGCCTCGAGTGACTTAAGGAGAGAAAGCAAGTGATGAAGTTAAAGAGGTGATTAGGCTGTAGCCTGAGGGGCAGGATATGATTAGCGATGGTTAGCCAGTGCGCTACCTGCTGCAGTAAACAGCCAGTTGATAAATGTGAGATACGGTTCCTCTCCTATTTAGCCGCTGCTCTACATTACGGGTGCACACAAATTACCACTGCAGTGCCTCTACATAGTCCACACTGGGGAACGTGACGGGTGACATTACTCACTGGCTCGATGCTGTACCAGTGACTTGTCCTGACTTGACACAAGACTTGTGCACAGTGAAATGGATGTACAGTAGTAAAGATGTTAATTATCGTCTAAATGAAGCACCACATCACTGTTTTATGGCCTCCTCAGTTCTGGCAGATGACATAAAATACTTTTAACACTGCATAGCGGTTTTTGGAGCTGTAAATGGTCGGGGCATAAAAATTGCATCAGAACATTTGGAAGCAGAGAAGAAATTCCTCTGTGAGGCACATTTGAAATTTATTTCACAGGGAGATGTAAGCAGCACCAAATCATGTCTCTGATGTTCTTTAAATGGGTGAGCTCTTGAAAAACACTGACACAGGTAGAAGTGGATCAAATCTTTGATGTGACAAAATATTAATGTCAGTGCAGATACAGAAAGGCACAGTTTTAACCTAAAGCTAGGCATCTGATAGCACTATAAAGGAGGGGTGGGGGGGGGAAACTGATACAGCATAGTATCGCGATATTTTGTGTGGGGATATTGTATCGATACACAGATGCCTACATAGTACCTATCTTTTATTATATACGTTATTAATTTTTGAAAATACAAATTTCCATACCACTTTCGGTACTAGAATAATAAAATCAGTTGTTTTTTTTTTTGGTCCACTAGATGGCACTGATGTTTTTTTCCTGATGAGGTCAGCAGAGGACTCAGGCTGTTTATCAAAATAAAGAAATCAGAAATGCGCCATCAGCGTTTAAATCAAACGCCTGGACTAATTTTGGATTTTTTTTAACATGGAAGGATAGTAGGACTTGGATATGACACATGCGATTTGCAAGCAGTGTCATATGAGAGTAAAATACTCAAACTCGAATAATACTACAAACATGTGGACTCACCTCACACTCCACCATCCAGAGCTAGTGTTAGCTGCTGACAGCCAAGCTAATGCTAGACCTGCTCTGCCAAAAAATCAACCAACACTGGACACTCGACAAAACTACCATCCAACTCTGAGTGAACTAAGAAAATAACACAGTCCATCACCTACTTCATGTGCAAAGTTCTGCATCCATACAGCGCTGTTAAAAAGGCTTTTGTTACATTTGTTACATCAAATTGATTTTTTTGCTGCTCTGATCACTAAATAAATATCTTCACCACTGGACAAGTCACAGCAAAACATTCTAGACTGATAATAATAAGTATTTTTGGTTCTGGGGAGAACCAACCCTTCAAAAACTAAAACTAGAAAAGCCACCACAAAATGCAACACAACAGATGTTTCTCTTCACAGACAACGCAGTTACCGCTGGAGGTTTTCGGAGCTCTCTGTATTTAGGGAGCAGAGCTATTTGTAGTTTGCTTTAAAACAAATACCTGTGATTGGTCAGATAGAATCAATCCCATTCTGGCCTAAACACACCCTCTCTGTCTTCTCTTCCTCTGTTTGAGTGTTTGCTTTATGAAGTCCCAATAAACCAGAATGTGGTAGTGGAGTCCAAAAATCCAACAGTGACTCGACACTGGTGCAACTTACCAAACTGCACTTACCCTAAACACAATCTCACATGGAAGAGAATAGACAAAATGTAACTTCTGTCAGGGTACTTAGCCACAGATTACATTTTTCTTACAATGATTTTTCACTGTGGATTGAAGTGAAATCACAGATACGTGAAGTGAAAATAGGAAAGCGAAGACATTACTTTGTCAAAAAATATTTAGCTAGTTCCCCTTATCTTACAGTATTTGCATGCACCAATTAAAACAGAGAACTTAGAGCAAGTGCTCATTGTTCTGGATGTGTAATACATCTACAGGAAAACCACATAACACAATGTAACAGCTCGGGGAGCTATCTATCTGTATCCATGGTGACGGATGTTTCCTGCTCATGGATGAGAGCAGTGCGTGTGTCCCTGTTACAGTTTCCTGGGCTGGTCTCAACAGGCCTACAGTTCAGTACCATGGACAGCTCCCAGTCCCTACTGGGGATCAGGCAGGCTCAGTGAAGTCTGCTCGTTCACTGGAGGACTGACTGAGCTGAGCTCAGCAAGAATGTCAGCTTCCTGAATCTGCACCATACTTGTGCGGAAAACTGGGACAGACTTTATAAAAATATTATTAAGTGCCACTGAATTTATCACTGGGGCAAATATCGGTGGGGCCACAGCGAGGCAGCCATAAGAAGAAAGATTAGAAGCGAGTCTGAGCTGCAACTATAAAACCTGTGGCCAATATCAATGAGGAGCTTGATAAAGCATAACCCAGCGTTAGGTTATTAGAGGAATATTGGGAGAGATGCTTCATAAACAACGTACTCTACAGGGCTGTGATAGAAAGATTGCAGTGATTCAGTCATGCTTAAATCAGAGTCAGAGCAATTTGAAGCCTGCGATTAAACTGCTTAAATTAGAAAGTGAAAATTTCTCAGGAGACATTAGCCAATTTAAAAGGTTTTTGGAGTCTGAGGCAGTAATCAACAAAAAACTTAATTCAAGTAAAGCTGACACGTTTTACTACTTAAAAGCCATTCTAATGGGTAAAAACATTGCTGCTGAGTTTTTCAAATGTATTTCTTTGGTGCTTTGAGCACCACAAGCCGAGTGCCATCTAGTTCCATTATATTGGAGAAAAGGCCGACATCTGACACTCCCAGCAACTCGTGCCAAAAAAATCCAGATTGAGAAACAGCACAACAGGTAAGAGGAGAAGTATGTATAAATAATCTTAATGGTCCCTTTAAAGCTGTTTGCCCTTTAGAGCCCTTTAAATGTACCACAAAATGCAAATACATGTTTCGATTCCACCTGCTCAGTGCTGGTACATACCAGCTCCCGTAGCAGCTCCTTTTCTCTGCTCCTATGGCAACTCAACTCCTCTCCTCACCATTGATGCAAACAGAACTCTGTTGTGTGATGAAGAATGGACGAGGAGAGACTTCTTGAGGTTGAGAAATATCCTGAGCTAAACGACTCACAGTCCCTACATTATAAAGACAACAGTCAAAAACATATTGCCTGGCGAGTCAGAGATCCAGAGATCAGCTTTTGTTAAGGTCTGTCCACACATGATTTTAAGCTAATGCAGAGGTGGAGGAGGTACAGAGTTTGTGAACAGGAAGTGGGCGCCCATACTGTCTCCTGTATTGTGTATACGAAGGCTAAAAAAACTGATCAAATGGTAAGACCAAACAGTGCTGATCTAATATGAATGAAGATTCCTCAAATGTTTTCAGAAACATATTTTAGTACACTGTTTAATTGTAATATGAGATCATTGGTTACCAGCTGACTGTCATATTGTTTCCGGACAGGAAGCTTGCATTATGTCACCCACCAGCGGTAGCAACTTTTGATTTGGTGTAGTGCAGTGCATTCTGGTAGTTGAAGGTTTTCTACCTCTTGAGCAAAACTGAATACCACAGCCTATCTTGTTTCCCTGGTCTTGTAGTACTTTGACCTCAACTCTTATCCATCTTACTGTTTGGTTTTCTTTTCTGTCACAGCCTCACAGAGATCCTGGATTTGTAAGAATTATAGTAAGACAGCAAAGACAAACAAAGAAAAGAGTATATGCTTAAAATGTAAATCAATAAATCACTACTGCAACTCTTCCCTGACTCCCACACAGTTTTGTTTCCTACTGGTTTCCTGCGGGCCAGTGTCCAGCATCTGCTGCATTTAGCATTTATGGTTTCAATTTGTTTTAGATGCTATAATACACATGCCACTTTACCTCTCAACATTTGTTTCAGTTTGTTTGCAGCATTAAAAAGTAGATGTGATAAAACTGAGAATGCATGCAGCTGTGTACCAAAAACAGAGAAACAAGTTAATACATTTTTTAGGCGAGATGAAACAAAGCCCCAAGGGTCTCATGAAAAAAACTTCAAACCAAACAAAAGATAGAAGCAAATGAGTAAACAACAAAAAAGTCAAAATGACAAGTGAAGTCTCGGCTGAGTTAGATAACTAAATTTAAGTGACAACAGAAACGGAAATGCCAACAGAACATTGAATTCAACACTCATCTGCACTCAAGTATGTATTTCAGCCTTTTCTTTATGCTCCTGGATATTGCTACCAATGTCCATTCATCTGCTCTGCCCTGCTTGTTTATACATGCAGCACACTGCGAGGTGTGAGTTAGGAACAAGCGTGCTGGGAGGCTGGGACTCTTTGCAGCCGTGGTGGGGGCTCAGCTTAGTGGGCAAGGGGCCAATATGTCTTTTAACATGTTTACATGGGGACCTCATGCCAGCATTAAGGGTCCACAAGCAGCTTGAAAAAGGTTTAACTGAATATCGAATGCTAAATTTGTTTGATGAAAAGGGTAACGAGAGCACGCGCTGAGCCAGGCTGTTTTTATTGTTGCTGTTTCATCAAACATTAACTCCTAAGCCTTGGTGCACCATGGTACCTGTGCCCTAAAAGAAATCCTAGGAGAACAGCTGGCTGGGTTTGATTTAGTCTGGATCAGTTAATAAATCCCAGATTAAAGGATGATGTATCTTCCCATAGAGAAACCAGAATGAATACCTCATGGCTGTATGCCTCTGTGAACCCGTCAAGTTGCAGATACAGTTTACATCCATGTCTGTGAAAACATGGACGCTTCACACACATCTTCCCCTCACAAGCACAAGATCTATACAATCAGCACAGTTTCAAGGTGGGGACCCAAGATTAGTGTCACCAATTCAGCATCTGACCAAATCTGATGAAATCCAAATCCTGAGATGACACTGTGTAATGAGCAGGGAAGTGTTTTTGCAGAACATTTCGATGTCACAGTGAAGTTGACCTTTTGCCTTTTGGATTTTCAGTGTCATCACTCCATCATTTTATTCTACTAGACATTTTTGTGATATTTTATTATAAATAGCAATATGAATTTCTGAGTTATGGCCAAAAACATAATGACCTTGACCTTTGACTTTTGAACACCAAATTCTAATCAGTTCATTGTTGAGTCAAAGTGGAGGCTTGTGCCAAATTTGAGGACGGAAGGCCTTCATGAGATATCAAGTTCACAAGAATGGTCTTGAGATATGCGACGGACGAGGTCATGGTAACCGTGACTTTTCACCACCAGAAATACTCAGTTCACAGTTGAGATCATTTGTGCCAAATCTGAAGAAATTTCCCCAAGGAATTCTTGAGATATCACGTTCACGAGATTGGTACGAATTGAAAATATTTTATTACCTTTACTTTGTCTTGTGTAAGAGAGAAAATAATGCATGTATGCGCATGCATATGAGTGCAACTCCACCCAGATTTACACAGCAGATTGTGTTAAAGTTGATTTTAATAGCAGAAGAAACTGAGCTGTTCCCTCGAAGGACCGATATGAAGCTGAGCTGAGCTCGACTGTGTCAGGTCCACCTAAAATAAGGTGGCATTCATTTAAGGAACAAATCAAAGAAAACATGCTGAAAAGGAAATTTCATTACAGTACCTGAACCTACTTTCATGCCAAGTCAAATTCACTGCTCTCTAGAGCTCAATTTACTTTTCCATTCGATTTTCCATTTCGACTCATTTTCCATTGTGCCGTGCAAAAACCACGTACTGGGACGTGACAGGGCAGCTGGGAGATTACAAGAGGTCTGTAACTTAAAATGCAACACTGACAAAAAGAGAGAGAGAGAGAGAGAGAGAGAGAGAGAGAGGGAGAAAGGAAGAAAAAGGGAACCCCCTGTTTCACTTTTTGGGCGTGAGTTAATGGTTTTCATGCTCGCACACAAACTGGCTGTCAGGACGCATGGTGGAGCCCGCCAATCACCTGAGTGAGCAGGTTTGAGTTCAGTGTATGCCGAAAAGCGCTTTAATGGCCTCAGGTGACTCCTCCCCCAGTTCCTCTACCTCCTCTCTGCTATCTTTTACACATCTGCAAACCTTTTTTACACTTTATCTATTCTTGGACTGGGAGCTTTCCTCTGTCATGTCCCCCAGTTTGAGGGTTTGACCCTCCCTGGGGGTAGCCTGAGGTCTTTCTCTCTGGTGCCATCACATTCTCCTGGTCATCTATTTCTCTCAGTTTCTAACTCAGTCCTCTAGGAAGTGGTTATTCATGGGATGTCAAACCATGCAACACTGTCCCAGCTGCTGTCAGCAGCCTGCTGTAATGATCCAACAGGATACATCACTGATGCTGCCATCAGTCTATAGATGCACAATTAGCGCACTGTTCACAGAGGAAATACAGTATGGAGAAAGAGTATCATGGTGATAGAATAGACATGTCATTTCAAAACAATATCCTCACAGTTTCAAGTCATTAACTGTAAAATTTACTGTGGGCTTCACAATTACATTAGTCAAAGTCTCATTTAAAGGTCCAGTGTGTAGGAGTTATGGAAACCTATTGGCAGCAATGGAATGTGATATTTCCAACTATGTTCTTATGAGTGTATAATTACCTGAAACTGACAATTATTACGTTTTCTTTACCTTAGTATGAGCCATTTCTATCTACATATGTAGATTCCGCTATATTGTTTCTACAGTAGCCCAGCACAGATAAACCAAACACCGGCTCTAAAGTGGGCCATTTGCATTTTCGTGTCGGCCAGTGTAGTTCTCCTTGCCTGGTAAGACCATCCTGATGACGTGAGCTCAACATTCTGTGTTGACCTTTGTATCAATCTGGCCCCACTAACCCCCCAAACACTTTCCTGAAAATAAAATCCAGTTGGGGCTAATCAGTTATCCACTCTGTAGTTGATAACGTAAGAAGCCAATCAAGGACTGCGTTGTTGTTGATGACGTAAAATACAGGCTGCAGTTCCTGCTACCTAGTAGGGTAAACACAGCAATAAGTGGAATTATTGGGAATGGGAAAGTTTCAGCTCTGCATTCTCACCGCTAGATACCCCTAAAATGGCCACTTGTGGCAGAACTCCACAACAAGCTGAAAACACACATGTTGGCATTATAAAGTAAAAATAGCTAACATCATTTACGCATCCAGCTGTCATAAAGCAACATTAGCATTTGAATTTAAATTTGTGTTTGTTGCACTCTGACAAATTTAGGTCAAATACTCACTCTCACTTTAGCTCTGTTTTGGTCTCCACCAACTCCTGAGAAAAGTAACTGGGTCTTTAGCTGCTAGATGCTTCACTATGTTTGCTAGCTAGTTGCTAACTTTATCTGTCTGCTGTTTGGTGTTGGGCAGGTAGAGTACAATATGTTTACCAGAGTATTTTAGCTGTTTAGCCACCTGTTTCTGAAAACAAGGTTGATGAGCGCTGTGAGCATAAACCAGTATGGTACATTTGTGGGCCAGAAAATCAAAACAATCAAACACTGAACCCTAACCAAACCAATGGGCTAAACAGACTAGAAAGCTGCAAAGTTTGGAGACAATTCTCTGTGTTACACATATTGATTGATCCATTGCTTATATAAGAATATTGATTAGCACAGCTAAAAGAAGATAATTAAAGATCAGCTCTAGGCCTTTTATTTACGTGGTTTAAAGATTAAAACTTCTGCTCTTTTACATTCCTAAAAACAACTAGACCAATGTTATATTCATTTTTTGAATGTGTAATTATATGAACCAAACATTTCCAACAATGTCCAAACCCAGAGAAATCTGTGATTTAATCAAGGACACGGTCCATGTCATTTGGTCGCTGTCAGTGGTGTCATATCCTCTTTGCACATGTGATAGGGGTGTCTTTATCTGCAAAAAGTGGTCATGAACTGAGTTTTTATCCAGTTTAAAGCTACAAACTACTGGATTTTGGTCATTTTTAACTTTATGTTTTAACCAGATGCAGGATTTTAGTCATCTGGCTCTTAAGTTATCCAAGAAACAAGTTGAGAAAATGTTAGTGGCAGCTCAGCTCCAGTCTCTGCTATGCCAAACAGCATCAGCAAGAAACATGTTCAAAGTAAACTGCTTTATTCAGTGTTTTCATTGGTTGTAATCACCTAGTTTGCCTGTTTTAAAGAAGAGGAGACCTCTGTGGATAATTTGGCTCCTGGTAAGAATGTCCTAAACAATAAACACTGACTGTAATGATGGCCTTGCTCTGTATTTTGTTGTTGTTTTGACTGAGAGACACCTGGCAGCAAACAATTACATATTGTATGTTTAAAGGGCTACTTCACTAACTTCACTTCATCACACCTTAAAGAAGCTGGGGGACTCGCAAGACACTTGCACTTTCAATTCCTAGTGTAGGTCAGACATAAACTAGAATTACTGCCTTGCAGGTGTATGCCTTCACAAACCAGTCAAGTTGCAGTTATAGTTTACATCCATGTTAGGGCAGACTCATATGTAGCTATGACAGCTGACATGCTTCAAATGTTTCTGCAAAGAAACTTAATTTTTAAAAATGAGGTTGCTTCACACACATCTTCCCCCCGACAGCGCAGAAGATCTATACAATTGGGACAGTTTCAAGATTAGCATCACCAATTCAGTATCTGAGCAAATGTTTGCCTTTCTGTTCCTGAATTATGGTATTAAATAATGGCAAGAAAAGTGTTTCTGCAGAACATTATGATGTCACAGTGAAGCTGACCTCTATTATATAAAAATATTTAAAAAAAAATATTATTCTATAAGACATTTGTTGAAATTTTGTCATAATAAACATATGAATTCTTGAGTTACAGCCAAAAACATGTTTTGTGAGGTCACAGTGACCTTTGACCACCAAATTCTAATCAGTGCATTCTTACGTCCAAATGGGTTGCAAATTTTGAAAAAATTACTTCAAGGTGTTCTTGAGAGATCGCATCACGAGAATGCGATGGATGCAAGGTCACAGCGACCTTGACTTTTGGTGTTTGTGCTAAATTTGAAGAAATTCCCTCAAGATGTTCTTGAGATACTGCGTTTACAAGAATGGTATGTATGGAAGTATGGACAACCTGTAAACATAATGCCTCCACCCACAACTACTGCCAGCGCAAAGTCATAAAAATGATGAATGAACAGCAATGAAAAATTTGTGTTTTGGAATAAAACACATGGGCTGGCATCTTCCACCTCGCCCTGTCTGAAGTCTAGCAAAGGTGACAGAGGTGCAGTACTACTTGCTAGTTGTTACCTATAAGAGAGTTGAGGGAAGAATAGGAGGACACCCTTCTCATTTTATCGATGGTCTCAAAGGAGAGGATGTACTCGTCATTGTCAGGGCTCCCCAGGGTACTGCTGGCGCTGCTGCTGGTGCTCAGGTTACCGGGAGAGAAGGCTGCTGGTCCACCTGAACGAAGAAACACACACACACACACACACACACACACACACACACAAAACTGTTACCCTCAGATCCAATCAGCAAAAAAATTCATAAGCATCATAAATGTAACACCAAGAGGTTCTTATTTTGTTTAGAAAGCACTTTAGCCGCGATAAAAGCGGAATATAAATAAAGTTTATTATCGTTATTATTGTTGTAAAAAGCCAATAGCCAAATCAACATCCAATAAGGTGTAAGGTGTGTAAACAGTGGAAGCAGTCCTTATACTTGGAGGCTACATGCCAACACAAGACCTTGCTCATAACATGATTTCAGCTGTCAGGCTCACTCATCTCGTGCTCTAACTCTTCTTATCATCAAACATTACTCTGACTCATATAAACCCAAACACCATGCATCGTCCAAACTGACTGCAGGCTGGAATGTGGAAATGGAGATTGGTAGAGAGTGGAAATACATTCTGCTGTGTGCTTATTGATGATAAACACCACTGCATATTGGAATGAGCACTGAGAATATGAATTAGAAATTGTATCAGCAGTAGGTTACGCGCCTCACCAAGTGCCAGTGATTTAACTCCACTCAGGGCTCATGCATTACTCAGTCTGGCAGTGGGCGGGCAGTTTGTGTCACAGCAGTGACACAAACAGGAGGTTTAGAGCTCCAAGGTGACAGCAGGTCATGTGTTCACAAAGCTGTGGACATGGATGTCAGGCTCACATGACGATGGCTTAAATCATTACATGATTATTTTGCTTAGCTTGATGATTACCTATCATGATTATGCATCTATTTTTTAAGGAACAAAACAGTTTACTGCTACAAATTTACAGTTAAAGCTATTTATTTTTAATATTTCACCAGAAAAAAGTCCAAGTCTGTAACTTCAAGACCTCATGAAATACCAGGGTTGGAAATTAGCACCAGCCACCAACCTAATGCTGGTAAAATATGCAAGTGGCTGCTGGATTTGCTTCACTCATCAGCCAAAAAAACAATGGTAATCAATTAAGTGGCTGGTAGATTTTGGAATCTAGCAGCCAGAGTGGCAGGTGGACAAAAAAGTTATTTTCCTTAATTAAAAGTGTTTCATCTCAAAGGGACAGTTCACCCAAAATAAAAAAATACATATATTTTTCCTCTTACCTGTACTGCTATTTATCAAGCTAGATTGTTCTGGTGTGAGTTGCTGAGAGTTGAAGATATTGGCTGTAGATATGTCTGCCTTCTCTCCATTATAATGGAAGGTAATGGCACTCAGCTTGTGGTGCTCAAAGCACCACAAAAATACATTTGAGAAACTCAGCAGCAGTGTCTTTTTCCAGAAATCATGACCCGGTTACTCAAGATAATCCAAAGACCTTGTTGTGAGCAGTTTCTTGTAGGAACTATTTTCTTTATACCCAACTGCACCTGCCAACTGTGTCACTGTGCAGAAGGAAGTGTGCATCTACTCATGGATGAGAGGTTTGTGCTCGTGACAATGTGAGATGTAAACATTAATGTGTCCTCCTTGGCTTAGCTGGAACGTTAGCTAGCTCAGTGGTTTTAGGTGAGCTAGCAGTACAGTAGATGCATGCTTCCTTCTAGTGATACGGTAGAAAAGAAAATAGCTCCTACATGAAACTGCTCACAACAAGGTCTGTGGATTGTCTTGAGTAACCAGGACATGATCTCTGGAAAAAGACATTGCTGTTGATTTTTTCAAATGTACTTTTTTGCCATTTTGCCAAGCCGAGTGCCATTTAGCTCAACTATATTGGAGAGAGGGTAGACATCTCTATGGCCAATATATCCAACACATTTGGCAACTCACATCAAAAAAAATCTAGACTGATGAATTGCATTACAGGTAAGAAAAATATGTATTGCTGTTTTGAGGGTGAACTGCCCCTTTAAAGCTATAACTCCTTATGACACCACAAAATGCAAACACAACACACTCTTCCCTTTTAAGACACTGCAGGTTTTCGGAGCACACAGCTAGGCTGTGTTTGAGAAGCAGAGGTATTTTGTTTGCCTAAAAACAAATACCTGTGATTGGTCAGATAGAATCAATCCCATTCTGGCCTCAACACACCTGCTCTCTCTTCTCTGCCTCTTTTTGAGTGTTTGCCTAATAAACCAGCACGGGGGAGTGGAGGAGCACAAAAAAAAAAAATAAAAAAAAAAAAATCCAACACTAGTGCAACTTAACAAACTGCACTAACCCTAAACACAACCGTACATGGCCGAGAATAGACAAAATGTAACTTCTGTCAGGGTGCTTAGCCATAGATCACATTTTTATTACACTGATTTTTCACTGTAAATTGAAGGGATCTCACAGATAAGTGAAGTGAAAATAGGAAAGCAAAGACATTACTTTGTCAAAAAATATTTAGCTAGTTCCCCTTATCTTATAGTATTTGCACACACCAATTAAAACAGAGAACTTAGAGCAAGTGCTCATTGTTCTGGATGTGTAATACATCTACAGGAAAACCACATAATACAATGTAACAGCTCGGGGAGCTATCTACGTATCTGTGTCCATGGTGACGGATGTTTCCTGCTCATGGATGAGAGAAGTGCGTGTGTTCCTGTTACAATTTCGTGGGCTGGTCTCAACAGGCCTACAGTTCAGTACCATGGACAACTCCCAGTCCCTACTGGGGATCAGGCAGGCTCAAGTCTGCTCGTTCACTGGAGGACTGACTGAGCTGAGAGAAAGGAGCACAATAGCATATTTGTTGTCCCTGTTTGCTCCCTCCTTCTTTTTTGGCAAGTATGTAAATAAATATTCAGTGCAAGAATGTCAGCCTCCTAAATCTACACCATATTTTTGCTAAAAACTGGGACAATAGATGTAAAATAAATTTCCAAAGTGCCACTGACTTTGGGGCAGATATCTGTGGCACAATGGTGAAGAAAAAACAAGAAGAAAGAAAATTAGAGGCAACAACTATAAAACTTGGAGCCAATAGCATGAGCAACTATAAACAGTAGAACCCAACACTGAGTTGTTGGAGGAATTTTGGAAGAGTTGCTTTATAAACTAAAGTTACCACTTAATGGTTGCAAACACCTCTGTGAACCAGTCAAGTTGCAGTTACAGTTTACATCCACGTCTGTAGCCATACAAGCTGACAATGCTTCAAATGTGTTTGCAAAGAAGCTGCATGCTTTGAAACGTGGTTGCTTCACACACATCTTCCCCTCGACAGCACTGAAGATCTATACAATCAGCACAGTTTCAAGGTGGACACCCAAGATAGGTGTCACCAATTCAGCATCTGACCAAATGTCTCTTCTTCTGTTACGGAGTTATGGCATTTAGCAATGGCCAGAAAGCTGTTTTTGCAGAACATTATGATGTCACAGTGAAGCTGACCTCTGACCTTTTAAATACAAAATGCAATCACTTTACACTCATTATACTCTATTAGAGATGTGTCTGAAATTTTGTCATAAGCCTTTAAGTCGAAAACATAATATCTCCAGCCACAGCTATCACTGGCACGGAGGCATTAAAGTGCTCTACAGGACTGTGATAGAGAAATTGAAGAGATTCACCCATCACAAATGAGCCGGGGCAATTTGAACCTGACATTTAAACTGCTTAAATTAGAAATTAAAAAACTCTCAGGAGACATTAGCCAATTAAAAAGGTTTTTGGAGTCTGAGGCGATAATTGACAAAACCTTAATTTAAGTTAAGTTGACATGTTTTATTACTTAAAATTCATTTTAATGGGTACTGCTGCTTGATTCCTGAATGCTGGGTGCCCTCCACAGCTGCAAGAGTTGCTTAATGTGGAGTGACACTTCATACTCAAGTGATAGCAGATAGCAATTGCTTTCGGAAAGAGCCAAAGTTCATCAGTGAAGAGGGAGCATTATTTTGGAAGCCAACATCTTGATAATGTGTGCGTAAAACAAATTGTGCAGTTGTAATAACAGGTCAATGTGTGTTCTGGCATTTATCCACAATACTCATTAGTAAGACTTGGATGGCAAGGATGAGGAGCATTTTGCAGTTACCGTACTTGTGCATATGAGCTGGACTGGAATAAATGTCAACTCAAATTGAACTCTTATCTCTACTTGTCCAACTGGTCACAACCTCTCTGCTGGTTGTAAAACCTCTTATTGACATTTACTGAGTCAATCTCAGGAATGTAAATGCTAGAATAAAGAAGTTAGCCTGAGGACTGTTACGTTCACAGTCCAAAGCTGATGTGGAGGAAGAAAACCCAATGAAATGTGCAAATGGTCTCTCCTTGGATTAATTCCTGTCATTCAGCTGACTAAATCTGCCTCTTTGTCTTCATTCAGTCCTCCTACACTCATCTAAATTTCTGCTTCATCTTATTTATCTCCCTCCCATCTGCCTTATTTTCTTTCTCGCTCCATTCCCAAGCACTCTCCCTCCTACCCTCTTCATTGAGGTTGAGGTTCTGCAGGCTCTTGTTCAGGTTGCGGGCAGTGGTGGCAGCTCGGATGTTGGTGTAGGAGTTGACTGATCGCAGGCGTGGGATGGCTGGGCTGTCCCGCACTGGAGTCAGGTTACCAGGCTCTTGACATAAACACAGGAAGACATACATCAGGTCAGAGCCAGATAATTACAAACAAGTAAAAATAAATGTTGTTCTAATGAGTGTAATGTTAGAATAAACAGCACTCCATGATAAGACTAGACCCATATTAATCTGACTAGATTCATTCAAGGGAGGCACTTTTTTTCCCCAATACCTGGAGAATTGTTAACACAATTTACACTGATCTTTACACACAGCACTCCAGAAATGGTAATATCCTTAGCTGCAGAGAAGCATTTTACTAGGTGGAGTGTGAGAGTATTCTTTTTGAGAATTTTTGCCCAAATTTAATTTTATGGTGAAACTGACATACACAGGTCCTTAGGCATGTATTTGCACAAACAATGTACAAATCAGATAAATCTTTCTTTCTTCTCCTATTACTTTTCCATCTTTCCATCTGGGAGCCTCTTGCTATTTCACTGTGATAAGAGTTGTGCATTTGAGGGGAGTTCACTGTACATAGTAACATTATATGCAGATGACCTTCTTTTGTTTGTCAGGAATCCAATATGATCTATTCCATCTGTTCTGGATAAACTGGATCAATGTGGGAAATTGGCTGGTTATAAACTTAGTTTGGGGAAAAAAATAATTACATCCCGTCAACCCAGAGTCAAAAGAGTCAATATTTGAATTAAGAAAAGAAAAAAAAAGTCAGTTCTTACTTGGTCTTGATCTTATGACCTCCTCCTTACATCTAATCTAAAACCTCTGATAGATATATGTAGGACAGATTAGGAATGATGCTGAACCCTCCCCCTCTCCATGGCAGGAGACACCAACCTTATTTAAATGATCATTGTGTTTTCAAAACATTCCACTTTTGACCCCCCAAAAAACAATCTGCCTGCCACGCATTAATAGATGTTCTCTTGAGATCCTTATGGATAGTCCAGCCAATAATCTTATCATATCCCATATTCTTAGAATGTGGTCACAATTTAGGAAATACTATGGCCTACACAGTCCTTCCGTTAAGGCACTCAAATAATCCAACCATCACATGGAAATGGGATTCATTTATTTAGTAATCTATGTTGACTCTGCTGTTCCATTCTCTGTAACACAAATACAACCTGTGTGTGTGTGTGTGTGTGTGTGTGTGTGTGTGTGTGTGTGTGTGTCTCCAGTACCTGCGGTGTTGGCTGGTGATGGCACTGTGTAGTTCTTCTCCTCTTCTATAAACTGAAGGGCAACTGTACAGAAGTTGCTTTCATACTGGACCACCAGGTGACTCAGCGCTACAACCAGCTCCTGTCAAATTTGTACGGAAAGAGAACAGGAAACATAATGATCGTTCACTTCCACTAATTTCTTTAACTTCATTTCTTGGTATCTTCAAGCCACACAGGATTTTTCCAGGTATAATGGTAACAAATGAGTGCTAAATCGCTAACATTAACAATAAATTATTAACGCATTGACACAGTGGTTTTCAAATTATGATATGTGTCTCACTGGTGGTGCACAGAATCCCTCTACTGGTTTGCAGAGGAATCTCCAACATATGTATTTTTTAATCAGAATCAGAATCAGAAATACTTTATTGATCCCCGAGGGGAAATTATTTATGTTACAGGTGCTCCTTGCAAGAGAGGAAAGATACGTGAATATAAGAAATTTAAACAATAGTATTTACAAATATATAGTTAAATAAACAGGAATGATTAACAAACATAAACGTAAATAAATAAATAAATAAATAAATAAATATATATATATATATATATATATATATATATATACATACAGTACAGGCCAAAAGTTTGGACACACCTTCTCATTCAATGCGTTTTCTTTATTTTCATGACTATTTACATTGTAGATTCTCACTGAAGGCATCAAAACTATGAATGAACACATGTGGAGTTATGTACTTAACAAAAAAAGGTGAAATAACTGAAAACATGTTTTATATTCTAGTTTCTTCAAAATAGCCACCCTTTGCTCTGATTACTGCTTTGCACACTCTTGGCATTCTCTCCATGAGCTTCAAGAGGTAGTCACCTGAAATGGTTTTCCAACAGTCTTGAAGGAGTTCCCAGAGGTGTTTAGCACTTGTTGGCCCCTTTGCCTTCACTCTGCGGTCCAGCTCACCCCAAACCATCTGGATTGGGTTCAGGTCCGGTGACTGTGGAGGCCAGGTCATCTGCCGCAGCACTCCATCACTCTCCTTCTTGGTCAAATAGCCCTTACACAGCCTGGAGGTGTGTTTGGGGTCATTGTCCTGTTGAAAAATAAATGATCGTCCAACTAAACGCAAACCGGATGGGATGGCATGTCGCTGCAGGATGCTGTGGTAGCCATGCTGGTTCAGTGTGCCTTCAATTTTGAATAAATCCCCAACAGTGTCACCAGCAAAACACCCCCACACCATCACACCTCCTCCTCCATGCTTCACAGTGGGAACCAGGCATGTGGAATCCATCCGTTCACCTTTTCTGCGTCTCACAAAGACACGGCGGTTGGAACCAAAGATCTCAAATTTGGACTCATCAGACCAAAGCACAGATTTCCACTGGTCTAATGTCCATTCCTTGTGTTTCTTGGCCCAAACAAATCTCTTCTGCTTGTTGCCTCTCCTTAGCAGTGGTTTCCTAGCAGCTATTTGACCATGAAGGCCTGATTGGCGCAGTCTCCTCTTAACAGTTGTTCTAGAGATGGGTCTGCTGCTAGAACTCTGTGTGGCATTCATCTGGTCTCTGATCTGAGCTGCTGTTAACTTGCGATTTCTGAGGCTGGTGACTTGGATGAACTTATCCTCAGAAGCAGAGGTGACTCTTGGTCTTCCTTTCCTGGGTCGGTCCTCATGTGTGCCAGTTTCGTTGTAGCGCTTGATGGTTTTTGCGACTCCACTTGGGGACACATTTAAAGTTTTTGCAATTTTCCGGACTGACTGACCTTCATTTCTTAAAGTAATGATGGCCACTTGTTTTTCTTTAGTTAGCTGATTGGTTCTTGCCATAATATGAATTTTAACAGTTGTCCAATAGGGCTGTCGGCTGTGTATTAACCTGACTTCTGCACAACACAACTGATGGTCCCAACCCCATTGATAAAGCAAGAAATTCCACTAATTAACCCTGGTAAGGCACACCTGTGAAGTGGAAACCATTTCAGGTGACTACCTCTTGAAGCTCATGGAGAGAATGCCAAGAGTGTGCAAAGCAGTAATCAGAGCAAAGGGTGGCTATTTTGAAGAAACTAGAATATAAAACATGTTTTCAGTTATTTCACCTTTTTTTGTTAAGTACATAACTCCACATGTGTTCATTCATAGTTTTGATGCCTTCAGTGAGAATCTACAATGTAAATAGTCATGAAAATAAAGAAAACGCATTGAATGAGAAGGTGTGTCCAAACTTTTGGCCTGTACTGTATATACATATATATATTGTAAACTGAACAAGATTATTTACACAAACAAATGTTTGTATTATATTTAAATTATATGAAACAATTTAAATATATATAATGTGTCAAAATAGAACATAATTTCAAACAAAAATACTTAGATTATGGAATCCCTGAAATGTAATTTAAAATAAGTTTTGCCTATTTTGTAATATATTTGTGTCATGTTAGCCTGCTACGTAATAATGTTCCTAAACATAGTACACGCATACTGTACCTCAATGATTAGCAGGCCCAAACAGAATCTGTATTTATTGTTTTCAGTGGTATTCTAAATTAAAAATCTGCGGAATTCTGTGGAATATGTTTTTCATTTTTTTGCTCGTAGTGTGATAGACAATATTTATTTATGACAATTGTTTTTCAACAAAAATAACCTCACACAATACATTATACCAACATTAAAAACAAAAATGACCTCAAGCAGGCTAAAAGAACTACTTAGTATTAACATGTTAAGTGTCTATTAACAGTAAATCTTATTTTTTAAAACGCTGCAATTGTGGCTCCAAATGGGAACTATTATGACAAGAAGTGAAAATCAGGAGGAGAATATTTCGAGCAGCCCTGCAGCAGAAACTGAAGTACTTGTGCAACCTAAGTGGCACCTGTGACATCTCCACAGCACCTGATGAGGGGCTGGCCCTTGCGATGTATGAAAACTGTGTGAAAAGGTTATAGTGCCAGTTTTAGTGCTACCCCTTTGTACAGCATGGCTGTAATAATACACAATCGTCGAATTACGAATCTGGCATTTGACTTGAGTTCTTTCACTATCATATGGATACAGCTGCATGCAAAACTTCCAAATTGAATTCCTGAATTCCAAAAGGCAAAATTTGACATATTCTTCAATATTTTAAACAAAATTACTTTTTGTATTTCAATGTTTTACAATTTCAAAATAACAAAAAATTAAAAGGGCCTAGAAGCAAATGTTTGGGCACCCTGGACAGTCACTACTTAGTAGCGCCCTCTTTGGCAAGTATCACAGCTTCTACATGCTTTCTGCAACCAGCTAAGAGTTTTGTTATTCTTGTTTGGAGGATTTTCTCCCATTCTTCTTACAAAAGGCTTCTAGTTCTGTGAGATTATTGGTCTGCCTTGCATGAGGTCTATCAACAGATTTTTTGATGATGTTTTGGTTAGGGGACTGTGAGGGCCACCACAAAACCTTCAGCTTGCAACTCTTGAGGTAGTACAAGCCATGACCCTAACAAGCTTATTATGGTCTGAGATCAAGAGCTCAAATGCCCAAAGTTTTGCATGGTACTCCTTTCCTTTTGTTCACTTTAAAAATTGTACAAAACAAAAATAATATACTGATCTTGCTTAAAATGTTGAAAAGAATATTCTATCTTTACCATCATGCCTTTTGCAGATAGGTTCATCTCCCACTCATTTAACTGTTTACAGAAAAAGAAATTTCAACCTGGGGTGCCCAAACCTTTGCATGCCACTGTATCATTATGATGAACTGTGTGTATTTTGTGTGTGAGGGTCGGTGTTGTGTGATTGTTATTGTGTTGCAGAGACCTTGCGGACCACAGGGCTGCCATCATTGATAAGCTGGGCCAGCATCATGGCCACATTGTGGTCGATGGTGGTGGAGTGGTCCGTCCTCTCGGCAGAGTTTCCCACAAATGTCCCCAGAGCAAAGACAGCTGCACACCTCACCTGCAGTGACACAAACACAACAACACTCTCAACTTAAAATTGTCTTGGTTCAGTAAAGCTGCAGATGTTGTGTTGACACAATGTAAAAGAAAAAAATAAGCTTTTTTTTAATGTAGTTGGATATTTTCTGCACAGCTCTGCCCTTTTTTAACTGTCTAAAGTCAGCATGTTTGACCCTTTGCCATGAAACCCAACTATTTGTTTGTCAGACTTATTCAAAAATGTAGGTGGTGGTGGTTGAAAGTTTTAGTGGTAATTAGGGTTCAGTTTTCTCTCAGTGTGTCACTATGAAATGCACTGGATTGTCAGTGCTGTGTGCTCCAGTGAGCTGCTTTTTGTTACTATAACTCATTACTTTCTCTGCCCGCTTCATTGGATGTTTAATCCAAACTTGCCATCAGACAGAAGGAATTTGCCATGAGGGACTGGATTCACAAACTGAACCAAATGACAATACAAGAATGAATATTTGGGTGTATTGTTTGTTGTGGCAACAGAAAACTTTTTTTTTTGGTAAGGATCATGATGCGTCGTCACAGCTACTTGCTAATCTTGTGATGCAGCTTCAGTGATTCTCCAGCTCACAGATGTTGCTTTGATACAGATTGCTTTGCTCCAATTAAAGTGATCAGCTGAAACATTTCATATGAACATATTGTAATTTTCTGTCTTAAACCTAGAATAACATAAAGTAGTAAAAGCGCTGTGACTTGAAAGAAAATTAAGACACACGACTGTAATACTGGAAAGCATCTTAATCTGCCAACTTCACTCAGACAGTCTGCCAACAGCCTTCATTTAATTCTGTCATCAACAGTGAGATGTGTTAATTTAAATTGATGGTACTTTTGGAATCCACAGTTAGTGGTGGTGTTGGATTACACAACTCAGTACAAATCTGTGAGGAATGTTTGATTATCTGTGCTTGTACTACACACACTAAAAAAATGACCACAGTGATCAATCAACCCCATGATACATGCTAGTTTTCTCATCAAATGGTCATTTTGAGCGTAATAAAATTTGAATCAGTGCTTGTTTCTTTTAACTGCTGAGCAGCAGAAACTCTGGTTGAACTTTGATTTGTCTTAAAAAATATATATGTGTTATAATTAGTGTGTGCTGTACCCTGAGTTGTTTTATCAGCTGTAATGCGGTAAAATATAAAGGGGTGATATGCAACAAAGGACACTGTGGTTCTGTACACCCCCGACACTTCTGCCTGCAGAATGACTTGAATACTGCAGCGTTTCTTCAAAGCTTTGTCAGCTTTGATCACATCTTCTGTTTTGTGACATGTCAACCTTTTTACCTCAGGAGGTAAAACTCCAGCAACACTTGTGGTATGTAGAACAACTTGTTTTGTTAGACTGACACAGTTTGGCTTGTGGCCTTCATCAGGGTCATCATAAAACACACTGAGTTTTTTCCGTTACAACTTAAGTTGTAAGTTGAAGTGGGCGAGAAATCCCCACTCCACTTTTTTTTTTTTTTTTTTATAGCCTCAGTCAGCACCCTTTTTTGTGTTTCTACAAGACAGTTGGTCCTTCACTTATTAAAGGGATAATTTGGAGTTTTTGAAGTGGGGTTTTATGAGTTACTTATACACAGTCAGGGCTGAATTCACAAAAGGATTGCGTGGCACGCGCAGAGGGTGAAATGCTCCACTAACTGCGCTGCCAAGCAGATTGCGTCTCGGTGCTCCGGTGTTATTTGCACGTATTTAAATGACGTAATATGCATATATTTGGCGGAAAAATTGCCCCTTTCTATGCAAATGAGCCTCATTGATAAACAACGTCTAATTCACTAACGCCAGTGCTAATAGCCACACGCAGTTTGAGTGAAGTAAATAACGAAACGAGGGAAACAAACGTGAACCAAAACGGTTCCATAATTCATATTAAATTCAAAAGATAACGAAAAAACAGCTACAAGTGAGAGGGAATAGTGATAAAGTGGTCAAACTTGGTCAAATCCACAGCCTCAACCCATCCGACACTGTTACACTGACTCACCAGCAGACATCACTACATGAGGGTATACAGTATTCAGTACTTTGCCAAACAAAGTCTGCCATTGTTCTGCCACGGTGTTCTTGGCGCAAAGCCAGCATTTAAACTTTGCCATGTGTGGCTTATTGCAATCAGGGGGAAATCAGGGGCAAACTGCACTCAGCTGCCAAACTTTGTGGGTGTGTTTGCGCTGGTATATCATTAGCGCAATATCCTTTGTGAATAGGACGTTAAGACGGAGCAAACTGTGGGTGCAAATGAAGTGCAATTCAAAGTGCTATCAGCGGCCGCAGTTCATTCTTTGTGAATTCGGCCCAGTCAGTGTTTTACCTACAGTAGATGGTGGTCAGCCCCCAGTTTGGAGAAGCAAACAGGAGTACTGACAAGGAAGCTAAGCAATGCTGTGGCTGGTGGTAGCAGCAAAACATACTTTCACCACCTAAGAAAAATCAATATCAGTGTTAAGGCAGACAGCTCTTTCTGACATTAATGGCCTAAGTTCCCCATCTATGCTTTCATCAAAGCCACTGCACACAAAAGTTGCTGGTCTGCCACTGCTTTGATCAGTTAGTTTGCTTGTGTTATTGTGTGACTTAGGTGAATACTAATCCTTTAAAACAACCAAAACAGACAACAACCAATAACACAGTAATTGACTGAGGCAGTGGCAAACCAGCAGCTCCTGTGTTTAGTAATGTTAAGACTATCCAAACTATCCCTTAAAGAATATTTGGGGGGACTAGACTTTACGCTATCAACATGGCCAACATGCTTTTTCTTATTTTGCACATTGAATGAATATTACATACATTGAAAAGTATTGTATTTCATGTCTCCATCTGCTGGTAGGCCATCACAGTAAGAGTATGCATGCAAAATATGATACTAATTCCACTACAGAAGAGACTTGATGATCACCAAAATTAGGTGGGGAAAAAAAAGTGAATTTATCAATATTGGTATCAGTTATCAGTCAAATGAGTTTTTATATATATTGGCATATTGAATATCTGCAAAGAATCCAATATCATGCATCCAAATTAAAAACTTAATTTGTAAACCTACTTACAAAAGTCCTGCCAGTACTGTGCCAGCCAATACCAGCTGTGGCATACTCTCTGTCTGATGAAGATTAAAATGTATTTACAAGACAAACCCAGCCAAGATAGCAGCATAAAAAGTGTTGACACAATAAATATATTACAAACCACATAAACACTGAAACATAGACAGAAACATAGACAGAATAAAAATATCAGTAATTTAGGTTTCAAAAACCATCTATGTAAATGGATCCTTTAAACATCGCTCAGAGTAAGAAAATTAATTTGATATAAGATTTGATCATTTCAAATCTATCATCAATCATCTTAATCTACATCATATCTTGGCAGAATGACATTTTTAAAAGCTTTATAACTTTTTTCTCTGTTCAGTGACATTGAGGTTGACATGTCAATGTCTCCCTTTTTACAATGTGTGTGCTCTATACAAGTGTGTGTGTGCTGTGGTGACTTGCAAACTATGACTGAACAACAGCCTCATCTAAGCTGTGTCCCCTCAGACTTTTCCTTAAACTTAATTAAACACTCTGCTTAGTCACAGATCTCTGTGCCGCCTTTCACTTTCTGTCCCCGTTCATCACCTTCCTCACTCATCTCCAAGAGCCTCTGAGGGAACACACACACACACACACACACACACTCACACACACACAAAGACACTGCAGCATGCGAGATGTCTCAATCTAACACTAGAGGAGAATTTTAAAATGCAGTCATTTATCTGTAAGTGTCTTATTTCTTTATAATTAGATGCAGTCAATTATGATCAGTCAGTCTGAGTCTCAGTGGCCTTAAATAACACAAACACTCTCAACAGGCCTAATGTGAAATAAATGAACAACCTGGAATTGCAGCTGAAAACATAGTGCTTTGCATCTGTGTGTGTGTGTGTGTGTGTGTGTGTGTGTTTGTGTGTCCTGACAGATGTGCCCGCAGACCTCAGTTTCAACCCTACAGCCGAAGTAGCTGTCTGTCTAAGCAAAGGAGGAAACTACTGCTGGAAACAGATGTTCTTGTGTGTTCATGTGTGTGCGACTGCATGGAAATATGTACAGTGTGTGAGTGAGGGCACCAAGTGTCTGGGTGAACTTCAGGGCAAACTCTGTCTGGCTGTCCCTCTGGTCCACACACGACCCAGTCAGATGCTGACCATCCTGTTTGAATACTGTGGGTCCAAACTGTTATTCCCTGTCAAGTTCTACTCCATGTGTGTTTTTCTTTCACAAAACTGAATCTCATTAGTCTGTAGGTTAGTCCTGCAGAACATCTGTGTATACCAGAGAATTCCTATTTGACATTTTTCCATTGTTTTTTTTTTGAGTGTAATTCTGATATTGTTTGGAATACAAGATAAGATTTTGTTGTGTGTTAAGATCAGTAAACCACTAAATATTTCACTTCACCCAGACCTCTTGCACTGCTGCACATACATGAATCAAAGCAGGAGTGCTGAGCATCTTAACGCAAACACATGAGGCCTGGCAGCCATTCCTAGGTCGGCCCCTTTTCTGCAGCACAGAGTCAGGTACCCATGGGTAAACGAATGAAAAAGATGTGCAGTATATGTGTAATATTTTGACATCTACATCACCATTATCAAGCAGCAATTCCTTTTTTTTTTGAAAGTCAGTGACACAAGTTGAACCTTTGGTCACGTCGTCACATACGTCACCGACGTGGAGGATTCCAGTGATGAAACTCTGCAGCCAGAGGATAAGGTGGCAGCGTATGTCGAGTTCAAGACACCCAAGGAGCATTCTTTTGAGGTTTTATGGTCACGGGCGGAGCATACTTAAATGTTTCCTCCTTGGCAGTGATTACGTGCAATGTTTTTGCCATCCCTGCATCAAGCGCAGCCAATGAAAGAGACTTTTCCTCCGCTGGATTTGTGATCAAGAACAGAGAGCCCAGCTTAATGTGAGTGACTGTAGCCTGTGTGTGTGAAATCACGTGTGCGGGTCGGGTCTCAGGACTTTTGTTAACAGGTGTGGGCAGGTGCAGCTTTGACTGAGACATAATGATGAGTAATGGGTCATTTCCGGTAGGGAGCTTTACTGGTATGTGTAGGTGCAGGTTTTAAAAAAGGGACCTGTGCAGGACTCTAAAGCAGGCAAATTTCAACATCTTTCATAGCGAGAATACTTTTCATTTCAAACACAAAATGAAATTTAACAAAACACTTCAGAACACTGGACACGAATTATGTTATTGAAAAGATTTTAAACTGTTGGAGCTTTTTAGCGTTACAAAAGTGTCACAACCACTGGCGAGGTGTTGGGGCACCTGGCTCTCTCTCTCACCTGATGCTGAAACTGTTGGGGCACATGGCTGTCTCTCTTTCATCTGATGCTACCGCTACTGTGGTGTCTGCCTCACCTGTAATGTTTTCTTCCTGTCAAGTGCTGTCCTTATAATCAGGTTGGCCAGTGATCCTCGTTGACCTTGACCTTGCTCATGCCTTCTCTATCTTCCCGACTGTCTCTGAAGTAGGCTTTAGAAAACTATGGACCAGCAAAGACTTTTTAAGTATTTGTTTTATTTTTATGCCAGTCTTGGTTCTGAAATGCAGACAATAGCATGATGTGCATCCTGTGTAATTGTAATGTCTTGGGGAAAAAAAAAAATAATAAAAAAAATCTTATTTTTATCATAATAGTCGTTGACAGGTGGAGGTGGGTCCCGTCTGGACTGGGACCCCCAACCCCCTCACTTCAAGGAGGCTGCCAAAGTATATTTTACAGGCCAGAGTGTGCTTGAAGATGCTCATACAGTTCGTGCGCTCAGGAACTACCCCTTTGTGCTGCTAGAGGGATAGTTTACCATAGTTCAAACACGCATACTCATACTATCATGTTACAGTATGATGCAATGCTACTTAAAAATCAGCAAAGTATCCCTCTAAGCGACTCAATTATAGCCCTACTGTTTAACTCTCAAACAAAGATAAAAAACTGTTTTTTTTTAAAAATGCATCCTAACTAAACAAAAATTGATTGTTGACTTTTTAAGATCAGGTAATGCCAGTAAACACCAAAGACTACATGAAAAAAGCCAGTAAACATAACAGCTATTAGAAAATTATGATTTAAAATACAAATAAATAACTGATGCCAAAAAGGGTGGTGAATTTACAGGTACAAAAAAAAATGTCTGTGTCTGTTCAGTATATGTTACATGTGTAGATAGGCGGTGTTAATGAATGGAGGTTTGGTTGTTTTTTAAAGCTATCTCTATGTCTAATGAAAGTAGATGATGCCACTGGGATGCTGAGAGGTTGTTTCTGTCTTTCCAATTCAGTTAAAATTGTCTTTTTACTGATTGTTAGGGGCGACCAGTGGGAAAGAAAGAAAAAAAAAAGATTTCTAAACAACTTTATTTTTTAATAAAAGTCTCAAGTTTGTGTTCTTTCCTTAACAGATGGTTGATGTTAATATTTGTGTGACAACCATGCAAACTACTTTCATCTTACAGCTGCAGCTTTAGCTAAAAGCTTGCTGAGAAAAATCACAACACCTCGTCTTGAAACAACTAAAACACTTGCATGTATATGGCGCTTGATAAGATAACTTATCTTAGATAATTATATGTGATGTAATCACTTGCAAAGCAGGATATTATTGCTTCTTCAATTGGTTTTTTTGGGATGCGGGACTTGGAAAATGATCAAAAACATCTCCTCATACTCTTTCAAATGTACCTGAAGTCTGGTATTAACCTCTCACCTCGGGGATGGGATCTGACAGCAGGGTGTAGAGCTTCTCGTGAGCACTGTCTCGAACTCCACACCAGCGCGCCGGGTCAAAGTTCTGCCAGATGCGGCCCAGGCAAATGGCCACCCACTGGCGCAGCAGAGGGTGAGGGTCTGACAGCTGCTCCAGGCAGTTGGCTATTAGGTTGCCCTGTAGACAGGCCTCCTGGGGGGGGGGAATGAGAGGAGGAGGAGTGATGCAGAATCATGAGTTTTTACTTTAAAATTTAAAAGGTGTGATACCTACGTACATCCAAGAAATGTAATTAGACTTCAAGGACTGTGACGTATGAAGTAATAAGAGTAGAAAGGCCATTTGTATAAGATCGAATTTCCTGTGAGTCACCAGCCATTAAACACATTCAGAAACTTTGTTCTGTGGTAGACAACACTGACCTGCCTGTTTTCCATTTTTAATAAAATGACAGTATGTGCATCATACATCAGTCTCAACCTTCCGGAGCAGTACAGACTGGGAGCAGATTTGTGCCTCATTAGCCAGTTAATCACCACTAACCTGTAACCTCACACTGTGAGATGGACAAAAAGATGTGCTGTGGTATGACGTATTCCTTTGAACCCCTTCAGCTCTCTTTAAGTCTTTTTTTGTGAACAGACGGTAATTGGTCCATCAAGGTTTGAGGCCGTCTCCAGAGCGATGGAAGAGCTGGTATCCTCTATTCCAAATGCTTTTCAAACTTTCTTTTTGATTGAATCACTTTGTGCAGAGCATTAACAAGTACTCTGCTTTTCCTGTTTTCAGCCATGTTTCTCCTTTTAATGAGGTCACACATAGACAGCACTTTATTGGCTGTAAAGAATGCTGATCTTTGTGAAAAGAGAAAGAAAAAGGTAATGTGTGTGTGTCAAGCATTAAAACTAGAACTACCAACTTGCGGTTATATGCCTCCGCAAACCTGTCGTTGATGCTTCACATACATCTTTCCCCCAGCAGCACAGAAGATCTATATAATCAGCACAGTTTCATGGAGGACACCCAAGCTTTGTCTCACCAATTCAATATTTGAGCAAATGTCTCTCTTTCTCTTTCTGAGCTATGACATTGAGTTATGGCCAGAACATTGTTTTTGCAGATAATGATGTCAAAGTGAAGTTGACCTTTGACCTTTTGGACATAAAATTTCATCATTTCATTATTTTATCCTTTTAACCATTTGTGTGAAATTTTGTCGGAATTAGTGAATGAATATTTGTGCCAAATTTGAAGAAATTCCCTGAAGGTGTTAATATATCACATTCCCAAGAATGAGATATATGCAAGGTCACAATGACCTTAACCTTTGACCACCAAAACGGAATCAGTTTATCTTTGAGTCCAGCTGAGCATTTGTGCCAAATTTGAAACATTTCCTAAAGCAACTGTGAGATATCGCATTCATAGGAATAGGAATGGGATGAATGGACGGACGGACAGACGGACAACTCGAAAACATAATGCCTCCTGCCATGACTATCACTGGCGCAAAGGCATAA
This sequence comes from Epinephelus lanceolatus, assembly GCF_041903045.1. NCBI lineage: Eukaryota > Metazoa > Chordata > Actinopteri > Perciformes > Serranidae > Epinephelus > Epinephelus lanceolatus. Next base: position 6,334,808 of record NC_135736.1, on the reverse strand, counting down.
AAAGAAAGGACAGGCCCAGTTGGAATTACCTATACTACAATGACTCATGGTAAAAACAATGTAATGTTCATTTCAACTGCATTGTTTGCATTAGTACAGCTACAGTTATGTTGTACTCACCTCTCCATTACTTTCACTTTCTATTTTAACAGAAATACTGTTTTGATTCACTTTTAAATTCTGATCACTTCCACTTTTTTATCCCTGTGTTCAATGTCTACCGTCAATCAAACATAAAACTTAGTGCATATGTCAATACTGAATTGATGACAAAAACCTTCTGCTCACCTTCAAAGCCCTCTAAAACAAATCCGTCCACTTATATCTCTGACCATACCCACCTCATACCTCAGCACCATGGGTGTTAGGGCTTCCAGCTGCGTTGCCCCCCGGCTCTAGAATTCCCTACCCACACACGTTCAACAGTCTGACAGCATAACATCACTCAAATCCCACCTCAAAACTCCCCTGTTCAAACTGGCTTATCCACTGTAACACTCACTGTACCCTGTGTTTCCCTTTTAACTCTCCAGTATTGCTGTTTTTATCTCAGCTCTTATACGTGTCTGTCCAATTCAAGTCTCTTGATCTGTCTGTTTTTTTTACCTGTTGGCATTTGGTTTTATTTCTATGCTTTGTAAAGTGACCTTGGATGTTTTGAAAGGCACCTAATTCCAGTCTGTTCTGCCTTGCTATTTTTTCAGTTTAATAAAATTCAAAACTTCCTGTAGAAGTTTCACATTACAAACATACCAGGGAAGAAAAGGAATATGTTCTCAAACTAGTGCAAGTCTTTAACTGGAAAACAATGTGCAGCAAGTATTGAGTTTTACTATGTTTTTTAACTTAAGTCATTTCCATTCTAAGGGTGCCCACGAGTCTCCTCTTTACAGACATACCCACTTTATGCCTTGTCCCATGCAGTAGAAACAGGACAGCCAGCAGGACTAGATCATAGGCAGCAGGGGTGTGACATTTTGAAAACGTGTTAGGTGAACAACCAACTGCAGGAGATTTTAAAAGTATCTGATAGCAGTTGGCGGCTAACTCAAAGAAGAACAGCAGCCAGAAATGTCTACAAATTGGGAAAACATTGAGGTCTGGGAGCTCCTTACCCTCTGAGCAGAGGAGGAGATCAGCAGCCATATAACACAGACAGTAAATGATTTTTTTTTTGCCATGTTAATGCAATTGTTATTGTTTAGAAAGTGCTGCTAATGGGTATGTTATATGTAACAATAGAGGCCAACACTGTTGTGTTTCATGTCATGCCCCTCATACCTCTTTTGATCCCACAATATTGCCATGCTGTCTAAAATCACACACTGGAGTGGAATGATGCCGTAGTCATTTGGTTTTGTGTAAAAATGCAAAAGTGGCATAAAAAAGGGACTTAGTAGCGACCCTATAGTGCCATGTCTGTGTAAAAACAACTTTAGTGGATCCCATGAGCCCAATTTTATTCATGTGTAATAATGTTAACCCCCATAGTAGCCATTTCACTGTGGGGAAGCCATTTAAAAAAAAAAAAAAGGACATCACTGTATGAAATGACCGATAGTGACCTCTAGGATAATCACAGCCTCATGAAACTTTAAAGCCACAAACTGCACACATCAAGCATTCAGAAGATGCATGGCTTTCACATGTATGTTGTCAATTATGGGTTTTCTCAGCAGTTTCCAGAACAAGAAGTGCTCGCCATCCAATCAAATAAACAAAAAACAAAATGCAAATCTCAGAGAAATCTCCAAATGTCAAATGTTTTTGATAACAAACCACAGCAAGGATTTTTTCATTGTGTTCCTCAAGGTCTTGGTGTCTTAATGTGGTGTTTTGGAGGGATCTTGGACCATTTACAATTCTCAAGTGGTCAAAAATGCTTAAATTTTGCACCAAATCTGTGTTACAAGACAGAGCATGGGAATAGCCATCATAAACTTCCATCATAATGTTGTAAGGAGGGCTGCCCCCTAATAATCGACCAAATGTTAGTCGACCAGAAAGGTCATTAGTCGGCAAGATTTCAATGGATGCTTAGTTGCAGAAAAAAACCAACAAAAAAAACAACGATGGAACTGTATTAGGAGCTGCACCTTTTCTAAATTAATCAAAACCTTTATGACTGGACCATGTGGGACTTTAATTTGAAAGGATACACACAGGAAGTGGCCACACTCAGCAGTCACCACGGAGTGACTTTAATTTACAGGGCTGGTACCTGCAGTTATTACACAGTCTAGATTACAACATGTTGGGCAGAAAATCTTAATTGTGGGATCATTTTGAGAAGGTGAAGGGTGAACCCAAGGTGATATGTTAACTCTGCAGGCAAGCATTTGCCCATCATTCGTTGACTACGAACATGACAAATACTCTGAAACATAAAAGTAGCTACATGTCCATGTGACGTGCACTTATTAACTAAGGTTCATTAGTACGTTTTAGTATTTCTCTGTAATGTAGCACAGTGTTAACAATGTTATTGATACTATTCTCTGATGACTATTGGTTGACTAGGAAAATTCTTAGTTGGGGGCAGCCCTAGTTCTAGCCCCTATACACTCTAAAATTCTAAACTCTAAAGTTTGAATAGGTACCTAACTAAAACACAATGTTTATTACAGATTGGTGACTAGAAAAACTTGACAGACAGTGTGGAGGTGCATCTCAAATTAATCTTCAGGTTTGCTGTTTTCAGATGATGTAAACAACTTCTTTGCCGCACACACTGTTGTACTGTCATCTCCCCCTAAAGATTCCCTATCATGCTAAAAAAGACAAAACTGAATATGTGGTAGGGTGGTGTGGTAAATAATCTATTAATGTTAAAACACCCCCAAGGGATGTTCACTTTAATTGACAGTATCTTAACACTGATCAACAAATCTGCAAAGAGGAACAGACTGGACTGAATGAAAACAGATTTCTGTTAGACAGAGCAGCAGATTGGTGAGTATGACACAAGAGCTGTGTAAATGTACTTGTATCTTGAATTTATGTAGACACAAGGTAAACATAGAGGGAATTGTTAAGTTTTCATTAACAGCAAACCATAAACTAAATGGAGCAGATCAGACAACAAGGACAAGAATTACTAAAATATAAGAAAATACACTTAAAAACTGAAAAGACGTCTTAGTTGTTTCTTCAGCATTTGCTGAAATAAAGACATTTGAAAAAGGTATGGTACATGTGTTATTTTTTGTGACAATAACACGCCATGCGTCAGCACCCTGATATTTCCAGTGAAGATAAAAGCCTTTATTGTATCACCTCATCCCCACGTATACTGCAACAAATGGACCTGTTTAGTGTGCTCAGAATCCTTCTCTGTCTCCTGCAGATTGAGGCATTGCAACAACAAATCTCTTATCAGCAGCAACATGATGCCGTCTCCTTTTTCATATGCCTCAGATCGCTCGTGCTTCGTTCCCTCAGCTCTGATAGAGCCTCCCAGTTGAACCCCAAGAGCTGGAATATTAAGACGCCAGTGCTTGGTGACATGTTCGCAACAGCGATACTGCAGTAATGAGCGCTGTTGTTGAAAGTAAGAGGGATAAATAATGGAGATGTGGAGCAGGCAGAGAGTCTCTCTGTAATGTTCGAGAGCATCTATTATTTACAGGCCTGTGAGAGAGGTAGGAGCATTTAGGAACAGTGGAATGGAAGAAGAATGGGTGTTTCTGAGCCTCAGAGCACATATAGCTTTTCTGATTTGTCACATTTATATAATGTTGAGAGAGAGAAGTACTGTAAGGTAATGAAGAAAAAATATGTCAAATAACATTCACAACCAGACAGAAAAATCACTGCAGAGAGCAGGAGAGGGGAAGCAAAAGGGAGTGATGGTGGAATATTTCAGTGTGTTGCTAGTTTGTGTGTACTACTTGAAATGACAAGCTACATCATCCTAGCATCCCACCCTTGGATGTTTGATCAGCATCAGGTACAAAAGGCTTCTGGGATTGAATACCTGGGGCCAGGGAACAGGCCGATGTGACACTTGCGGTGATAAAGTGTCACCATGGAGGTGGCTGGGACGGAGACGGAAATTATAGAGGTGACTGCTGGTGACAAAACTGTCACATAACCAATATCTCCCGGAAATACACAATGGGCGATAGAGTAATCTCTCAAAGTGACGGCTGGCCCCAAAAGAACTTGTTGAGGTTCTGGTGAGGGAAGTAAATGAATAATACGGTACGTTCTCCCTTTGGGCTTCTAGCAAGCAAATGGACAGCAGTGCGGAAATACACACATAACCAAACATGCTCCCACACACACCTGTCCTGTGTTGTAGCTGTTGACGATAACGGCCAATATGAAGACAGCCATGGTTCGATGCTCAGCCTGTAAGAAAGAAAGGAACTCTGAGATCTTATGTCAACATCTTAATGCTGTCTGAAGGTTTTCTGTCACATTCTCAAGCTCCTTTCAGTAAAGTAATAAGCTCAGCGTCAAAACAAGTAGAAAAGAAGAGATGTATTCCTCTATATTCACATGGGTCACTTTCTTCACAAAAGAGACGGGTGGATACTCACTGGCATGTAACTGTCAGCCAACACTGACAGGAAGTACTTGTGTCCATTGTCTTTAACCAGGTCAGCTTGACATGACTGCAGAGACAGAGAGCAGAGAGAGAGAAAGGGAGACAAAGAGGAAGAGGAGGTTTCACTTCATTGCAGATGTTGCTTAAGGTGACCTTCTACTCATACAGCATTAACAACAGTCCTGTCATTGGGAGTATGTCCATTTCTCCCGCGGCACTACCCAAAAAACCACAAGTGTTTTATTGAAAATTTCCTGCGTAGGCGTGTGCGTCTGTCTGCTGTAAAAATGAAACATAACTTGCAGTCAAGCTCACTGGTCTAGATCAAAGTCACTGTTTGACTGAAATATTACCAAAAAGGTGTGTGGAAGAACACTGTTTTCTGTTTTTCTTAAAAAGCGTTTGACAAACAGTGTTTGTGAAAAAAGAGATGATTTATCACGCAAAAACAAAAACACTTGCACTGATAAAACTGTAGCAGTTTCACCAATTTCAGACTGTTAAATCAAAGCAGCCAACAACCAACCGACCAACCAGCCAGCCAGCCAACCAACAAACCAATCAACCAACCAACCAACCGACTCCCCTTTGTTGCTATGACAGCAGCCACTCTTCTGTGAGGGCTTTCCATAAGATTTGGAGTGTGTTCCTGAGAATTTGTGCTCAATCAACCAAAAGAGCATTTGTGAGGTCAGTTGGCGTTCTTAAGGCATCTGCCAAAACCAAATTCAGCTATCAGACTTCCACTTAGTGAAGCATGATTAATTACTTCAAACATCTAGCCAAGGCTCCGACACCTGGCATTGCGCATTGTGATGTGGAACTTGTGTGCAGCTGCTTGGTCATAGAAGGATGCTGCTTTTAGACGTACTTTGGAGCTCTGTAAAGAGTGTTGCAACAGATGATAGGAAATGTTTACGTGCCTCAGCACTCGTTGTCCCAGCTCTGTGAGATTGTGTGATCTACCACTTTGTGGCTGAGCTGTTGTTGCTTCTATCCTGTTGCTTCAGCTTCACAGTAATAGCACTTACAGCTAACCGGGGCAGAAATTTTATAAACTGACTCATCCTATCACAGTACCACAATAAATTCACTGAGCTCTTTACTGAATTCCACTTTTGTCTCTGAAGAGCTCATGGCTATGTGCTAGACTGTATGCACTTAAAGCAATAGGTGTGGCTGAAACACCTGAACACCATCAATAGTATCCACTGACTTTTGGCCATATAGCATATTTAGGCCCATAACATCATTGTGCATGCCCTTACACTAAAGACATCTGACTCTAAAACATCTTCTCTTTTTCATTTCTGTTTCTTTCATTCCTCGTGTTCCTCAACACATGCAGCAGACAGAATTCATATATCAACAAAAAGCCTGTGACGTAAAAAAAAGCTGATTAAAAACCTTAATATAATAAGTGTTAAGAAAAGATGATGCAGCATGAGTTTAATGTTCGTGAGTGTTTTACATAACTTACACTGTCCACAGCGAGGATTTTAGCCCAGATGAAAACCAGCAGAGGCCGCAGCTCTCTGGCTGAGCTCTGGAGCAGCTTTAACACATACGGAAAGATTCCCACTGACAGGGCCTGAAACACACACACACACACAAAGACAGAGCGCTGGTGTTTATAAAGCAGTATTGATATTGCAGTTACAGTCCATGCTTTGCTGTTGAATGTGTCTGTCCAAGTATGACCACCAACACACACCTGTGGTCTGAAATGTAAACATGTACAAAGGAATGGAATTAAGAGGAGGAGGAGGAGGAGGAGGAGGAGGAGCTGGGATGAGAATTGAAATTTTGACTTAAATTCAAATGTCATTAATAAGATGAATTTGTCTTTTGGGGTGTTCAATATACTACCATACCGAGTTGGAGTGTGAGTGATGGCCATGAGGGCTGGAACTGTCCCAGTGATTATGTCAAACTGAATAAACTATTCAATATTTTGAAAACAGTGTTACTGTGTTTCTTTGAAGTAATGAAAGGAAATGAAGACCAGTGGTATTTTTCTGGCTTGCCAGGTTAGCAGTCAGCTGTAGTGAAATTTTTCCTTCCAAGTTAAGACTGTCTGCTCGCTAGCTGAGAGTCACCTATCAATCATAGTAAATACACAGCATTTCTTATTGGGTCGTAAAAAAAGTATTTTTAAGAAATACTTTTTTTCAAGTTCTTTTTAAGAGAAAATTGATACTTCTCATGTCTGTCTGCTCAGTACGGAGCTGGAGCAAGGAAACAACCATTCTACATTAGCTCAGCTCCTGTGCAAAATTAAAGAGTACATCTACATAACTTTACATTTTAAAAGCTCACTAGCTAACCCATTGTTTGTTGAAAGGTCATGTGTGAAGGATTTAGGGGGAACTATTGGCAAAAATGGCGTATAATATTCAGAACTAGGTTTTCATCAGTTTACAATCACTTTAAAAAGAGAAGCGCTGCGTTTTTGTTACCTGGCTGAGTTCAGACCAAAGATTCGCTATGAGACGAGCTGAAACTTGCAACTACTTACAATGTGTCAATCTACAATGTTCTTTAGACCTGCATCTCCATAGCAACAACCCTCTGTGCTTCTGTTCTAGCTTTTCAGGATCATTTTGTAGCTGAATATAATTTGTTGCTTCTTAAAATATGTATGAGGATGGTGGGATACTTGCTAGTTGCATCCCTGAAACAGTGAAAACATAAACAAAAGACCTGAGCTTCAAACTTATCATATGCATATTAAATACACTGCAATAATTCAAATACCCAGCACTGATTAATTAGTCAGTGAGTATGTGTGTGTGACATATGCACATATGGCTAGCAGCAGCAGTGACCCACAGTCCGACACCAATGCACCGTGAGGACGGAGACATATGGAATATACATGAAATGGACTCAAACTCTGCCATGATGGTGGGCTGTGGTGACTTGAACTGACTTGGCCAGGTGACGTGTGTTATGTTCTCAAACCAGCTGCTGGTGACTTGACAAGCTGAGTGCAGGTGAGACCATCAGCCAATTTGAGTCACGCTGAGACCTGCCAGTTCACACCGCTGCAGCTTTTCCCTGCAATGTTCTAAAACGGTTTTGTCTTGTTGCAAATATTTGGTGTGAACTGGGCTCTACAATGAAACATTCAAATCTTCATGCAGAGTAGGTCCTATTCCAGTTGCACCACCATGTTTCTACAGTGGCCCAGAATGGACAAATCAAAAATTGGCTTTAGATAAGGTCATTTGCATTGTCACGTTTTTGTGTTGGCCACCGTAACTCTCTTACACACTTAGCACACAGGAGAAGTTATACTTGGTTGTAATCTGCAACCTCACCGATAAATGCTGCTACATCCTAAACACTGGACCTTTAACCTCTACAGTGTACTAAAGAAAGAGGTTTGCATTTAAACTCTGTGAAAGTCAAGCTCTTAACGTACCAGACTGACAGCCCAGGGACCCAGATCCAGAAACCGTCCCAGCAAGTCTAGGGCTCGTAGCCGATGCACCTGGCTAAGGAGGACCTGAAACAGAGCAGAGGTCAGAGGTCAACTGTGTGGCCTCCAATCCAAGAGGAAGTCTGAGATTAAAGGATGAAGAGGAGGAGGTGGAGGAGCCGGAAGGACAGCAGGAGAAACGGTAGAGAGGATGAGGAGGTGGAGTGAGACAGGTGGCTCTCCCACCACTACTGGCACCAGGTCGCTCTTGTTTGTTCTGTGAGTGTGTGTGTGTGTGTGTGTGTGTGTGTGTGTGTGTGAATGCGTGCAAGCATACATGTGTGGGCGACTGGGTGCGTCCTCTTGGCTGCCATTTCACTTGGCCTCTTAAGAGGATGCAGGTTTAGGACAATACCCGAGAGTGTGTGTGTACGTTTTCTCTTTACGTGCTGACAGTGGTGCCAAACGGCATCACGATGTAGCAGGTTTGGCCATGGAGAACTATTTTAAGGAGGCATATGGTATGTGCTAAAAATGCATATGCATGTGTAGTTCATGCAGCATTAAGCTCAGTGCAGCACAGAGTCTGTGTGAGGGCTCGACACTGGTCCACGCCCATGTGACTGTCCCACAGTGTGTGTGGGAACAAACATATGGAGGAACCCAGGTCCACAAACACACGCACATTTCCACCAACACCTTTTGTATTAATAGTGTTCTCCGTGACTTTACCCTGCTGAGCGTGACCACATGAACAGAAGGAGGCTGGGGGAACACCGGCCCAGGGTTACCTCCAGCTCCAAGGAAGAGCGTGGGAATATGGACATTTCTGTGTGTGAGTGTGTGTGACGTAGGTGTGTGCTCAGGAAGAATAAGAAAAGCCAACAAGCAAGAATATAATCTCATCGCCTCCTGATCCAAGCTTAAAAAAATCCCCTTCTCTTAGACACATCTTTTCAAACTGATCTGGCACAGATGATGTTAATATGTTCCGCAGTCACACACACGTAAGCACATTTTAAGCACATGATTAAAATAACTGACAGCACATGCACCATTTCTTCATAGCAGGGCTGATAATCCCTGAGCAATGCTGCTGAATTAAAATGCGTATGAATGTGTGTACGCGCATATTTGTCTCTGTTCCTAATTTGCTTAACACCTTGACTGCAATCTCCTTTAGTGCAGTGAGTAAGCACTTTGCATCATCACGCTGTGTGTTAAGAGCTGTGAGACATGCCGTCATGGTATTAGATGATGCACATGCATGCCTTAATCACATCACTGACGCCTAATGCCAAATGTGTGTGAATGTGCTGCTGTTACTGTAACATCGGAATTTAAGAGACGTTGTAATCCCTCTGCAAAATCTGTTAATCCTTCCTGGATGAAATGGCTGTTGTCAAGACAACACTGCAGCGCATCTCTCATCCCTGAGCTCTGTTGTCCTCCCTCTGCTCATTTCATTAAAGAGCATTATTGATGGAGGACTCTCTGTTGCCCATTTCTTGTCGCTCATTGCATCTTTCAGATGGAGCCAGATTATATTTTGGCATCAAATCGTAAATCCTCCAAGAATATGCAAGTCTTTTAACTTCATTCTTATGCAACTGTGTGCTTAAAAGGGTATAAAACCTGTTTATGTGTCCATCCGTTACATCAGAGATCATGAAGGAGCCTTGAGATTACTTTGCCCTCACGGTGTAGAGCTGCATAATGTTGCGTAATCTTAAAGGCTATTGCTGCTTTACTTCCTCTCTCACTTTAAAGTCCACATCAACAGCACACACACACACACACACACACACACACACACACACACACACACACACACGCATGCCTTCACACACCATCCATGGCTCCCCAATCAGTCTGCCTTTTCCTTGGCTTTTAACAGGTCCCGACAGAACTGCTGTATGGACGGGCTGTGGCTCGCAGCACGCTGAGTCAGCAGGAAATTACCATTCAACACGGACAGTGGCACACCACTACTACGCTGTGATATAATACTATACCACAACTGTACAACCCCACGGGATGGTGGTGGTGGTGGGAGGATGAGGGAGAGGGAGGGGAGAAATATCCAACTGCTGTAACTCAACAGCTGATGCACACAGCAAGCTTTTTAGCCAGATTTCGCCCCAATTAAAGCGTCCCAAACAAATTTAATGCCACTATGGGGAGTACCGCAGCCACTGCTCCTGTCACAGGCTTTGTTGCAGGGTTGTGATGAGAAAACTGGCCTGCAAATGCTCAATTTGCAGGAAGAATTTTGCGGTGCATATCTCATTTTCTGCTAACAGATGTAAAGTGGAGACCTGGAGGAGAGAGCATCTTGTAAAAATGAGGGGGGATGAAGACAAATAAAGGGAGGGAGAGAGCGGAGCAGGGAGATGTAATAGTACAGAAAGTATTGCCGTAATGGTGATATTCCAAGCTAATGGTGCACGCTTTGCAGGTGATGTGTGTTTTTAATCAAGATGCTCTTGCAGCACTGAGTTTGCTCATAAACAACGGAGAATGAAGCCCTTTTCAAACATGGAATCTGCAAAATAACTTACACGTTATAGCATTTCAGCATTTACAATTACAATTACATAAATGATTGACTGACGATGTGAACAAGGTACAACTACGTACTTACTACGAGCCAACTAATGTTTTCATAGTGCATAGTGAACTATAATTATAAAGCTGAATTACTGTCACAAATCATAGAATGGGACAGAGAGCAAGGCTGAATTTTTTGGAAAAGGCAAACACTGTAGGATCAGCATCCCAGTTTGTTACTAGCTGCCTCGATCCAGCACAAAAAGATGATGAATAACTGCCTTTAAAGGAACAATCCCTCTTCAAATGACCATTTGTATATCTGTTACTCACCCTGTGTTTTATGGAATTAAAAAGGTTGTTTTCACTGGATCCTATATATATGTATATAGTTACTATCTGCCACTATCTATCATCTATCATAGGATGTATAGCTACAGTAAGGATGATGATATTACCAAAAATAAATTAGTTATTCACAATGCTCAGCAAAATGCACTGGATGCACTGATAACAACATTTTACTGGAAAAACAAAAACACCTAGAATAACGACATCCAAACTACAACAATCAAAACATCAAGGACGCTTAAAAGCACCAAACTTCCAACACTACTACTTAGCAAATCATTTAAAATACCTCATCAAATGGACCCATGCAATGCGTCATCACCACCACCCATGGATCGACACAGAGCAAACTGAATGCCAGGAAATAGCAGTCACAGACCTACCATTCCTCAGTGACACAATCAAATGCCACAACTGCTTCAAAAACATGGTAATCGCCACAACTCTGACAGCTTGGTGGAAAGTCAGTAAAATCAAAAACATCACAATCTCACCGACTGCTCAAACACCCATATGGCACAATCCAGATTTCACTGCAAATAAATTACCACTAGCTGGCAATTAAATAGTCTGATTGGGCGGAAGTTCGCTGCATAGATCAGCCTCTCATTGGGAGGAACAAGCCACCTGCTGAAGTCCCGCCCTACCACCTCCGGTTGTGTAGCAGTTTTCAGCACGTCCTTTACTAACTTTTGCGGTGTTTGATCTTGCGGGGATGTAGCCATTTTTCTGCCATGGTTCGCGTCCTGTAGACGATATTTTTGTGGGCGTGTTACACCAAAACCTGTTTCCCCCCGGCAATATTTTTGCAAGCGCACTGTTGCTGTGGCACCGCCCAGAATGATTGTGATTGGTTGAAAGAAATACAAGCAGCCGGGGTATTTTTTTTCTCCAATCTTAAAGGGCCAGTGTGTAAAATGGGTTGAAAACCGTTGAAAACAGTGACATCAGTGGTCAAATTCTAGATTGCAGGGCTCACTCGCTCACCCCTCCCGTCGGGCAAATGACGGTGGCCTTGTAGGGACAAAAAGCCTTGCGCAGACGCGAGTTTTTCAGGAGTAGGTCTATCTAGCGACGAGGTGAATATTTATTTAGAAATCTAAACCATGTTACGATATTGTAATGAATCACTCATGAGCAGGAGACCAGAGTAGCGTTCGGGAAAAAGGTCAGTTTATTTGAGCACTCCAAAAACTCCGGTAACACTCCAGGGGGTAAAAGACTCCGTCCCAAACTCTGACTCTTCTAGCGTAACACACACACTCCATACACACATACTCATTTACAGTACCTAGCAGGTACCCCCTCCCCTCTCTGCTCCACCAATCTCCAGCCCGCACACTGACTGACAGTGTAGCCTGTAAACAGAGCTCAGCTGTTTATTTAGCCTAGCAATATCTCCGGACTATAGCAGCTGCAATGGACGACTCTGAACGCGATTTTGAAGAGTTTCTTGTAGCGGACACAGACCCAGAGCCATACCTGTTTGAGCCGGAGCATACAGATGAGGAACTCCATGTGCTGGATGCTGAGCGGGCGAGAAGAGAGGCTGAATGCACAGAATGGGATTCGGTGCTACCATCGTTGGGGAGATATATCATCAGGAGGAAAAGCGCCGCAGAGAGTGCATCACAAGGAGTGAAGTTGTGTCTTCTTTTCCTCGCAGATGACGGTTCGGGTTCATTCTCTCCTGTTGCATGGTAAGTGTGGTCCATTTGCAAACTTTATAACTAAAAAAACTTTTCACTACTCTCCATCAACGAACTACTAACACTCTCTGCTGTTTCCTCCTCCCCCTTCCTTCCTCCCGCTGTCTTCATTGGTTTATTTATACACACGAAACGCGTTCTCTGGCTGGCTGGATTGTCCGCTTGGTCTGCCGTACATACATGGCGGCGCAAGATGGCGACCTCTCTAAAGCAAGGCCCTTGCTATATATATATATATATATAAGCATAATTATAAGGCTACGAAAACCAAACGAATTTTATTTTATAGCGATTATACACTTATATAAACATATTAATGGGTAGAATATTCAGATTCAGATTTGATAATAAACCATGCCAAATATTACACACTGGCCCTTTAAAGTGAGAGTCGGCCAAGCCAGACCTTTCTTTTCTTGAGAAAGGTCTGGTGAGCGAGACTAGCAATAAAATGGTAGGAAAAAGGGATTACACACCTCCATCACATCTTCAACCCTAACACTTCATACATTCAAACAGCTTATTGACATGTATGGCATTGAGAAACAACATATCTTACAATATAACCAATTAAAACACTCAGTCAGGGCAAAAACAGATATTTCTAACATACACTTGGAAAAACAACCACAACTATTGGACAGCATATGTAAAAATCAAACAAACTACTTCCAAAACTGTATAAACTAATATCCTCCACAGACTCTACCCAAAGCACCCCACATTCCAATATACAATTGGCTGGTGAGCTAATGCCACAACCTAGGACGTACAACTATAAATCCACCTTAACTGATACACAATGGTCATTTTGTGTCGGACGTTTTCCTTTAATGCTGTATAGATTATGTTTAATGTGATACGTACATTTTATGAACATAAAACTTGATCATACAGATTGATTATAATAACTGACTTTAATGCTCACTACTAATAATTCATTCTGCAAGATCAGTCTCTACTATTATCATGACTGCTTTCTTTCTTTTATGCTTTCTTCTTTTTCTGCAAACTGCCTCATTGGAGACAGATAAAGTTATTGATTGATTTTAAAATTGATTGACTTTCTTCGTATGTTTTGGAAAAGTAAAAGATATTTACATGTCATGCTAATGAAGCAAGGTGTAATTGAAAACTTGAAAGCGAAAATTAGAAAAGTCTGAAGGTTTGTGTGTTTGTATTTGTGTGCTTGTACCTGCAGTACGATTGGGAGCTGCTCAGGAGGGTTTCTGTTCTCCACGCCCATCGTCAGCCACACCTGAAACGCTGTCAGCTGCTCCGCAAAGAAAGGACTGTGCTGTGGACACAAAACACACATACAATATCTATCATGATCTTCAAGAGTTATTGGCTTGCTTGTTCTCTTTCTCTTTCTCTCCCTTTCTCTCTCTCTCACACACACACACACACACACACAGAGTAATGAGCCGTTCCGCAGTGACTAGCTTATCATTTCAGAAGTGCCCCGACACAATGGGCTAAGAAGTGACACTACACTGCAGTAACGACATAAATCCTGATCTATCATGATCACCTTCCCTCTCTCTCTCTGTCTCTGTCTCTCTCTCTGCTGCCATGGCACTTTGCCTGATTGATTGGTTGCTGGCCGCAGAGTTTTTGATCACGCCGAGTGTTAATATTGCAGCGGAATTACAACAGCGTGGTGTAGACTCTTGATGGATGTAGAGAGAGGGGAAATATCAGCGCTGCGTGGCTGGATGGCTAAATTAATTTGTGAATAACCAAAGCTTAATAACTAAATACACACTCAAATACTCACCGATACATAAAAAAATAGTGCTGTGTGGTGGTTATAGGTGGTTATAGGCCGAGCACAGAGATTGAGCTCCTGTATTTTGAACACCTCAGGTTGTGGATATAATGACCCATTCTGAGGTTAGAATGTAAAACTCTGTATTGTTTCACGAAGCCTACTTCCACTCTGATAGATAATGTTGTAGAAGCATTTTCTCTACGATGAGCTCCATGCTTTACTGACTTGATAAAGACTCAATTCTAGCTTTTTAATACCAAATCGAATATAATTTGATACCATCCAAGGTAAGAATAGATGATGAAAAACCAGTTATGTTATTACATGCCAGGCATTACAATCATTCCTGATGATAAAATACATTTAGTTAACACAATCTAGACCTGCATTAGCAGCAGGAAAGGGATAGAAGGATTCAAGATATAGTTTGCAACATCTGCATTAAATTTAAAACTTTGGTTGCCATCAGTGGCACCATATCCCCGTTGTGTGCCAGAAGCTGTCATAAATTGACTTTTTATCCAATTTTAAGCCATTTTTTTACAACACACCTTGTAGATCTTGGGGATTTTAATGGTACGTTTTAACCAGATGAAGTATTTTAGTCATTGGATGTCTGGATCTACAGTTATCAGAGAAACAAGCTGAGTAAACGTTTGCAGTAGCTTGAATCTAACCCCTGCTGAACAGCAAAGGAGAAACACAGATTTTTTAACACTAAGCTGCTGTATCAGGTGTTTTTACTGGTTTTATTCATTGGATCCATTTGTTTAGGAGAGGATGAGGCCTCTGCAAGATTATTCGGCTCCCGGTAAAAAAATCCTCTGAACATCTGGATCAAAAGTTATGAGAGAAAAAAGGTGAGCAGGGCAGAAGCTCAGCTAACAGCCCCTCCAGGATACCCTGAACAGAGTCAGAGAAACACTGATTTTTAACATGAAACTGCTCTATTCAGTTTATTCAGTTATTCAGTTGTTATCACTTGGTCCATTTGCTTTGGAGAATAAGAGATTTCCAGTAAAAACCTCCTGAAAAATTAAAACTAAGGGTATTCCAACCATGGGAAACTAACTTTGACAACTGCATTGCTGCTTCTTTTGTTATTGTTTGACTGAGAGACCCCTAGTGGCAGAAAATAACATATCGTATGTTTACCAATTTAAATTGTTAATCTTTTTTTCTTTTGTTTTAAACTAACACTCAACACTTGTCCACTACAGCTAGGTACTATCGCTACAGGTTTGATATGTTCTGAGTGACATTCTACAAAAAGGGATTGAACAGCCAACTGTGCACACAGTCCACTGTCGCAGCAATCCCACTTTTAGTTCATATGTGTAGTTTGCAATCAGATATAATTAAATGTAGATAAGACGTTTAATAGCTTCCGAGGCCATTCTTCAAGGATTTTTTAAAAATGTTTTATTCAAAATAATGCAGAGAAGATGAAGGTGTTTGTTTCAGCCTTCAGTCATGCCAACAGTCATTCTCTGAGGCTGCATACAGACCCAAGCACCTCCACCAATAAATAAGTAGGGCAGACTATATGTAACCTAAGAGGCAAAACCCAGGGCAAAAAAGCACCGTCTTCACTACTCACTGCTGCTCGCCAAGCTCATTGGACCTCAATCAACAATATCTTCCTGAGTTTTGTTTTAAATTTGCTCTCAAGAAAGGTCGTAAGAAAAATCAACAACAATTTTATGATGTGTTCTTAAACTGCAGAATTGCTCACACCGTCATTCTTATAACGGTGAATCCCACAATCTTCAAAAGCATAGGTAAATACCTCGCCATTCCCCATAAAAGGGCATGAGACTGCAAAGAGGGTGGAACACCGGACTCCAAATGTAAAAAAAAAAGAAAAGAAAAAAAAAATTCAATGGCCCTGAAGTGGAGGTACTTCTACAGGAAGTGAATGTCAAAGCTGAAGAGGATATTCAATAACACAAAAAATGATGCATGGGATTCTATTACTCATTCAGTAAACTCTCTCTATATATATCTATACAGAAGAAAGAGGATGACCACTAGAGAGGGGCAGGCTTGCCCTTGTCACTCTCTACAAATAGATCTATAATGTCCTGAAAGATCTCTCCTCAGGGCATGACCTGCAACATCCTGCAGCAGCAGTAAATTGTGTGAGTAGACCTAAGATGAGACCGAGGTCTACTCTGGGCTGAAAACAGTGTAATCAATCACTAATTATTGGATGGCACGGTTCTCAATTAACATAACTTAAGTAAATCAAAGTGTTAGTATGTGTTTAGTGTAAAATAAGGAAAATATCTATTAGTAATATCAAAAATGATACAAATAATATAGTAATTTAATTCATTTAATGTTATACCAATGTAGAAATGAAGAAAACACAATCACTAAATATTTTGTACAAACATGTTAGCACTAAAATGTACGTTAAGTGTGCTGTTGGTGTGCATAGATTCTGTTCTCACCTAACTCAAAACCCAAATATGAAAACATTGGTGCCATTCAAGAAGAAATGTCTTCTTAAGAACAGCTGGTGGATGAGGGCCATGCTCTTAGAAGTGGTCATAGTTGAAGGCAACTCAGATGAAGTATCAACTCCTCGCTTTTCTCGTGTGGATAACAGTTGGCTTGGTGTTTTAGTAGAAAATTCTTGATAAGACTATAAAAGTGTCGAGGACAAAAACAGGATTTTGCTATCTACAAATATTTAATAATGAATAAAGGAGCATATTTTATGGTCTAAAAGGGTAAAGGAACCAGATTGAGTGGTTGGGGTCATTGTTCTGCTGAGAGTGAGGAACAGTGAGCTTGAAGACAATAACAGAGGGCGAATGGATCCTACAGTCAGGTTTGAGAGGCATGTACGTTTATCGAGGAGCCAACACACAGAAATCGCTATTCATAACGCATGTAGAGTTAAATGTTTGTTAAATCAAGAATGATGGCTTAGTGGTTAGAACAGGTGCCCCATGTACAGAGGCTCTGTCCTCGCTACAGCGGCCTGGATTCAATTCCGGCTTGCGGCCCTTTGCTGCATGTCATTTGCCCCCTCTCCCCCCTCCCCCCTTCACACTTAACTGTCTTACTCACTTAACCTATCCATTAAAGGCAAAAGGAGTAAGATAGTATGATGAATAAGACAGTACAAGCACCATTCTGCAAATTATGTGATGGAAGAAAGAGATAGGAGAGTACCGCCATAAGGACATTTTGTATTCTTTAAGAAAAGAACAAATGCAAAACATGTGATACTCTTTACTGTTTCACAACCAAAAGCAAGCAACCAATGTTTACAAAATGTATTATGAACAAGAATTATCTCCTTGCAGTTGTATGCCTCCGTTAACCAGTAAAGTTGCACTTAAAACTTACAACCATGTCTGTGAAAACATGGATGCTTCACACGCATCTTCCACTCAACAGCACAGAAGATCTGTACAGTCAGCACGGTTTGAAGGTGGACACCCAAGATTAGTGTCACCAATTCAGCATCTGACCTAGGGATGGGTATCATTAAGATTTTAAAGATACTACTTCTCTTACCAATACTGCTTATCGATCCAGTACATAAACAGCACTCTCATTGGTTCTTTTGGGGAGAAAAATTGGCACAAAATAATAACAGAACTAACAGAATTTTCTATGTCTGTCAGTACAGTATGTAAATTAACATTCTGCTACAGCATTGTTTAGAATTTAACTTCAATTTCAATTTGATCTATAAAGCCTAATATCACAAATCACTACTTTCCTCAGAGGACTTCTACAGCCTTCGACACTCCTCTGTCCTTGGACTCTCACAGCGGATAAGGAAAAACTCCCCAAAAAACCCTTTAACAGGGAAAAAATGCAAGAAACCTCAGAAACCTGAATGAATTACTATAATAGACTATACCCAAGGTGGATGGGGTAACGGGAGATGTAATATGAGCTAGGCGTTTGAAAATGGATCCTTCCTCCACCTGTATGTGATGCACTTTGGCTGGATGTTTGGAAAGGTCACAGTGACCTCTGACCACCAAACTCTAATCAGTTCATTCTTGAATCCAAGTGGATGCCAAATTTGAGGAAACTCCCCCTGGACCTACTTGAGATATTGCGTTCACAAGAATGAGGCAGATGCAAGGTCAAAGTGACTTTGACGTTTGACCACCACAATCTAATCAGTTCATTGTTGAGTCCAAGTGGACATTAGTGCCTAATTTGAAGACATCCCCTCAAAGCATTCTTGAGATACTGCTTTCACTAAAATGAGGCAGATGCAAGGTCAAAGTGACTTGGACGTTTGACCACCAAACTCTAATCAGTTCATTCTTGAATCCAAGTGGATGCCAAATTTGAGGAAACTCCCCCTGGACCTACTTGAGATATTGCGCTCACAAGAATGAGGCAGATGCAAGGTCAAAGTGACTTTGACATTTGACCAACACAATCTAATCAGTTCATTGTTGAGTCCAAGTGGACATTAGTGCCTAATGTGAAGAAATACCCTCAAAGCATTCTTGAGATACTGCTTTCACTAAAATGAGGCAGATGCAAGGTCAAAGTGACTTGGACGTTTGACCACCAAACTCTAATCAGTTCATTCTTGATGCCAAATTTGAGGAAACTCTCCGGACCTACTTGAGATATTGCATTCAAAAGAATGAGGCAGATGCAAGGTCAAAGTGACTATGACATTTGACCAACACAATCTAATCAGTTCATTGTTGAGTCCAAGTGGACATTAGTGCCTAATGTGAAGAAATACCCTCAAGGCATTCTTGAGACATTGCTTTCACTAAAATGAGACAGATGCAAGGTCACAGTGACCTTGACCTTTGACCACCAACATCTAATTGATAAATTGCTGCGTCAAGGAGCATTTGTGCCAAATTAAAAAAAAAAAAAAAATCTTCAGGTGTTCTTCTGCTATCACATTCATGAGAATGGGAGGGACGGATGACCCAAAAACATAACATCACCGGCCAGGGCACTGGCACAGAGGCATACAAACACTTATATATATAAAGAAACAAGAACCATATGTACTTTTTTATAATGCATATGTTGCTTATTTTCACTTTGACCTGTGCTACAGGAATCACACTTTTCTTGGTGTTTATTATATGGCAAAAAGAAACAAAACATATATTTAGACTGGGGGCAGTAAAGGGTGCAGTAGAGGGTTAAAATATGTAAAATCTACTATGCACTTTATTTTTTCTGCAGTTCTAAATTCAGTTGTGGCACGGACCAAGAAAAAGATGCACATCAGAGGAGGATTAAAGGCTCCTGAAAGAGGGAGCAAGAAAGAAAGGGAAGATTTCCTTTAGTGGTCCTCAGAGGCTCAATTACGGTGCCAGTAAGTGTTTTCGGCCAGAGTGCAGGAGAAAAGAGAAGAGGATCGAGGATGGAAAACTGTTCCCGGGGGAGCGATGGAGAAGATGCCCACCTCCGAGGGCCAGGTGGAGGAGAGAAAAGGCTCAGATAAAAGTGCAAACATGGAAGGAAAGCCGCTCTGGTCTCACCTTCTCTGATTTCTGAGTTTTCTGATTAGTTTACATTACAAAGCACATATTGCTGCTCTCTGGTCTGTCCAGCATCTGGTGAGTGTCTGCTCACACACACATAAAATTTCTTGTGTTGACCCAGATATCTTCAGTCATCATCGGTTCAATCAGCCTCCTGCAGTGTGTTTCCATTACACTCAGCATCTCCATCACAGTCCCCTGCCATGCCAGTAAATATAACAACAAACTGGCTGAAAGTGCAGGGCCGCTAGTTTCAGCAACTCTTTTTTATTTGACACTCACACTTGAATTATTGGACCTGACGTTTTACTGTGTAATCCACTGGGAATGAATGTGTGCAAGTGTGTGTTTGAGAGATTAATAGAGATGCTGTAGATGCTGGTGGTGGAGAACTTGCAGTGCAAACAAGAACGGTTAATGTTTACAGGCGTCATTGGTGGATAGATCCGAGATAAGAGCCATCCATCAATACTAGATAACCAGTAACCACTAACCAAGCATCTTTCCACCTTTCAAGTGAGGCTGAAAACGTCTGTTTTTCTCTCACATACACACACTTACTCTGAAGGCGGTGCCCTCCTCGATGATGGTAGGCAGCTGAGAGAGGCAGATGTCCACGGCCAGGTCCCACGCCTGCCTGTAGAGAGGTGACAAAAACACAAACCACATTAGAATGATCACATAAATTATTAAGGAATACCGAAACCGCACACATTTGTTTCAATGCAAAGAGAATCTCGTTGTGACCTGCAGCAACAGAAACAAATGCATTTCAGCACTAAGACCCCCGGTCATTGCTTTCCCCTTCCCCACTCCACCAATCACTCTCATTCTTCTCTGCACACGTTTTCTCCCTCGCATCTTCCCCATGCACATACACCTCTTTAAATTCCCAACCCGAGGTCCTGTGGAGGGCAGCAAGGAGCCTTTAATCCCTTTCTAAACACCAGCGTTCTCTCATGGTCATCATATCTAATTCATGGGGTTATGTAACTCACATCAAACCTTATCGCAGCTTCTCTAGTCTGTCTGTCTGTCTGTCTGTCTCTCTTTCCTTCCACTTTCCCGCTCCTTTTTCTTGCAGCAAATTGAGCTCAGGGCCTCAGTGGGGCTTTTCCCTCTCAGTTAGCATGAGTTAGGGGTTGAGTCATGTTCCCAGTTGATGCACTGCGATGTAATGTGATGCTCAACGAGTGACACTGAATTCACTCTGTCTGAGATTCATTCTGCTGCTTAAACAGCTTTTCCTATAAGATGGGAGCATATAATAGAGTTGTACTCCTGGTCAACAGCACAGTGTTAAAGGGATAGTATTTTTTTTTTTAAGTCAGGTTGTATGAGGTACTTATCCATAGTCAGTGTATTACATACAGTAGATGTCAGTTGGCACACCCCGATTTGGAGAAGCAGGCTGGAATCTGACATAGAAGCTAAGCAGTCTACTGCTGTGGGAGGTCAGCAACAAAATGTATTTTAGCCACCTAAAAAAAATCACTATCAGATCAAGTGCACACTATATGTAGAATATTTTCTCTGCTTTACATTAATGTCAGACAGTGACTTCCAACAGAAAAAATCAGCTGTTATATCACTCTCTTTAAAGCCAGACTTCACTAAGAAAAACTGTGATTTAACATGACTGCACACAGGAGCTGCTGGCCTACTGCTGCTTCGACTAGTTAGTTGGTTTGTGTTATTGTTTGACCTTGGTGTTTAAAGGGTTAGTTCTGATTCCCCAAAGTCACACAACACAAACCAGTCAAAACAGCAGTACATTGGCAGCTCCTGTCTTCAGCAAGCTAAATTTACTGTTTTTTCAATGGAGTCAGGTGGCTTTGACGAGAGCATAGACAGGGGAACTGAAGCTGTTAATGGCTCCCCCATTATAATGGCCTGGATGATGGGAAGATAAAGCAGTGAAATTACTCTCAATACTGCGTTCACCTAAACTGATATTTTTTAGGTGGGACTGTTTGTGGTGGCTAAAATACATTTTGTTACTGACCTCTCCACAGCAGTAGGTTGCTTTGCTTCCATGTTGGACTCCAGCCTGTATCTCCAAACTGGGAGCGTGACAGTTACTTTATGTAATACACTGACTATGGACAAGTACCTCATAAAGGGGGGAAAAGCGGGACTGATTATCCAGGAGCAGACTTTGGTGCTACGCCCCTAACCTCATATAACCCCACTTCAAAAGATCTGAAGTATCCCTTTAAAGGTGCAATTGATCCACTGCTGTCATGCAAACGTACAGTACAGTACAGTATGTGGCTGAAAAAGCACTACTGTGTAACTGGAAAACTAGGCTCTAAGTTTGCTCCATCAACCACTTTTAAATTGTTCTAAAAGTCAACAAACAGGCAATTTATTCCAGGATTCATGTCAGCTGGTACAAATTCAGGCATTTATAAATTCATCTGCTACTGCAGTAGGCACAACATTTAGCCTTCCAGCAAAAATGTCAACAGTGCAAAACAGACATTACTGCATTATTAAGAACAGCTTTCCTGCCATATAAAGGCCTGGCTTTAAAGAAATGACACCAGGTGTAATTCAGATTGATGGTGTGCGCACCGATTGAGCCAAAACTTATCTAACAGATTTGAAGCAAAGACCTTTGCTTGCATTTGTATGTATGTTGTATGTATTTACATTAAATTTCCAAAACAATTGGTGCTGCTATACATAATATTTCTGAAATATTTTAAGACTATAAAACATTAAAGAATTGGCACTTCTCTGTGCACATATCAGTGTAGTCTTTTGTGAATTGTTTCTGTTCCATTTAACTTATTTTCTGGGCATCTGCTACAGCAAGTGTTTGTTTACAGCATGGCTGTAAAATCACTAATATACCAATGTAGTCGGGTCCAAGTGGTAATTGTTAATTGCAAGGAAAAGTCATTTACAGACTGGGACCAGTAACCCTTTGGTAGGTTTAGTGTTTGGGGAAAAAAACATTTCATACACAAGGGTATGGTGCTTATATTTTTCCAATACTAGCTGATTAGCAAAAGTTACACAGTGTCAGATTCAAATGTCTCAGCTGTTGTCTGTGATGGTGCCCACAACCCCATCGTATTGTGCTATCTGGACTGACCGCTGCTAAGCAAATGATTTCCACTTCAATGGAAACCTCATTCTCTCTCCATCACACTTGACTTTATTTTTCTTCAGAATGTCATCTCCTCTGAGCTTTCTACGTGATGAAGTAGCGGCGCCACTGAATGTACTATTAACTCATATGGAGTGCTGATTCCGTGTCCAGCCTTTTGAAAAATGCATGTGTAAAGTTGGTTTAATGCTATTTTACTCATCTGAATTAGATTAATTTGATTATATTAGCCTTATAGGATTCAGTGTTACTTTGTTTCTGTGGTTCTTCTTATCGTCTGTTTGTTCTCGTTTGGCCTGTTTGTTTTGTAATATGCAATATAAATAAAAATAAATAAATAAAGATATTTAACAGCTGAGGGTAGAGCTGGGTGTTGAAGAATGATCTCATCTTTTTCTTATTTTGTACCACAATAGATTTTAAGGTCATCTTGAGGTATCCACAGACACAAGAAAGCACTGAAATAAGGAAATCCTATAGTAAGATTGTACATTCCCCTGTAATTATCTCCACCAGACATAAACCTAGAGGGAATAATGCACAAAATAGAATAGAACAGAATCGAATAGAATCGAATAGAATAGAATAGAGTAGACAGAGAGGACTGAGAGATGGATGGGCAAACCAAAAACATAATGTCTCTGGCCAGACCTATCGCTGATGCAGAGGCATAAAAACCCTGTTTCTGTAATCTTTGCCGCCATTTTGATAGTAAGGGAGCTGGTAGGGACAATTCCAGACTCTACCAATTACACCCTTTTAGTTAACAAGAGTATTTAAGAGGTAAATATACTTTTTGGTCCCATTGTTTAAAACAATAAAATCAAGGCGACATAAGTAAAGGTCAATCATAAAATAACCATCTCCAAAACATGTGCTTTCCGTCAAGTATCATAAAGGTATGTTTCAGGTTTCATGACATTAAGTATTAGAATCAGAAACTGTAGAAATTTTTTCGGCAAATATTCATCCCCACTGGTGTTTATGTAATCCAACAGTGAGGAAACAAGCAGATAGAGCAGTTTAATCAGCAAAGACATGCTCACAGGGAGGAGGCTGCCGCACCGTTTGAAATGACAGCAGTAACTCGGATGATGCCTGCCAATACGAATGAGTAACTCATCACCAAAAGCTGTCTATGTGTGTGTGCATGGTGTGTGAGATGAGGGGACGGCCGACAACAGAGGAGTGTAGGGGACCAGTTGGCGGCTGACTAAGCTCTTTTTCCTGTTGCCTGCACAGAGTGGTGCAGCGACGCTCACTCACAAACACACACACACACACACATACAGTATAAAGAAGACACACACACCCACACTTTAACTGCCCACAGGGGAGTAATCAGCCTTGGGTTTATCTGCTCTCCCCTATTCTGCTCCATTTGAATAACAATTGCTGTTTGTGTTCAGGCACCAACATCGATCAACCAGCCCCCAAATTGCTTAATACCCCCTCTCCATCGTCCTCCCCCTCCCATCTATGCTGATCCAAACTTTTATTTTTCTACTCGCCTTTTATCCCTGGCACTTCCATTTTTTATCGTTCTCTCAGTCTTCTTTCCTACACTCTTAAAACACCTCTCTGTCGTTATTCTGTCCTCCTTAATACTGCATGTGCTGCTCTGAAACAAAGTGCAACTCCCAGTTTCTTTGGCGGTAAACAGTGCAATATACCCACAATCTAAAATAATGGGTACAAGCCAGAAAGAAAGACTATTGCTTGCTCAAGGAGCAAGGAGCAGTGTTCTTTATAACAAGTGATGCCAGGGTGTTACACAACAAGTCTCTCCTCCAGGCAAAGAGAGTGAGAGAGTGTTAAAAAAAAAAAAAAAAAAACATGAGCCAGATAATGAGTGGGAGAGGTGGAGGGAGGCATTTATAGAAGACCAAGATGGGAACAATAGATAGTGGGAGAAGTGTTTGTGTAACTAAAGGGAGACAGATGATGGGATAATGTTTCTCACACAGTGTGGAGGAGCATGTGAAATCAGTGGCTTTTCAGCACCTCTGTGTGTCAGTACACAATTCTCGTAATGACAATACATGGAGGTCAAATCTGGAAGATACACTATTACTGTAGAACTTGTGTTTCGAGCAGTGTGTAAAAGGGACCACACTCTTGCGTCTCATTCAGACCTCAGATTCCAGGTCCGTCCGGACGAAACCATGTAACAATGTTCTAGGGTGTAAAATGGCCCGTCTCAGCTTGACTCAAGCCAGCTGATGCTGTGTCACCTGCGGCTCATGTCAAGCTGCCAATGGCTGGTTAAATACTGCAATCCATTGTAATTGAAACTTGTTTAAAAAAACCCTTAGAATTCCAAGTTGGAAACTTGGGCAAGAACTATCTTGTCTGAGCTTCTGGACATTAACACATATGACGTCACGGCAACATGGCGGCCCACACAGTGAACCAGGCAGAAGTACCTTATCATCAATTTTTACTTTATGCAGTGTTTATGTTGTGAAACGTGCTGTAACAGCAAAACCAGATGCACACAAGTTCTACACTTTTATGCCATTGGCTGGTGTTCAAACTATTACGCTTGGCACCAATTTACACAATTTAGAGCTGCTGTACGTTATTTGAATGAGCAAACCAAGCAAGACATATGACTTATTTTATACCATAATCTGGGTGAAAACTCGACTCTGATTGGTTGCAGGGTGTCCATTATAAACTGATAATGGACACCTGCCAAGTCGTTCCCGTGAAACTGTCATTTCAACATTCTGAATTAATGCACTGGCTACATAATAGTATCAGCCTGTTACCATAACCATGGCAACAGGGACACAGTCAAAGCCTCTGTTTACAATTTATTTCTAACACTGAGTGTCGTCCTTCAGTACCTCATCCTCTGAACACCACAGGAGGACGACTGTCACAGACGCTGCAGGTACTATACTGCCCCTCTGAACATACTGATACTTTGTATCACATCAGCATCACATCAAACCTGAGGAAATTCCCTCAAGGCCTTCTTGAGAGATTATGTTTACGAGAATGAGACGGATGACATCACAGTGAGCTTTGATCTTTGACCACCAAAATCTAATCTGTTCATCCTTTAACTTTTTTTGTTTTGCTTTACTGCACAGGAAAGCTTTACAAGTGGCATCAATGACTGCTGTGATAAGGACATAGCCTTTGTTCATAGGGCGCCTGCTCTACCAGGTGAGATAGTGGGCACCCCCTGATCTGTTCATCCTTATGTCCAAGTGGACGTTTGTGCCAAATTCAAAGAAATCCCCTCAAGGTGTTCTTGAGATAACAGGTGCACAAGAAAGGACAGATGAACAGACAGACAGATGTCTGTATGTATGTACAGACAACCTGAAAACAGATTGCCTCCGGCCACAGCTATCGCCTGCACAGAGGCATAAAAAGTCTGAAAAGCCACAAGTTACAATGGAAGCAGAGAGAGTCGTTGCTATGGAGATGATACACTGTCTCATCTAGTCACATTGGTGGAAACTAGCAGGTTGCAGAACATTACAGACTGGCATATTGCAAGTAGCTGCAAGTTTCAATTTGTCTTGTCATGTATCTTTGGTTTAAACTGAGCTTTAAACTCTTAGATTTGTGTTGTTTACTACTCGTAAAAAAGGTTTTTTAAAGACTGGTATTGTTTTATTTTGGGTGGTAACACTGCTTCTAACCTAAATCTGCCATGTCTAACACAGCTAGAGATGTCCACCATGTCCCACAAAGCCTTTTAATATCCCCCAGAGAACAACTGTTATCTTGTAGCTTTCAGTCAAAGGTGGAAATATTCGGCTGCAGGTTACGTGTGTGGGTGGATGAAGCAACAACAGTGCCCTTACTCCATTTGCAACATGTAACATGTTTTGGGTCTGTCTGCACGGAATTCACGTTGACTGAGGCTGCTGTCAGTGAAAATACTGCAATATCTGCTTCTGATATGAAGCAGTGAGCAACACATAACTGCAACCCTGGCAAAAGTCAACATACAGAAATAACCTGCGAAACTGCATCACAGAAATTCTACTGCATACTGGTGTCTGCATATGTTATGTCGAAGCAAAACACCTACATGCTTTGGCTCATACTTCCTCAACAGCATTTATTTTGGGGAGTTATGTGAGTAATTAAAGCATTTCATTCTGTTTTGTGTGAAAAATGAGGCCTAAAATATGGGAAACAGATGTTACTTAATACAATGACTTGTTTATTTAATGACTGATGAACCACTTTAGTCCCTTTATATAAGAATCAATCAGTTCTGAGAATCATGCTCTACATGTGAGGTCTCACTGTGATGCTGCTGGCAATAACATTGCTTATTCAAGTGCAGTGAAAGCAATCTTATGGGCATGATAATGCACCATACAGTAACAAGTGGTAACAGTGCAAAACTGAGAGTACAATATGTAGAAATTGTCAGTTACTGTTTGTATTCAGTATCACCAGTGAAAGTGAAACCACAGATTCCCTTTTGAAGCGAGCTTTGTCCATTTGGTATTTCTACTCAATAATTTTGTCTTTTTTTGATGCTGTGTCCGCAATTTTTATAACTCCCTCTTAGATGCGTGCAGCTACTACCTGGTCGCTATGTTTTTAAAATGTCCCGACTTCACCTGCATGCTGTGCCTAGGAATTTCGAATACGGAAAACTAAGAAGATAAGAAGAAAATACAGGCAGAGGGCAGAGTCTCTGCAGTTAATACACAACCACGCACTGAGGGTAGGTCATTAGTGATGACAGAGGCATTATTTCTGTATGAGTCTACACATTTTTATTTTTTTTAGGAAAATCCTACCTTTAACAACCTACACAGAAATAAATCAGGCTTCCTGAGTTTGTTTCTGATACCAATTATCTTTTTGTAACCACATTCTGTACCCTCAAGTCTATCTGTTCCATTCTCACACTATTTTCAACCACGGTTCTGCCTCTATCAGGAATACCCTGACATTGTGGCAAACACACTTGCTTTATTGCCGAGAGCTTGGGGGAATAATGAATATCAACGTCCTCCCTGTTAAATCAGGAGAGAGACTGACCCAGGGTGTTAAGCCTTGCTTAGCTTAACAACTGCACAAAGGGAAGAGCTAGCCTCCAAGGACAGAGGAAAACGCCTGTCAACTAATAAAAATGGTCTCTTTTGTCATGTTGTAATTTGTAAGCTAGCAAGCTAGCCACTAAAGAAACCTCACCTGGGTTTTGCTGAGAGTCAGGAAAGTGTATGAGGCTGGCAACCTCTCAACCGTGAGGACCGAGATACTGAGGTGTTGTGTGCAGTCACCACCTTCCGCTGCTGTAGCTTAGTAATTAGCTCCAACAGGAAAGCTAGCTTCTTGTTAAACCAGTTTCCTGTTTTCTATTCCTACATGTGCTTTATCCACAGGATACAATGTATACAGTAGAAGATACAATATAACACCGCTGGAGTTGTTTAAAGGCACGTTTGGTGACACAAGCTAGCCATTAGCCCCTGCTTCCAGTCTGTGCGCTAAGCTAAGTATAGCATGTCTTGGACCAAAGCCTGTGCCGCTGAATGCACAGAGCTGATACTGATATCAAAATGGGGGTATGAATATTCCTCAGAATATCTTACTTTGATAAAACATGCTATGCTTTTCCAAGTGCTCCTGGAATGAGTTCTAAAACCCATAAATGAGTGAGCATTTTAGCACTCCCGGTTCACTCATCTCAAAGTCAATGGGTTTTCTCAGTGGGGTTTTGGTAGATGCCTAAAACAAGGTCTGTGATTAACACAAGCTGAAGAAAATTTCATGTTTTGTTCTACAACATAAAATACATGAATTTTGAATCTTTTATGCATTTTAAAAAATGGGGTTGCTAACAAGTGACTAAATCAGACTACAAAACCATGCGTCAACCTCCAAGGCTGAAAAATGATGCCAATGCAGAATTGCCAAAAACTGCCGTTGACTGAATGGTCACTTGAAGCTGGCTCCAAAACAGAATAAATCCCCATAGATCCCCCATGTCAAAATGCCAGACTTTACAGCAGAAATAAACATGTTTACAGCCTGGTCACAAAACACTTTTAGCCTCTACAGTGAGGGTGTGCCATATCATCTCATTCACGCTAATACCGGTATAATTTTTAATATGATAGGAAAAATTCATATTGTGATATTTCGACTTGTTTACATATTGATGTTGTTAGGCCTGGGCGTCCTGACTGTTTTAAGAACAGCCCCGGACTTCTCAGCTTCTTTTAGCAACTTGCAGCTCAGAGGGAACTCATTCAGCGGCTCCTCTGGCAGCAGCACAGCATCTCTCCCTCTCCTCTCTCGCCGTGCGCACACGGGAGTCAGTGTTATCAAGTTATTTTGTCATGAATCTTTGGTAATGTAAGCCTACATGATGCTCGCAGCTTGACAAAAAAACTACATATATGTGACTGTGCAATAGTTATGGTAGCATAACAGCCTGTCACAGGTTACAGCGTGATGATTAGAAGAGAAATGGCAGAGCATAAAGGTCCAGGTGGGAAAAAAAAAACATCTCAATCATTTAGGATTTTGCTAAAAGAGAAGGAAATCACCTGTTGATTTTATACATATCTATATATACATACAGTACAGGCCAAAAGTTTGGACACACCTTCTCATTCAATGCGTTTTCTTTATTTTCATGACTATTTACATTGTAGATTCTCACTGAAGGCATCAAAACTATGAATGAACACGTGGAGTTATGTACTTAACAAAAAAAGGTGAAATAACTGAAAACATGTTTTATATTCTAGTTTCTTCAAAATAGCCATCCTGTGCTCTGATTACTGCTTTGCACACTCTTGGCATTCTCTCCATGAGCTTCAAGAGGTAGTCACCTGAAATGGTTTCCACTTCACAGGTGTGCCTTATCAGGGTTAATTAGTGGAATTTCTTGCTTTATCAATGGGGTTGGGACCATCAGTTGTGTTGTGCAGAAGTCAGGTTAATACACAGCCGACAGCTCTATTGGACAACTGTTAAAATTCATATTATGGCAAGAACCAATCAGCTAACTAAAGAAAAACCAGTGGCCATCATTACTTTAAGAAATGAAGGTCAGTCAGTCCGGAAAATTGCAAAAACTTTAAATGTGTCCCCAAGTGGAGTCGCAAAAACCATCAAGCGCTACAACGAAACTGGCACACATGAGGACCGACCCAGGAAAGGAAGACCAAGAGTCACCTCTGCTTCTGAGGATAAGTTCATCCGAGTCACCAGCCTCAGAAATGGCAAGTTAACAGCAGCTCAGATCAGAGACCAGATGAATGCCACACAGAGTTCTAGCAGCAGACCCATCTCTAGAACAACTGTTAAGAGGAGACTGCGCCAATCAGGCCTTCATGGTCAAATAGCTGCTAGGAAACCACTGCTAAGGAGAGGCAACAAGCAGAAGAGATTTGTTTGGGCCAAGAAACACAAGGAATGGACATTAGACCAGTGGAAATCTGTGCTTTGGTCTGATGAGTCCAAATTTGAGATCTTTGGTTCCAACCGCCGTGTCTTTGTGAGACGCAGAAAAGATGAACGGATGGATTCCACATGCCTGGTTCCCACTGTGAAGCATGGAGGAGGAGGTGTGATGGTGTGGGGGTGTTTTGCTGGTGACACTGTTGGGGATTTATTCAAAATTGAAGGCACACTGAACCAGCATGGCTACCACAGCATCCTGCAGCGTCATGCCATCCCATCCGGTTTGCGTTTAGTTGGACGATCATTTATTTTTCAACAGGACAATGACCCCAAACACACCTCCAGGC
Source organism: Epinephelus lanceolatus (assembly GCF_041903045.1). Taxonomy (NCBI): domain Eukaryota; kingdom Metazoa; phylum Chordata; class Actinopteri; order Perciformes; family Serranidae; genus Epinephelus; species Epinephelus lanceolatus. Next base: position 6,304,075 of record NC_135736.1, on the reverse strand, counting down.
TGTGTAAGGGCTATTTGACCAAGAAGGAGAGTGATGGAGTGCTGCGGCAGATGACCTGGCCTCCACAGTCACCGGACCTGAACCCAATCGAGATGGTTTGGGGTGAGCTGGACCGCAGAGTGAAGGCAAAGGAGCCAACAAGTGCTAAACACCTCTGGGAACTCCTTCAAGACTGTTGGAAAACCATTTCAGGTGACTACCTCTTGAAGCTCATGGAGAGAATGCCAAGAGTGTGCAAAGCAGTAATCAGAGCAAAGGGTGGCTATTTTGAAGAAACTAGAATATAAAACATGTTTTCAGTTATTTCACCTTTTTTTGTTAAGTACATAACTCCACATGTGTTCATTCATAGTTTTGATGCCTTCAGTGAGAATCTACAATGTAAATAGTCATGAAAATAAAGAAAACGCATTGAATGAGAAGGTGTGTCCAAACTTTTGGCCTGTACTGTATACATATATATATATATATATATATATATATATATATATATATATATAACTTTTTTTAATCCCAGAGTACATTTTTTGTATTGGGGAACTGTTTAAATGTGTAATTTGTGGTAGATTTTATTTTGTTGTACTATTAATATTGCATGCAGAATCTAAATCTCACTGAGTTACTGTTGTTAACAAACTAAAGAAATGAGAAATAATTTTTGTTTAGTTGTTACTGAATATTTGAAGGCAAACTGGTTGACATATAAATAATAATGCTTATTTTCTTGCAATTCTGTGTTTTTAAATTAATAATAAAATAATAGTCATTACCATTATCATAATAGTCATATTCATTTGTGAAGATTATCTTTCTGGCAAAACCGTTTGGTTGCCACCAAGATTAAGTTCTGTAATAATCCAAGATCCAGTGGGAAAATCTGACATGGTTTTTAACAAAGAAATCAGGGCGACACGTACTTTCACGTCGGCCTACAGAAAAAAGTCATCCCTGGTGAACTTTATTGCCTATGGTATTAAAAATAATACAAAACCAAACTAAATGATGGCAACAACACAAAGTACATTGTACTGTACATCAAGTACAGTGGAAAACTGTTTCCGAGGGGAGTTTTTATACAATAAATGAGGCCATGACTTTTGGGCAAACAGGCCCCGAGGCATTTCTGTTATTTGTGGAAAACTGACCAAGTTAAAATCACTTTCTAATCTCTCAATGTCTGTTTAAAAGTAATCATTTCATAGCACTAAATACACATATCATAAATAACACAACACTGTCTTTTGTCTCATCAAAGAATGTACATTAGAAAGTCTGTCAATCCTTAAAATTCAGTGTGTATGAACACAAAGCAAAGCCTCCTTCCTCTTGCCTTTTGCTCTGCAAAGCCAAGGACATCTGTGTATCTGTGTGCATTAAAAATCAACCTCCAATTCTGTGCGTCTTACCACATGGCATGCATGTATGTAGGGGGCAGACGGGGACTGCTGACGGGTGTGCAGTTGTATGACCTCATTATCCTCTCTGCTAACAGGAAATTGCGGAACAAGCTGGCCACCAACAGGTCCTGACGAAACAACTTCTGGAACAAATCTAAAGACAGAGTAGAAATCATGCATCATGTCAGAAAGAGACAATGGGAACTGAATGAATAAACTAGAATTACTAATTTGCAGTTGTATGTTTCTGTGTGATCAGGTCAAGTTGCCCTTACAGTTAACATCCGTGTCTGTAAAAACATGGATTCTTCACAAACCTCTTAACCCCAGCAGCACAGAAGATCTACACAATCACCGTTCTTAAAAGAAACTGTGTCTGATTGTGTAGATCCTTGAAAAGATTAAAGTCACCAATTTAATATCTGACCAAATGTCTACCCTTCTGTTCCTGAGATATGACGTTGAGTAATGGCAAAAAAGGGTTAGGGGTTAGCATTATGTCATCACAGTGAGTTCACCTTTAGGTCAGATTTTGGATATCCAAGTCAAAGGGAATATTTGTACCAAATTTGAGGAAACTCCCTCAAGGCCCTCTTGAGATATTCCATTCACAAGAATGAGACAGATTCAAGGTCACAGTGACCTTGAACTTGGAAGACCAAAATCTAATCACTTCATCCTTGAGTCCAAGTGAACGATCATGCCAAATTTGAAGAAATTCAAGGTGTTGTTGAGATATCACGTTCACAAGAATAAGACAGATAAGGTCACCTTCACCTTGACCTTGACCTTTGACCACCAAAATCTAACCAGTTTAGTGTTGAGTCCCATTTTAGGTTTGTGCCAAATTGAAGTAACTCCCTCAAAGTGTTCTTCAGATATCACATTCACAGGAATGGGATGAACGGATGGAGAGACTACAAGAGGGGAAAATGGGGAGTTGAGTGAGTGAATGAAAACCAAAACTGGGTAAAAGAAAGAAGTTTAATTAGAGCAATGCGTAGAGAAAAACAGGGTCGTTTGTGTGTATGCTTACAGAATATAGAGGACAGTGATATGCAGATTAAAGCAATGGGTTGCAGTCACATTTTCATCAGCTCATTAATGTACTCACTAATTCACTTTAACGGGGCCAAGCCAATCCCATGCCAATCTCTGTCTTATGATTGTGATTCCCCTGTTTGTGTGAGGGAGTGTGTGTCGGGGATATTATATGAGAGACAGTGTCTGACAACTCCTGTGCCTGCTGTTAGTGTTCCGCTGTTTAAATGCTGAAGTGTTTGTGCAGCTGTGTGTCTGTGTGTGTGAGGTGACAGAGTGTGTGTGTGGATTAAGTGTGTGGTGCCTTCATTACAGGGATACTCTCTGATGTGGGCTGCTTCATTAACAGCACAGCCCCGGGGGTTTAAAAGCTGGGATAGTTTGATTCAGGGGAGTCTGTGTGTGCCTGTGTGTGTGTGTGTGTGTGTGTGTGTGCGTCCGTGCGTGCGCGTGCGTGTGTGTGTGTGTGAGAGAGAGAGAGAGAGAGAGAGAGAGAGAGAGAGAGAGAGAGAGAGAGAGAGAGAGAGAGAGAGAGTGTGTGAGCTGCATATAAGAGACAGGTGAGCAATGAGAGATATGCTGCATGCAAAATATAAATGCATGTCAAAAAAAACGTGTGTGAGTATTTCCAAATAGGTAAGCTGAGCCTGTGGGTAATGGTTAGTGGCAGTGTGTGTCAGTATGCTTGTGTTGTCACTATACAGATTTTGGCTGGAGTGTGTATGTGTGTGCATACTTCCTGTTACAGTCGCCAAATTACGGTTAAAATGATCTCCCCAGTTACTGCGCTCGACACTCTAAACACAATTAATCTCCATTTGAGGAGCCAACCTGCACTTACTGCACTCCTGGCATTTTATATCAACATCTTCACTTTTTTCAACCACTGGGGATCTTCTCAAAGTTTTAGTATTGCTGATGCTTCACTACTGTTTTTTATTAGCTGCCCTAATTTGGGCTCCCAGTGAGGTGAAACATGCGGCTCTTTTCATTTTTCATCATTGGCTAGACATGTTGAAATAAAGTTTTTAACGCTTTCAAAACTAAAGTGTGTCTTAACAAGTGTGTCTTTCCATCACCTTCAACAGCAATAACACCAGTACATGGGTGTTATTTTCATAGTGTTAGCCCAGTTTCTACCAGTTATGATAACACTGCACTCATCAAAGTAAATGCCACATTTGAGAACACTACCACACCACTATAACTATGCCCAACAACTTCAGAAACCTGCATATCTCTGCACAGAGTTTACAATGATTTAAAACAAACAATTCATAGTATTTTTGAAACAATAGACAGTTGGTTACAAAGAGAGCAAGAGAACAGGCTTCTCATCTGTAGCCAATACTTGTTGAATTTGCCACCCTAAATTTCACTGGCAGATTTGATCAGCTGTAGCAAGCAAGCTAGCTCCAAGCTGACTCTTTAAAAATCTTGTAAAAGAGTCTTAAATATTGATGGCTCTTGATGGCCTACATGAAATCATGCTTAATCAACCTCACTGTGTAGTCCAGTGGTTCTCAACTGGTGGGTCACAGTCCAAAAGTGGGTCAGCATCCATTCCAAATGGACCACAAGTGACACAGACGTGTAAAGTTTGTAAAAAAAAAAAACAACTCTCACTTTATTTTGAAGTACAGTGATTTTCCAGCACAGAGATTTTATTTTGACGTACTGTTTCCTGCTGCAGAATGAGTAGCTAAGGGGCAACTATTTGACAGAGACAGCAAACTAGCATGATGACATTGCCAGACGCAATTATAATGTTAAATGTATTTGGCCCCTAAAGTAATGACTAATGAGAAATCTGGACCCCTTGGCTGGACCAGTTGGGAACCACTGTTCTAGAGGACATGTAATAAGGAAACAGCCTTAGTCCTTGTGTTATGAAAGCTCACATTGTTTTATCTTATTCCAACATGACCCTGATTGGCTTGCGAATGTGCGTTGTATAGCAAGGACTAGACTCACGCTATTCTGCCTTTAATTGGCTCACCCCGACAGTCTTACCCAAACCCTAAATAATCCCACTCCTCTTGCCTAAACCTAAACAAACCAACCAATCAAGACGTAGCCAATCAGAGGGAGAGTACAGCGGTTCAATCCTTCACTACATTAGGAAATGCAATTATGTGTCTCCACTCAGCTTTCATACTTGGACAAGTAAGGAAGAGGTCAGATCTATTCTTTATTGTTCATATTTTCAAACAGTATGTTTTAATGTTGCAAGAGCAGGGTGTCTACAGGTATCAGACACTTAAATTTAAAACCTTTTCAAGATCTTTTTTTTTTTTTTTAATACCACATTTTTGACTGATTTCAGATAAGGTATCTTCTTATCAGCATAGCACTGCAGGTAAGTATAAAGATAAGTAGTATACAGGTAAGGTTGTCCCATGCAGAAGACGGTTATATGTAGGAATATGGTAATACTGGCTGGGGTTTAGAAAGGGTAAAACTCCAAAGATCCGAAAGGCTGCTAACGTTAGCCAACAAAAGTACAAAAGTAAGACAGCTGAGAAGTTGGCAGAGACTATATCCTTGCCAAAGCCAGCTACTGATCTAGCTAATGATAAGAAGGTGCAGGTGGCCGAGAGGCTGGCATTGGGAAATGCCAGCCTCTCGGCCACCTGCACCGAGAGGCTGGCATTGGGAAATGAGTAGCCAGCTATAATTTGACCAAGGTGGTAACTCATGCATTTAACCTAGCAACCCAGTGGAGCAGCGACTGGAGCAGCTGGTCGATAGCTTCGAAGACTGGTAACTAGTATGTCAAGGCTAGTAAACCATTGGAGTGGCCACAAGAGCAGCTGGTCAAGAGCTTCCAAGGCTGGTTACTAGTATGCTAAGGCTAACAACCCACTGAAGCTGCTACAAGAGCGGCTTGTCATTACCTTACGAGGCTGGTAACTTGTAACTTGCTGGAGTGGCTGATCATTAGTGACCAGCACCAACAGGGACTTTACTTTTTCTCCTGTGCTTGTGCTTTTGGAAAGACAAAAAAGAAACACTACCCTTCGAACATTTATGCAACCCCAGACCTAGTGCCTAGTTACAGTTGCTAAGCTATGAGTGTACATTTTTAGGAGGAGGGGTTTAGCGAATGGTTAACTGGCTGACAATTCCTGTTGCTTGCTCTTTTCTGGAGCTTCTTTTTAGAAATGTCACCATGTTCCAAATTTCATCAATTACTTTGGTGAGTACAATGTCATCATTACTGATGGAAATGATGGCCAAAATAACAAAAATAAGACCCGAGTTTGTAGTAAATTCTGTCAGATTGTAAAATGTGAAAAATAAAATGGTGAGATTTGATTAAACAAGTTTACCTGTGCAGTGTGCATCCATAATGTGTGTGTCTCTGTGTGTTTAAAGCCTCACCTCTAGGCAGCACATTCCAGGCAATGGTGTCAGTGATGGCTGTGAAGATCCAGTTTAGCTCTCCGAGGGGAGTGCGTCTGTCATTGAGCCTGCCAGGGATCCTGCACCACACACAACACAACACAGATGGCAGTGTGTCAGCCGCGCTCACTGTATGTCCCATGGTTGACTCAGAGCACAAAGTGGCAACTGCTCAGTACTATTATCACAACACATCTGAAGACATTTACATTTACAGGCACTTGGGCTCTGACTCAGAGAGACTAACAATGAGAGCAAGTTTGAATATTCATGTGCGCTTATACACACAAGAGATACTGTAAGGCCAAGAGCTGAGAGACAGAGCCACACCAGGTACAAGCAGATGAAGAATGAAGCATTTTGTTAAGATCTGTGAGATGTACATACAGACATTAACTAATCCCAGACGCACCAGCTCAATAAAAGATTACTTAGTGTTACTCTGTCAATGACATTCACCACTGCTAACACATTTTGTTCAGGAAAACCTGATTTTTACCAGTTCTGTTTTAATTTTGTGAACTTGCAAACTGACCACAGTATCTGGTCAGTTGGTAGTAGTTCTTCCCACCACCTGAATGATTCAAAGGCTTTATTTATCTATATTGATCTGAATATTTATAGATAAACGGGTGGGTAAATAGGTAGGTAGTTAGGATGGCAGGTAGGTTGGTAGGTAAGTGAGTAGGTAGGTAGTAAGGTAGGTAGGTAGTTGAATAAGTGGGTAGTTGGGTTGGTGGGTACTTGCAGGTTTTTCCACAAATTATTTTATTTGTGGCAGCCCACCATGATCAAAACACCTGCTGCCACAAACAGTGTTTCTATTTTTGGAGCTGAACCATTAATTAGGAGTGCTGTTGAAATACATATACCATTCTGTTATTTATAGCACCACACTGTCTGAGAGCAGAGCACACTCTTGGAACAGATGGAGCAGCAGAACATCAGGCGCACTGAAAGTAAAACCTAACCGTTCATTCTTCTGGGTCTAACTTGCCTCTGCTCCTCTCAATTGATCTGATCACCTCTGAACGGATCTGGAGTCTGATCTGGTGGAATTTTCCACCCCGAGACTCCCAAAAATGCTGCTGAGAAAGAAAAAAAAAAACGAATGGAAAGCTTCACTTGTGCTGCATTCATGGAAGTCATCTACCACTTCAATACCTTCCCCACTGATAGACATCTGTTGGTGGATGCAACTCAGAGACGAGCTGGGAAAAGTTACTAGGGATGCACAATAATATCGGCACCTTATCGGTATTGTCCAATATTGGCTTTAAAATGAACAATCAGAATCAGCAGACATTCTGATAATATCGATACATCATCAATATCAGCCAATATTGGCTTTAAAATGAATGCTCAGAAGTGGCCAACATGCTTTTTCTTATTTTGCACAATATTATATACATTGAAAAGCATTCTATTTCATGTCTCCATCTGCTGGTGGGCCATCATAATAAGAGTATGCATGCATAATATGATAGTATGTCCAGTACAGAAGACACTTGATGATCACTAAAAATTAGGTGGGGAAAACATGGATGTATCAATATCGCTATCTGTATCGGTTAACAGTTAATAAATAAGTCGTTGTATATTGGCATATCGGATATATGAAAAAAATCCAACATCATCCCTGTGTTCTTGACTGTAGTGAAGAAACAGAATCAGTGATTGACATCTCATTCCAATAATCAAACATTCAGTAGTTGTCTTAGGATTTAAGAAAGCACTAAAATGCTCCTAAGTCTAAAGTGGGCATGACGATAGTACAGTAGCCAAACTAACATAAGATGTGTAAACCCAGGCACCATACGCCTGTTTTTACAAAACCCTCTGCTCATTGTCTAGCGCTTACAAAATCAGATTGTAGTTATTCAGTGACTGGAGAGTGGGAGCAACATGGAAATGAGAGCAGGGAACTATCTTTCAGACAAAGCCCAGGACGAAATGACAGTAATCACTGTAGCTAAGCCGAGAAAATTGCCTTTACCACACCTCGGCATCTGCCTTTTATAAAACATAATGTAAAGCTATGACAAAAGACAGGAGGATAAGGGCAAACACTAGCTGGCTCAGATATTACAGATAATGTGAGCAAGTAAGTCACTTGTGTCCTAGTAAAGGGATAATATGCTTTAAATTAATGAGTAGATGAAAGCAAACATTAAAATAAATAAGAGAAAGCACTTTTAAACACTTTTACCACACTGAATGTTACAGCTAACAATGCTACTTAAAGGCAATGATGTGTTTCTATGTTTCAAAGAATACTTCATCCACAAAATGACCCCAGATTACTCACCCCACATTAAATTGAACTCTTTAAAACACGGTGAATGAAGAAACCGAAAACAGAGAAAAGTCTTAGTGAATTTAAGTCATACGTGCAGTGTAATCCAAGTCTCATACATTCTGGTGAATGATCAGTATTTGACAAACACATGCATTTTCACACAAACCTTACAAATTGAAACACTTTCACAAAAACAGTCCCATGCATGGGTGAGTAGCGCGCCCTGAGTGCACAGCTGAATGCCCTTGCTCAGGCCGACTTGTATGAAGTGTTTTAAGTCATAAGGTTTAGGCAAAAATGTTCATGTTTGTGAAGCACTCAGCATGTGACTGGATAAATGAGACTTGGATTATACAGCAGGAGTTGTGTGAGAATTTGTAAACAGATGTTTTGATATAGTTTTGCTGTTGTTAAAGGCAAACTCCTTGACTTCAATCCATCGAGACTGTTTTTGGATTCTTTGTTCGCCCTGGAGGCATGCGAGAAAAACAAAGTTATTTTCAAAAATTCAAGTTAACATGCATGGGGTGAGTAACTGATCTACAAATTATCATTTTGGGGGTAGAGTATAATCTGTCTACCCTTTGTTCTTTCATTTTTCCGTTTCAAAACCAAATCAGAAAAACAGAAAAACGGGAAAACAGAACAACAGAAATCACACATTTTGTAGTTGTTTTTTTGTTTTAAAATTAAAACAGAAGAACGTGAAAATGAAGTTTTTAATTTCTCTGTTATGTTATTGCGATATCTGGATAAATTCAGGGAATGCTGGGAGATCTGTGGAGGAACTGTTGAACTTCGCAGAGGAGGGCTCCATTCTCAACTGCTTGTAGCCTCGTTATGGCTGCACTCCAGCCTTTTGCAGACCTGATCTGTGAACTTTTTGAGAGTGGCAAGACACACGCAGGAGATTCTGCATGGAGCACAACTTTCGGAGGAGGAGTGTTGTTTCAGATGCTGAATTGGAAACGGCTGTGGTTTCTGCAGTAAACAGTGTATGTATGTGTAGGCACCATGTGATTTTGGGTTATCCCAGTCAAATGTTGAGATTGGAGAGACAGTTGGAGAAACACTGGGAAACATTTGGTCGTCAGTCCAAGAAGGGCTGCATTATGAAACACAACAACCAATGGCCAATACGAACTTTTGGTTACACACCATATACGAACAAGGTTATCACAGGATACGTCTATGCACACCCGATATAATGAACTGGAACTGGAACCATGTAACTACGACCACATTTAGCTTCTTCATTGCACAGCACTGACATGCTAAAATGTTTCCCTCCAATTTTCTTGCCTTACCAGAAATGTCATCACCCACTGTCACTCCCAAACACTCAGTTTCCACTGTGGCTTTATTATCATCAGCTGGTGCGCTGCAGCACTGCCAAGAGCATGTCTTTGTCTTGAGATAAAAGCACTAAATATACTTATGTAGATTATCTAACAATAACTGACAGTTAACTATATCATAATACATAACTTGCCATACCAATCAATAAGAGCTAATCATGACTTTTACAAAGTATATTCAGCACCAAAGTCTGGCAGCTGGCACATAAAGTCCATCAGCAGCCCAACAAATGACTTCTAACTACACACACAGAGTATGACCTTTTCCTGCCCTAAACTTCCCATTTCCACCTCTAAGTGACAAATAATAGCAGCTGTGAAGCTCCTGGCAGGTACCAGCCCACTGTATAACCATGAGGGCCAGCCAGCTCCTGAGCACTTTGAGTGGCTGCCAAAGGTGTTTGGCAAGTCAGCACTAAGGATGAACACTCAGCAGTTCATATCCTTGCTCAGTATCCATTCAGTGTAATATCTTTGAGGAGGGAGAAGGACGGTGTATTGGGAAATGGATGGACAGACACTGTTGATGGTTGAATTATTGAACGGGCTGGAAAAGTGCCCTCAGAGGTGTTCCGGTTTGTGTCATCGATCAAAATACTTGCAATTTGTAACGATTTCTTGTTGCACCCATTTTAGCTGTATTGTATTATCCTGTTTTATTCATATTTACACTGATACCTATTTAGAGTATCTTTCTATTTTGTAAAGCACCTTGTTACATGCATTGAGATATGCTAGTCGCGCTCTATCTCTGCCGTTAGTTCCTATTATTTATGTATTAACCAATGTTACAGAATTTTTTGGTGTAAGGCAGGTAATGAGACACTCAAACACAGTACCTACTCATGTACCTACTTTACTCTCCAAGTCACTCTGTGCATAAAGTGGAATGGTCAGACAAGGACCCTGTTGACACTTAAAATTGGAAGTGTTCAGGACAAGATTAGCACTGTGGCAAAAAAGAAAGAAAAAAAGATTTATTTCACCAAACAAAGATGCCTGACAATGTGTTGAAGATGGCTAAGCTTTTGCCACCATGCAATGGGACATCATCCTGCAACAAACTGCGGCAGCCAATCAAATATCTGCAAGCGCAAACTGTAGGTCTATTACATTGTGATGTAAACGGCATCTTGAATCACCCAGTCCCAAGCACGCATTTAATTTGTTTAGGTGAACATACACTCACCAGCCACTACACCGTGTTGGACACCCTTTTGCCCTCAGTGCTGCCTTCATTCTTTGCAGCATAGATTCAACAAGATGTTGGAAACATTCCTCAGAGATTTAGGTCCATGTTGACATGATAGCATCACACAGTTTCTGCAGATTTGCTGGGTGCACATTCATGATACCAATCTCCCGTTCCACCACATCCCAAATGCTCTCTACTCAATTGAGCTCTGGCGACTGTGGAGGCCATTGGAGTACGGTGAACTCATTGGCATGTTCAAGAAACCAGTTTGAGATGATCTTAGTTTTGTGAGATGGTGTGCTATCCTGCTGGAAGCAGGAAGTATCCAGTTTCCTGTTCTTAGCTGACAGGAGTGGCACCCGGTGTGCTCTTCTGCTGCTGTAGCCCATCTGCTCCAAGGCTCGACCCATTGTTCCTTCAGAGATAGTCTTCTGCATACCTTGGTTGTAATGAGAGGTTATTTGTGTTACTGTTGCCTTTCTATCATCTTGAGTCTGACCATTCTCCTCTGCATCAGCAAGGCATTCTTCTGCCCAGAGAACTGCCGCTCACTGGATATTTTCTCTCTTTCAGACTGTCCCCTGTAAACCCTAGAGATGGATGGTTGTGCGTGAAAATCACAGTAAATCAGCAGGTAGAGCAGGTTGTCCACTAATCGGAAGATCAGTGGTTCGATCCCCGGCTCCCCCTCCATGTTGAAGTATCCTTGAGCAAGATACTGAACCCCAAATTGTTCTCGGTGGCTGTTCTATCAGTGTGTGAGTGTGTTCAAAACTGAGTAGCAGGTGGCACCTTGTATGGTAGCCTCGGCCACCAGTGTGTGAATGTGTGTGTGAATGGGTGAATGTGAGTCATAGTGTAAAAAGCGCTTTGAGTGGTCAGATGACTAGAAAGGCGCCAACAACCATGCCACGTTCAATGCCACTTAAATCACATTTCCCCATTCTGATGCTCAGTTTGAACTTCAGCAGGTCGTCTTGATCATGTATACATGCCTAAATGCACTGAGTTGCTGCCACATGATTGGCTGATTAACTATTTGTGTTAATGAGCAGTTGAACAGGTGTACCTTATAAAGTGGGCGATGAGTATATAGTATAGTGTATAGTGTATAGTGTATCCCATATGCCTGGATACAAGAACAGGGCCACACAGTCCTCTGTAAAAGCTGGTGCTCTCATCTAAAGCAAAGAGCCAAAGGTGTACAGTGCCACATAGAGGGTTGCTGCTGTAGAGCAGACTCTTCTCTCTGATATCTCTATGGAGCGTGGGTATTTCCTTAAGGGATCAATAAAGTATCTCCTGGGCATAATAAATGCTGAGGTGCTATCAGAGTGATATGATTCTTCAATGATGGAATCTAACTCTGGAGACCTCCCGGTGTGCCGAGTACAGCTGGGTTTCAGATGGTGTCAGACACTAAGGGGGCGGATAGGCCCTGCCCACTGGGGGGTGGGGTGGGGGATTCCTTATGAAAGACTCAGAGGGAGGTTGAGAACAGGGATCAACCCACCACACTTGTTCCAGCCCCATGAGAGATGTGAAAGAATAGAATGGAAGAGTGTATGTGAAAGAAAGCCTCGTGGAATTGAATGTGAGGGAAACAGTGAGAACCACTGTACCTTGAGAGAGATCCAAGAGTATTGTAAGCAGGTAAAATTCACATGAGCTTGGCATCGTGACTCTCTTATCTAAAAGGCTTTTGTGATTGGATACGGCCAGAATGTGTGTTGGATGTATGTGGGAAGCAGAGACAGAAGGGTGCACAGATGGAAGAGAGACAGAGGAACGATTAAATTAATAAACAAATCAACAGCACACAACTACTCAAAGCTGACATTATGTTGAATACATTTTGCAACAAATGTTTGTAATATTTCCAGAGCGATGAGTGTCTGATATGAGCTTTCCAACTGTGCGTGACCTTTAAAGGTGTGAATACATGCCCAATGAGTGGTCAGTGAGTGTAATGCCCATTAGCTGAGCTCATGCTCATGCCCACGTGTGCAATTTGGACACAGCAAAATAATAACAAAAGAAAAATAGCTGCTTTGAATTCTATTTGAGACCAATCACACTAGAAGAACAATAATGAGCTACCCTGCATCTCTCTGTTGAAGCCTCCAGAGAAAAGCAACCTGATGGGGTTTTTGTGTTGTTGTTGCTAGGATACCATAAAGCCATCTGTCATGTAAATGTCATTATTGTTGTAGTTATAGCACATTAGCTACAGCTAACTTATTGTGTCAAACAGTGATAGTGAAATTGAAACGATTGTGAAATTCTGAGCCAATACTGATGTTTAATATAAAACACTGGTTTCGCCAATTTTTTGTTGTTGTTTATTTTGTTTTTGTTGTCATTTATTTATCCTTTGATGCCCGGGAAACAAAGAAATCATTCATTCATTCACTCATTTAGTCATTCATTAACTTAAGAAAAAGCATGTAATGGGAACCTTAAAGAGATGTTACCCAGCCCTGTATTCGCTTTAAGCCAAACACAACATGGGGGCATTAATGTGTGTTAACAGAATACTGAAGTGGGGAATATAGGACCCTGGGAAAACAGATAGGATTCCACTATTAGCAATTTTTTTTATGTTATACATTTAATTAAGCAATATCACACGAAATGGAGTGCTGCTGTACTGTATATCAGCATGGCTGTGATTCGGCCATAGGCACGAGTGCCGAAGATAATCATAGCTGTGTGATATTAAAGTGATGGTGTTTTATACAACAGTTCAATAAGCACCATTTATCAACAGTAAAAAGTAGCAACAGCTTATGATTTGTTTGTTTACATCATGATTTATTTGGCTCCGCCAACACAAATACTTCTGCACTGTTGCCAAGCAACACATAATTACTCTTACACACCAGTGTGCGACTTTGTGTAGGTCTACACTTTACCACAGGCCAGCTACTTTATATCATGTAGGCTACATCTGTATGCTTCCATTTATTTGCAACCAGTGATATAAGAGTCTGTTGACAGTTGCTTTGGTGGCATACATGTGATGCTAAAGAGTGAACAGCGTAAGCCGTACGTTGCATCATCTTCTGATGTCATGTATGCTTTCCTGGAGGTTTGCAGTAAAGTACCTGTGAAGAGGAGTGATACATGCATAGTTAAAAGTCCCAGCACTGTTATACTGTATATCAGCACTCATAGAATGCCTCTTGTCCAATCAAATTGCTTGGTTGGAACTAACTGTTGTATAATTATTACTATAAAAAATACTGATTAGTGCAGCTTTGATAACATCAGAATGTAATCACAAAAATGGCTGACGAAACTACTGTTTCTGTGATTTCCTGTTTTCTTGAAACATCCCTTGAAAAATATTTGACTTTGACACTTGGCTTTAGTCAGAGGCAGAGCCTAGCTTAATCGAGCAGAGAGGTGAGAAGGCAAGTGGGTTTGGTTGCATTTTTCTTTTATGAGCTCTGAGACCATCCATTATTTAACTCTGAGGGACATCAGCTGAGTCAACATTTAGCCCTGTGGACAACATGCAATGAACCAAAACCGCAACTCAAGCATCAGGGACCCCACCAGCCCCCACTGATTAAAAACTAAAAGCCCTTCTCCAGTCATGTTCAGGGCTGCTGCAACATCAAGTGCGAGAAATCAAGCCTTATTCTTTCAAAATTTTATCGGGGCATTTTAGTGAATTCGATTTTTTATTTAACTATTTTTCTGACGTTCATTTTACCACACATTTTGGAAATGTCTAACCTTGCATTTTCTGTTTTTTTTTTTTTTTTTTCCTCATATGAATTCCCACCTTTAATATTTCCATGCTTGTACTTCAATTCAAGGTCACCTATCTCATATATTTGACATTTTATTAGTTTTTCAATATTGTTTGGAATCGACAACATCTCAAATGCGATTTCAGCAGAGCGTACAGACTAATACAGAACAGGTCAGCACTTTTCTGCTGCAGAACTCTTTCTCTTAACCTCACTGGCTTCGTATTAGTATACAACCCTGCTGTGTATATGTCTGAAGCAGACAGCAAACACGATGAGCAGAGCACCGGATCTTATAAAACACAGCAGCACAACAGCCTGTGTATGAGTGGTTCACCCCACAGCCTGAGGGGAGTCTTTCTAAAAAAGTGAAACCATTTTCTGTTTGTCGTGGCTGCACACACTGAGAGGCCATTACAGGAATCAAACCTACAATGCAGCGTAATTGTATTGGGTGTTTGTTTAGCATGTGTTGGTTTAGACTTTATTCAAGCATGATGTATGGTTGGTTAGTGACTGAAGCTTTAGATTCAGATCACAGGTTGTTTGTCCTTGACGGAAACTATTTCAAATTTCATTCTGAGGTGGCAGACTGACTCTGAGACCACTGTTAAACTGTCACGTCTGATGTTTCTGTTCAGCGTTACTTGGAAGAACAGGTGAGAATGCTTCCAACAGTGCTGTCTCTGACGCAAACTAGTGTGACGTTTGTGGGTGCTAAAACTCTCCTTACAGCCAGTCAGTCATAAATTACTTTCCCCCCTTCTCCACAGAAGCCCATTCTTTATTCTGGTGTGACAAGTGATAAAAGATAAGGAGGACATGAGACCTTGTGCATGAATGGAGAGCTTCAATGTTGTCAAACCCAGCGACTGATGTTGGTGAGGTTGCGAGGGCAGAATGTAGAAAAAAACAATGAGAGAAGAAATGGAAAAAGGCCTTATTACTTCAAAGGTGTTCGTCATTGCTCTTGTGGTTTCCCTTCCTGCAATAGCTATACGTACAGTACTGGGGCATTTGCGTAATTCTTATCCACTGGAGAGAAGTAGTGTTTGACAGAAGACGAGAAGGAATAGGCAGAATGGAGTGAAAAGAAAATCAAAGAAACTCTGCAAGCAATGAAAAGGACTGAGTGTTAAGGATAATTAAATGGTACAAGATGGAAGAACAGTAACAGATAAGATGTGGATGAGTGAGAAACATATTCAAATTATTATTATTAAAATTACTAATAACATTTTAGTAAGGGACTGTTCATTGTTTTTCAGAGGAGGGGGGTTGCTGGGGATTTCTGGAGGAATTTATACCGCAGAGTAGGATCTGTCTTCGGACTGAAAAGTGAAGAGGGAGAAGAGAAGAAGGTTCAAGAGTTTTTAAATTCTCCTCATACTCTACACTCTGCCTCAATATTTTATAGGAATATGTCAAATATACAAACTAGAATGTGTGAAGGCTTGAGACTAATATGGCAAAAGGATCTTGGTAATGAGATTAGGGAAGACTTTGGTTACACAGGATGCCAGAGGTATGTTTATCCATATTGAATCGTACATTGATATTAAATGTTGGAAATGTAACAAAGAAGTTGGCACATTTCTCAGTGCTCTATAGGACTCTCCCATGGGACTGCCTTTTTGGAAGGTGGTACTGAAAAAACCTCAAGCTGTGGCTCAAACAACCTTGACCAGAATCCCCACAATTATGTCTATCTGGGGACAAATCTCTTGAGTCACCGAGGCCTTACGAAAGCAGAGTTCCTAACAGGTTTTATTGTCGCGGCCAGGTTTATTCTACACAACTAGAGAGCCCACAGAGGCCAGATCGTACACAGCGGTTTATAACTTGAGACAAAGACTGCTGCCTTTCAAAATATGATCACCAATAGCGTCCCAAGCAAAATAAGCCACGTGTGGCAATTTTTTTCTTGCTTACATTACATTACCCTCTCTTAGAGAGGGTACACATTACAAGTACGGCTGTGTGAAATTAGGCATGCAATCACAGCAGTACTGATCATCAACGTCTCTCTTTCTCCCTCTCTTTTTCACAAACACATACACAAACACACATATGCCCTCTCATGGATGGAACTACATGCGAATGACTGTTACAAGGTAGCAGGATGTTCAATGCATAAAGTATGTCCGAGCCTCACACACACTCATGCCGGCTGGATGTCTTTTTGCTAGGATGGATGAAAGAGGTGCTCATGGGTGCGTGGGAGATACTAAAGATGGATGGTCAAGAGTGTATGTGTGTATGTGTATGAATTTAGATAGTTGCCATATGAGTGTGTGTTTCTCAAATGGAGAAGATAAATACACACAATGAATAAATGTTGTCAACTTTTAGTGAGTTGTTGTCATGTCTTGTAGGATAGTATGCAATGTTCATAGTGCACGGTGCAACTTCAGCAGCATTTAAAATGCAATTTAATTTCAAATAGCTTTTATACACAATTTTTTTTGATAATATTTATTAACATTACAGATTAAATTGTGGTCAATTTTGACTCCTTTCTGTGTGTTTTCATACTTAAAGACTAGAGGACTAGCCTAAGTTTAAACTTCCATTTATGTCCGTAATTACCAGAAGACAGGATGTGTATGTATATGCATATAAGTGTGTGCATACATGTGTATACATGTGTATACATGTGTATATCTGAGAATTTTTGTGGTGCCGGGATGGTTCCTTACAGCTGACATTTAAGTTCCATGATTTGTTTGTTTTTTTGTAATGGACTGTGAATCCTCTTATATGACATCTTTGTCCATATTTTCAAAAAGTTGATATGTTTGGGGCGTCGGTGGCTTAGTAGGTAGAGCAGGCGCTCCATGTACAGGGCTGATGCCGCAGCGGCCCGGGATTGACTCCAGCCTGTGGCCCTTTGCTGCACGTCATTCCCTCTCTCTCCCCCTTCACACTTACCTGTCCTATCAATTAAAGGCAAAAACGCCCAAAAAAAAATCTTTAAAAAAAGTTGATGCTAAAATTAATAAAACTTCAAAGATAAAAAAAAAAAAAAAAAATAGATGCAACTGAAAGACTGAAATGAGCTGATGAGTCAAAACAATACTTGATGGTGAAAAGGGAGCAGCTTAGTGGTGAGTATGACATGACTCTAATGTTGTACTATGAGGTTAATGCTGTGAAAATATACATTATACTGAATTTATCAAAATAACAGATGAGTTGTGCTGAGTTTGCATCAACAGCAAACAACAGCAAGACAAAATGGGAGCAGGTAAAAACACTATGCTTCTTACAAAAACAAAGAATTCACAACACAAAATCAGAATTTTATCTCCAAAGAAGATCGCATAAAATCTAAGTTTGGACAAGAAAATCAAAGTGCATCATTGTAGCTCCGGGAACTGCCCATTGGTTTCGACAGCCCATTGGTTCGACATCCCATTGTTCCGACCATATTAAACTCATTGTTCCGAAGTCCGTTCCGAAATCATCATGATGCCCTGTGGTTAAGGTCTGGTTAGGTTTAGGCACAAAAACCACTTGGATCGGGTCAGGAAAAGATCATGGTGTGGGTTAAAATGAAAAAGAAAGTGACAAACACATAAGCCGTGAGCCTGCTCCGCCTCAAGCCGGTCGCGGCTCACCATACGCCCGCCGTGAGCCGTTCAGCACCGTGGACAGTTGGACTAATGGGATGTCGAACCAATGGGCTGTCGAACCAATGACATGGACCCGTAGCTCCTGCTAGCTTAAGCCTGAGGAACCACACACACACAAAACACTGAAACCTCTGAGGACACAGAGGACTGACAAGAGCAGAGAAGCACACAGAGGCCCTCATTTATCAGTCTTAAGCCTCGTATGCAGTGTGCGATTTTGGGCTGTCCCAGTCGAAAGATAATCAACGTGTGAGAAACGTGGCGATATCTTTGGTTGTGGCTCTAAAACAGTGGTCTTACATCACACAGTGAAAGAGGTTAAATGATGGCTGTTGTTACATTGTCTTGCAATCAAAGACAGCCTGGGATAAAATTCTGACAGTGTCAGAAATAAGTGATAATAATCTCACGTCTACTTACCAACCAGTAGCATGAAATGAAATGACATATTGGCCTTAAACCCAAACAAAGAGATGGATAGCAACTTGCCATGGAGACAAAATGACCACGTAAAGAAGGACGAAGCATGGAAGGAAATAGTGGCGGAGTTGCAGCTGCCAGCTGAGCAACCTAGCAGTTAGTAAACACACAGACACACCACAGTATATAGTGCCCACAAAACTTTAGGTTATTTAATAATGTGACCCTCTATGTTGTGCTTCAAAGTTGGAGAACTAATAACCCGTGTAACATCCTTGGGCACTCAGTATGGGAAGCTACTACATCGTACATCGTAGCTGCTGTCATCGTACAGTCTTCACACATCAAACTTGATGTCATACCCAAGTTTCAGATCTGAGCACAGAAATCATCGAACAATTTGGTTTATGTGTGATTCATGAAACTTTCTTATTTCACTCATCACAGCATAAGAATGATCAGGTGCTGATAGCTGTGGCCACTGAAAACGATCATCATTCAAATATCTCACACCAATATATTCTGGGTTTAGAAGCCTCGCCTCTAGAGTGTACCACAAGGAGAGTTGTAATATGGCCAAGAAGAGAAACTTCTCTGAGCTAGAAATATCCTATTCAACCAACTGATTCTATCTGGCAGCCTGAGAAGTGGCATCAAAGGAAGTCAGAAAAATACAGTGTGGAAAGAAAACATGGCTGTAATCAACAACATCAAACACTAGCTGAGGTTGGAATACTTAAGTTGTACATCCATGATATGTAGCCTACCAGCCTATGGCCTACACATATTAATAATGATAGTCTATATATTTTAAAAATATTGATACTGTTATAATCATATTATTAAAGCTAATAGCTGACCCAGACCAATGAGCACGTGGGCACACATATTGGGTCTGCTTCCATTTCGGGCATAAAAGTTGGCAGAGGAGACACAGACGCACCACCTGTGTCCCAACTGGACACGAGTAAAAAATTGATTGCCAGGGCAAACTCTACTTAAACTGGTAGGATGTGCACCCCATGTAGGCAGACTCCTCAGCAGTGGCCCTGGTTCAATTCAAGCCTATGGCACCTTGCTGCATATGATCCCCCATCTCTCTCCCCCATCTTTCCTTTCTATCATAGCTGTGCTATCTTTTATATCTAAAATTTTCTCATAGGCTATACATTTTCAAGTGATTAATATGTGTCTGCATATACATTAAGCCAGTCAGAATATGGTCTAATATGAATTCTCTGACTGTCTCAGTCTTATTAAGGGTTGTACACATGCTGCGTTTTTAACTGCCTCAAACTTGCTTACACGAGACCTGAGAGATTTGATCAGAGCCTTGCTCGTGTCCACATTGATAAATGCTGAGCTCTGCGTGGAAATCATAGTACGCCCAGTTTTCTGAGGCCCTCATTTATAAAACGTTCATTTTGTAAATGAGGGCCAGCGTCTCTGAAAAAACCCTTAGCAAAGAATTAATTTAAGACTAGTGGAGGCAACAGATGTGCAGGTACTGTGTATGCATATGTTTTCATGTGTGTGTACATGAAATAATTATTCACCTTCAGCAAACATCATGAAGACACTGCTGAGACATTCTTCAAGTTTAAGATGTATTTTTCTGCTGAGCCATGACAGTCTGCTTTTAAGTTACTTAGTGCTTCTAAAACCTCCTCAACCAACTTAGTTTATGGATGTCATTTTACTCTCCCCCGCATATAAGAGGGGGAAAAAAGAAAAGCCACCCCCCGATGGTTCTGTGAAACTACTAAAACTTTGGATATGTCATCCATATTGAGTGCTAATATCACTCAGTGTGTGCCTAAGAGCAAGAGATGTTCTGCGCTCAGCCGCGTGGCACCCGGAGGTTTATTGAAGAAATGTGAAGCTTTAAATCTGCCAAACTACTGCCGCTTTGGCTGTGAGGAGGAAACAAAGCCAGAGTATTCTACCTGCAGGATGGAAAACAACAGAGAGAGGGCTGACGATAAGGAGGTGAGAGCAAAAGAGACAGACAGGGAGATAGACAGAGAGAGACAGACACAAGGAAAACAGGATAATGATCTCTCTAGACTGCACCCTCCTGAGAAAGAGCAACAGTGAGAGGGAAAGAGTTGCGACAGAGAGATTTATTTATTTATTTTTTAGGATGGTGGTGGAGTGCCACTTACTTCTCGATGAGGTCTAACGTCACCCCTGGCACCAACTTGGCACTCTTCTGCATACAAAACCTGAAAAAAAAAAAATAGACAGGGAAAAGCTGCTGATAAGAGTTGGAAAGATAACAAGAGGTGCTCACAGACTAGACAAAGCAATAAAAACGTTTGGCCTCTACAGTACAGATTTTACGACCTACAAGAGAGACAATCAACGGATAAAACACTCAAATGAAAAATGAGAGCTTCAAAGATTACAACCACTGAGCACTTTGATAAGTGTATTTTGGCTGAGTTACAGTCAAAGGGGAGGGGGCAGGCAGCGGGAAACACAGTCATATTTCTGAAACGTCTGGCATGGGAGTTATTGTTTACTATGCGTGGTTAGCTCTGACAGGTCGGGCCAGCTGTAAGTCACAGCAGGTTGCCGTTTGGAGCCTCGACAGACGTGCAGCTCGGCGCTGGGGCTCACTGCGAGTCATCACACACCTGGAGGACAGCAGGTGTGTGTTTGTGTGTGTGCACGCACGCAAACATCGGTCACACAGTAACTGAAGGTGACGTTAAATGAAAAAGCTTTAAAAAAAAAACAAAATCACAACCTTACTTTAATTGAACAAAGTTAGCAGGCTGCCTTAAAATTTGGACTAAATTAATTTTCACTGAATGGTTTGTCCGGTGTGTTCATTAGTTGTTCTAATTCTGCTCATTTTCAGGTTCATACTTGTATGGTGGTTTTCTACTAGAACATGTTTAAATGCTTCGATAGTCAAGAAATACTTTATTTTCCTAATACTGTCAGTGCTGGAACATTTGGAAAAGCTCAGTCTGCTCTGATTGGTCAGCATATCCAGCTCTTCCGCATCTCAGCATCTCCAAGCTACCAGAAAAACACCTGACTTTAAAGCCAATTTGACATTGTGGTTAAATGTAAATTTACAACTTCCGTGTCCATCATGTGATGCCGCAGGGCTCAAAGAGACTTTTCCCCATATACTTTGATTATGATAGAGATGTCTGTAAATCAATGGATACATTTTTTTTAACGACACAACTACTGCGAAATGTCTCGTTTCACTATCAGTATTTGATCCATTTGTTCCAATAACATTTCTGACGAAGAGCCACATTTTTTAATTATTTAATTTATCCCCAAACAAGCTAACAGTGCTAAATACGAAGTTAGCAGCTCAGCTGGCATTAGTCTCTTGATCACGGCAACTGCCCATTGGTTCGACAGCCCATTGGTTCGACATCCCATTGTTCCGACCATATTAAACTCATTGTTCCAAAATCTGTTCCGAAATCATCATGATGCCCTGTGGTTAAGGTCTGGTTAGGTTTAGGCACAAAAACCACTTGGTTAGGGTCAGGAAAAGATCATGGTGTGGGTTAAAATGAAAAAGAAAGTGACAAACACATAAGCCGTGAGCCTGCTCCACCTCAAGCCGGTCGCGGTGCACCATACGCCCGCCGCAAGCCGTTCAGCACCGCAGACAGTCGGACTAATGGGATGTTGAACCAATGGGCTGTCGAACCAATGACATGGACCCCTTGATCACTTACTGTATGGGCCCAACAACATGAAAGATGAGGGAAATGTCATACCTCGGAAATCAAGCTTTTTTTGATGTCAGCACGAATGAGAAAGTTTCATAGTAATGACATACAGCTACGGGCATCTCTACACCATCACTGTACCAAGGAAATGGCGTGAAAAATCACAAATGAAAGCTTCTACGAAAAAACGGACGGGTTCCAGCAGGAGTATGATCCAAAATTGGGGTGAGTTTCACATATGTTTCCCTGACGTTAGCATGTAGCTACACATTGCAGTGTGAGCTACGTAATGTGTTTACATTTATGTAGCAGTAGTGTGCCTGGGGGAGATGACCATATAAAGAAATCTGTCACGAGCTGACATCAGCTTGTCTCGAATGCAGAAAAAAAAAACAAATAAACAAACATCAGAAGCAGAATATTCAGAAAGGTCTGAAGCTTGAGGCTTTTGATAACAGGGATTACATACATTTACCTCATTATTTGAAACTTCGGCCAGGGTTAATATGAACATATATATGACAGAAAACTACAGACCATCTTGTGTTGGGATCACTCCTGCAGTGATACAGCAACCTAAGACTTTAAACAAATGTGGGCCAGGGGCGTTAAGTGGCAACTTCTAGCCCTGTTATTCAGAGCATACCAATCTTCAAACTCAGCCTTCATTTTGATCACAACTTCACAGGTGATTCCCATTCAGGAGAGGACCCAGTGACTAACATAGACACAACAAGCCATCTTCAGGAAATTCTAACCCTCACGTGTGCATATAAGAATTACACTAATAAGACAACAACAAAAAAACTGACAACGAGAACTTAATTTAATGTTTAGTCAATTTCTGTGCAAACTTTTGATACTAGACAATTTAATCTGGCTTGACAAATAGATTGAATGAGTTGAATGCAGAATGATAAGCTGATGAAATTAAACTGGTTGAAGTTTTTCACAGTAAAACAATAAAATCACAAGGTCAAAGCTTTTTTTTTTTTTTCGTTGACACATGTCCATTAGAGCGTCCACATTCAGTCTGTCATGTCTGGTAATGTGATAAAGTTGATGCAGTTTTCTCCACCAGCCTAAGCCATCATCATGGCTGAAAGAGACTTTAAGTTCCAAAAGGATAAAAGCCATGCAGGGATTAGGAATTGGTATCCAACAACTGATCCTCCCTGACTATGATGTAATGTATGGCACTCACATTCAAAAGTTCTTCCTGATGCTGGAGAATAATGAGATCCCACATGACACTAGTGTGACTTACGGTCTCTTTAAAGAACAGCACGGGCCCTGAGTGTGCCCGGCACTCAAGGAACAAAGAGTAGCAAGACTGTAACCAGGACGAATTGTTCTAAAGTCTTAATGATCAGAAACTTTGTGACTGAAAGCCACAATGCGCAGAATCTGCATTGGTATGTGCCAGTACTTTGCTGTTTGTCAGGAACACTGGGACATCATTGTTTCCCCAATACAACACAATCCAAGATTGTTTACTTTTAAATTTCATTTGAACCACAGATTAAATATTTTCTTTATGTTTTTCTCTGTGCTTGCTGCAAAAGGGATACGGTGAATTCCCCAACATAAACAGAGATGATTAACTAAAAATGGAGTCTGGCAGGAAAAGACAGACGGGCCAAAGTAAATAGAGCCCAGACCAAGCAGGAGGTTGCATCAGCGAGAGCGTGTTTCCACCCTACCCCTGGGCAGGGAGATGTAAAATCCCTCAGGCGTGGGAGACAGGAGAAAGGAGCAGTGAGAAAGGAAAGAGAAGGAGAGGAGAAAAGAGGAGAATTTGGTCACACCACAATCTTTAGTCATTTTGATCCACAACCTGTCTGAAAAAGCTACATTTGTGCTCTGAAATGATACTTAAACTTAACTTAGACTTAAACATCCTGATGACGTACTACAACTAAAAAAAAAGTGATTCTATGAATGCCTCTAATCAAAGTATATATACTCGAATCCTAAATGATTTCCCTCTGGCTTGTTTATTTTTATTAAAAAACAAAAGTCTGATTCCACCATAAAAAAGTGTGTGATACTGTTGTAAGAATATGCTAATGATGTACAAAATGGGTATCAGTCTACGGTGTGCAGCTAACAGCTAAATTTGATCCCTGCAATCAACTCAAGAGGGGAATCAGGCAGGGATGTGTGCATCTTTATTATTAGTAACAAAGCAGGAGTACCTAGAATTACCGCCTTGTGGTTGTATGCCTCCATGAAACAGTCAAATTGTAGTTAGAGTTTATATCCATGTCTATCCAGACTCATGTAGCAATAACAGCAGACAATGCTTCAAATATGGATGTTGCTGCAAAGAAGCTACACATTTTGAAATGTGGATGCTTCACACACATCTTCATATCTGCAGCTCAGAAGATTTATACATTCAGCATAGTTTCAAGGTGGACACCCAAGATTAGTGTCACCAATTCAGTATCTGATCAAATGTCTCCCCTTCTGTTCCTGAGATATGACATTGAGTAATGGTCAGTAAAGTGTTTTTGCAGAACATTATGATGTCACGCTGAAGATGACCTTTGACACTTTGGATATGAAATGTTATTACTTCATCAACTTATCCAATCAAACATTTTGTAATGTTAGCATATGAATTATTAAGATATGGCCAAAACATGTTGAGGGTCATGGTGTCCTTTGACCATCAAATTCAGGTCATCCTTGGGTCCAAGTGGATGTTTGTGCCAAATTCAAGGGATTGCGATATTGTGCCCATGTGAGTGAGACAGACTCAAGGTCATAATAACCTTGACCTCTGACCACCAAAATCTAATTAGTGCCTTGTGGATGTTTGTTCCAAATTTGAGGAAATTCCCCCAAGGTCTTCTTGAGATAGCGCTTTCATTAGAATGAGACAGATGCAAGGTCACAGTCAGTACGTTTACATGGCGTTAGAGAGTCCGACTAAAACCAGACTTTAAAAATACATGTAAACATGTTAGTCTGATTGAAATCCTACTAAGTAGAATTTCTCAAAGTCGGACTAACACACCCAGATAATGCGATTGGGAGTTGAATTCCTCTCGCATGCACACAGTCAATCGGACCTGAACTGGCCAAGGCACTCTGTGCATGCTCCACAGTTTCCGCCCTGAGCTTTGACCCTGAAGTCGAATAGCATTAAATGCATAACACAAGAAGGTGCTGGTAACAACATGGAGAAATCTACATCCAGAGTCGTGCATTTTTGGACAGACGAGGAGACACAGTTCATGCTGTATCAGCTGAAAGAGTTAAAACAATTAAAATACATGGATAGGAGGGAAAACACAGAATGGCGATTGTTTGGTCTGTGACGTAATAGGTAAACTGAAAAAAGGTCCAACACTGACAAGCTGAAAGGGGACATATCGCCATCTATTGTAGCAGAGTCTGACATATTTAGGTCAATAAATCGATTCCCCTCCTGTGCTTGTCTACTGGGACAAGGACAATAGTTCAATTAAATGGCCTAGTTGAGCTATAACTGTAGCTTGAATTAACTGTGCATGTAAACGTACTGGATGACCTTGACCTTCGACCAAATTCTAATCAGTTCATCAGAATCATCTGAAGCAGACATTTTTGCCAAGGGAATTCCCTTGAGGTCCACTGAAGATATTGTGTTCACGAGAATGAGGTCACAGTAACCTTGATCTTAGACTTATGACAACCAATATCTAAATACTTCATTGTTGAGTCCAAGTGGATGTGTGTGCCAAATTTGAGCAAATTCCCTCAGGGCCTTCTTGAGACATATTTACAAGAATGACCTGGATGCACCTTGTCCTTTGACTTTTGAACAACAAACTCTTATCAGTTCATCATTGAGTCCAAATGGATGTTTGTGCCAAATTCTAAGAAATTCCCTGTAGGCGCTATTGAGATATCGCATTTGCAAGAATGGGACGGACAGACGGATGGACAACCCAAGAACTGCTGGCGTAGAGGCATAAAAACTGCACTTTACAAGCTGAAACCAGACAACATGTCACTGTGAGGTTGAATGGTTTTAGTGAGCGGTGCTGTCAGTGGAAAAAGCTTTACAAAGGCTTGAGCAGCATCTTTTCAAATCTGTCTCACTCTGGTTTCGCATTAAACCCACTGGTCTTTGTCAAATATCTGCTGAATGCACTTCAGCCAGATGATGCATTCAACTTAGTATTAACTAATTAGAGGTGCATTTACACCATCCAAAGAAAAAACACGTCACTTCAGGGTTAGTGGAAATGCTAACAACTCAAAGTAGGACACTGTCAAACATAAACAATTATTCATCTCAGACATGACTAAAGCTTGGAAAATAATCCCAAAAAGCATCAGTACCAGGGGTGATGGAGACAGCCTGCATTTGATTTTAGTCAGAAATGCCTCCTGTGACTCAAGACACAGCATTTCTCTAAGTTTTTTCTAGTCAACCACTTATTCAATGCATGAAGCAGATGATTTATAAGATAAATATTGAGGGAGCAGTAAGATCTGTTTCATTGATCAGTTTTGCCATCGGAAAGTGTAAAGATTCGGCTAATTGTCCATTTTGCTTTGCTGTCGATCACACTTTTGCGGATATTTAGGGCCCTATTTTAATCACACAAGCTCAGCTACAAGTGCAAAGTGGTAGATCGCAGGCACACAGATACCGTGCAGATCTCTTAGCACACGTGCAACTCTGGTTCATTTATGTGCAGTAGCAGCAAAGTGCAAAATGGCTGAAGTGGAATAAAGATCAGATGGTGTGGTGATTAATAAATACACTCAGTCACATCACTGGTCTCACAGCTCTGAAACAACTGTGCCAGTCACAGAGAGCCATGACAACAATAGCTTAAATTTATAATGGAAAGAAGCGTCTTTAGGGATCATATTCAACGACAAAATTGTTGATGAAGCAGTTTATATGACCGTATCAATCTGCTGCTATTTCAGTTTAAATCCGCTGTTTATCACATCATAAATGGTCACATCCTCTTGTAAAATGTGACACAGTAGCATCGTTATGAATTTCAAAAATAAAACATAAAAGAAAGTTGGAAAATAGGCAATGACGCACAGGAATGATAAAAGGCTGTGATCTAACATCTCCCACATAAATAGGCTGTATACCAGGACCTAGTGGACCTGTCTGATGTGTGTAGAGGTGTGTGTGTGTGTGGTTACTGTGTTGCAGCCTGGTGTCTTGTGCACGTGATTTAATGAAAGCGAACATGGTGGATGATCGTGTGTAATAGCTCTGTGCTCTGGTGCTTCACTTCTCAAATTGGAGGCTGCAGTTTTATGAACATGTGACCTGCTGCCTTCAGATGGCTGCAGGGATTTAATGAACTGAAGTATAAAGCAGCTGTGGACATCCCATACTATAAGAATCACTCATTCATTTAGAAGATATGTGACAGACTGTTTAACAGCCGTTCCTGCTTTAAACACATTAATCTGTAAGTTCTGATACCAATCTAAATACATCTGCTGCTGGAGTGTGAAATCAGACTAGTTTGTTAACATTTACACAAGTTCTGTTACTGATATGCCTTTGCCTCAGTATATTTTTGTTCTTATAGAGCTGGGTGATATGGAGGAAATCAACTATTACAATATATTCAATTCAATTTTTGACCAAGTACCTCAATATCAGTATTACAAGGATTGACTATTGGTGCTATTTACACAATGACATTTCTGATTAATAATCATCAGTAACGTGGATATAATGCCTAAATTGGTAAAAGCAAATAAGAGAACATCTAGAACAGTCTCGGAAGTTTTAATTACATCACTTTACTGTAATACAGCCCTTCAAACCTGGAAAAGACAACCGCTGCAATATTACGATATCCAAAATCTAAAATGACAACTAATTTTACATCATGATATCAATAAATTGCCCAGCCCTACGTTCTAAGTGATAAAGTGACCTGCCAGACACAGATGTTGTTCTGAGAAGATAGTCCATTTTCCAGAAGTGGGGCCCGGTCATTGTTTTGAGATGCACAAGTCAGTCTCAAGGCATTTTCATTTTTATATTCTTACTAGTAAGTAAGAGTCAGGAAAAGATTAAAGTCATGGATGGATGATAGGTAAAAACTTCTGGTGATGCCAGAAGAATAGTTGTCAAGATATTTTAACCAAAATATGCTAACTTGCTGGTGACAGTGGATAAAAAGTAAAGGGATCACTAGAGTCCTTGGGATCCCTCCTCTGGGTAACACAAATGATTGTACAAAATTTTATGGCAATCGATTCAGTAGCGGTTGTGACAATTTAGGCTGGACCAAAGTGGCTAAAGAACTGCTGGACCAACCCACAATGCTATCCCTAGAGACAACAACACTAATGTGGCTAAAAATTCTTAGCACAAAAATGTAAATTTGAATAGAATATGTTTTAGTAGAAAATAGAGTTAAACGTTTCGGGAAAAAAATGCTAGTCCTTCCAACTTAAATGTGTGGGATAATTTATTATGGTCTTGTTTATGTCTTGGAGTAAAAGAAGAAGAAAAGGGGGATTGAAACCAATACGAAGCTGATAAAAGATATATGGAAAGTGGATGGTAGAGGTGAATCATACTATAGCTTTCAGTGAGGCTCATCTCACCTCTAACTGTTTTGAGAATAAACTTTTACTGTGACAGCTAGTCAAAGTGGCTGAACTATGGCTGGTGAACTTAACGTTCCTGCATGAAGAGAACACACAGAGATTAGTTGAGGGTAGTATCAGGAGGGCTGGAGGGCAGAGATAAAAAAGAAATTGAGGGATTATTACAAACAGCAAGGTGGCAAAACTTTAATTGGATTGGTGGATAAGAGTGTGTGGGTGCAGAGAGGACAGGGTGAGAGTGGGCATGTACATATTAAACTTTGAGGAGGGGAATGAAGTGGATCTTGTGTGAGGAAACTACGTTACTGCTCCCCGGGTGGGTGGAGGAGGAGGAGGAACGGGAGGAGCAGGGTGTCTCCTCTGGTCCCCACAGAGCCAGCTGTCTTCTACAGCTCATTACTCCTCCAATCAGCCTTTCTGTCCCAAGTCACCGTCTCTATCAGTCATGTGCTAGAGGGACTGCTGGAAGATTGCAAATTCAATCTGCTCTGTCACTGACCTACACTATACATTACCCATACCACACTCAGTATGTTCTATGAAATCATCCAAATTATAAATATGACAAATAGGGTTTGCGGAAACTTTGCAGACTATGTTTGGTTCCTGCTATTCCTTCATTTCCCACGTCTGTTATCCTGTAAAACAATGCTGAAAAATTAATAAGGTCACAAATAAATTGTCAGAATTTGTCTATTTGAAGGATTACTCTGAAGGAAGGAAGGAAATCTTTCAAGAATCAAATAATCACTAACTATAGGCTCAACCCAATTACCAAAATAAATATTAGCATTGTACATTTCTGCAAACCACTGATATGTTACATTTGTAAGTTTTATATGTAGTGGACTGGAGAGTCATTTTGCTTTTGACAGACCACCATCCATTAACTGGTAATTAACCAGAAAAACAAGTGACATGAAATACAAGAGGCCTTTCCTTTGGTCCAGCTCTCCATTGACAAGATGTGAGTTTCAGCATCACATTTCAAAGTGCTATCCATATAGGGGTCATGATAATTACATGTAAATGACTTCCCTTTTATTCTATTTTCTGTTGGATTTCCTGACAGACAGCAGGCTGGCCCTGATAACATGTGGAAACATAGTGGCCATTTCCCAACCTCCAGTCTCCACTGGTTAGCTAACATTAGTCTGGGCAGCTCTGCACTGAGCACCAGCTGGGTTGGGGGAAGCTAGCAGTGCCGCTCATTCGTGATTACCGCGACTAAGTGATACCAGTGGTAGGACAACATAGCTGTGGAAACATGGTGGCCACCCACCAGTCACCCCCCCAGGTAGCTGTGATGATTAAGTTGCGTCATTTTGAGCCACAAACCCCTATATGACTGTTGTCTATGTTAGTGCCACTAGCTGTGTTAACACTGCTAATGGTGTGAACAGAGCTAACAGTGAAATATACAAAGCTAATGGGGTTTGCGGCTCAAAATTGAGCCTTTCACTAACTGGGTGACCTAGGCAGGAGACCAGAGGAAGGGCATCATGTTTCCACAGCAATTCTGTCAGGTCAAGGTGCATCGACCAGGTTGGTGTGCAACACAGAGTGGTCACAGCTAATGAACCAGTGAAGACCAGAGGGTTGGGCAATAGGCAGTTGGTTGCCTCCCACCAGACCTGGGTGCTACACAGTGCAGCAAATCAAAAGAAACAAAATTAACCAATAAACCGTCATGCATACTCGGTCCAAAATACTCTTAGTTAACCAACTAATGGTTAACCATTGAAATCCCTAATAGTGGTTATGTTAAAACTTTAAGTTCCTCTATGCTGTGATTTTCAGTGTTTTGTTGTGGTTAACATGTGGTTGAGGTTAGGAAAACATCATGTTTTAGCTTAAAATACCCAGTTTGGGCAAAACAAACATGACTGGGAATGTACTGACCTCTGGTGAAAAAACACCCACATTTAGGATACACAGGGAGGCACACCAAAAATATAGAAAACAGTGAAGGAAATATTGTACCGGGTCACCCCATACACTGTCCCCTCTTCCTCCTGATAAGAAACTCAGCTCATATACATGTGATCTGACCTACGCCACATTAGAAATGTTGATATAACATGTATGAAAAGTACAAATGCAACATAACTGTGGCAATGACAACAATTTATTCTGGTGACTGGGCAGCTGGACAGCCGCTGGAGATCATTTTTACAGTATCGAGGTTTCTTTCCTCCTTTATTTCTCCCTCCCTCTCTTCTCTTTACGCAGTACTTAGTAGCAGTCGGCTTCTGACAACGCCTCACCCAGATGTCTCTAAAGCAAGTCCTTGTCCTCCAGGAGACTCAGCAAGCATTTGCTCCATCTTTGCATATACCTCTTCAGATATAATGTGTTGTCTACAATTCACTTTTTCATCCTCTCTTAGCATCTTTAATCTCTTCACCCTCATTGTGACCACTATTGTCAGTGAACACAACATAAGTCTTACTTGAGCAAATCAGACACATGGACAGATATTCAGAGTCCTGGATCGACCGTGCTGCAAAGGACAAAGATAAAAAAATATTTTCCAAGCCCCATTTCAAACCATCTGTAAGTGAGCATTTGACACTGAAAAGACTTTCAGTGAATTCTTGTAGCTAATGAGCACGACACATTGCCTTCACTTCAAAATGGTACATGGTCTGTATGTGTAAAATCCACTCTGTATATATATGTATGTATAACGACTATTAGAACAAAAAAATATTTGCATTTCTACTGCTTCTTACCGTTAAATTTCTCAATGTTACATAAGCTCAGAACAAGCTGCTCATTAAGTGGCGGCGGGCTCCTGAGCTCCAGTACAACTGCTCTTGTTTCAAAGCAACATTTCAGATGAGAATATATTATGATGAATGTGCTCTGTTTGATCATGAATAAGACAAATGTGAAGGTGGAGAGGGTCCTGCCTGATCAGCATAGAAACATGCTTCATTACTGCTATCACTTTAAATTCACATCAAAGTGCAGTGCTAGTGGTACACAGGACACTTTATGCTAATTAAAAGACCTTTCCTTCACATACAGGGGTGCTGACCTCGCCTAGAGCACGCTTCAGTGTAACGAAAAAATCCAACTTTAAAAATTCACATAGGCTCTTTCATGGGCAGATTATGAGACAACGGTCCCCTGGGCACAGATATGCAAAGGGCCCCACCACCTCTCCTACAAAGGAGCATGACACACAGACTCTGTGGTGGTTTCGTATCTTTTTATGGATGTTTTGTGTCTCTCTGAGTTTATCTGGTGTCTCCTTGAGGTTATTTTGTGTCTTTCTGTAGTCATTTGTATCTCTTTAAGGGAAATTTGTTTTGTTTTTTGTCTATGTGGAATCATTTTGTGTCTCTTTGAGAATTTTTTTTTTTTTGATAGTTTTGTGTCTCTCTGTATTTATGTAGTTTCTCCTTGTTGTTGTTTTGGGTCTTTGTAAAGTCCCTTTGTGTCTCTGTGAGTTAATTTAATGTCTCTTTGAAGTATTGTGTCTTTGTGGTCATTTAATGTCACTTTGCTGTCTTTGAGCCTCCCTGTGGATGTTTTGTGTCTCTGCTGTTACTTTGGGTGTCTTTGTGGTTGTTTCGTGTGCTTCTGTAGTCATCTTGTATCTCTCCAAGATCATTTTAAGTCTTTTTGGTAGTTCTGTGTTGCACTGTAGTCTTTTTGTGTCTCCTTGTGGTTGTTTTGTGTCTTTTTGTAGCTGTTTGTGTCTCTTTGCGTTATAATATATCTTTTCTTTGTGTCTCTTTGTAGTTGTGTTGCATCTCTTTGTGGTTGCTCTGCCCATTTTTCTAGATATTTTGTGTTGCTTTGCAGTTCTTTTGTATCTCTTTGTGGTCATTTCTGTATTTTTGAGGTCACTTTGAGCTTCTTCCTGGCTGTCACCTGTTAATTTGACATTTGATAATTTGCAAGTGAAGGCTAGGGGGCCTCTGTCACTTTGGGTCCATTCAGTAATCCATCCATGGGTTATTTCCTATAACATCACACAGCTCCATAGTATTGAGTGAATTTAAACAAGTTTCAGTTTCAACTGAACAGCACAGAGACAGTCTGTAGTGATGATGTCACCCAGAGACAAATCCTGGAGCGTGCTCTCACAGTGAATCATGCAACAACTGTTGAGACTCTGTGACAGCAGCCGTGGTGACTCTACTGGGATAGGAGCGGATTTTCTGAACTCACAGCTGCAAGCCTGACATTCAAATGAAGCTCATTTGGATAAATTGTAATCAGCAGATGTCACCTAATGACATCATTAAGTATATTTAGGCAGACTACTGTGTATGTCTGCAGAGACTGATTTTACTGTCCAAAATAACCTGATTATGTTCAGGTGATTTAATGAGTTATACATTCAGTGGCTGGATTTAATTTATGTATTCTGTGCGTCTGATGAGGTTTTCTGAGGTAAACCTGCTGCTCTCTTTATATCCCCAGAGATGGGGCATATATAGTACAGAGTGATGAAACATCTCTTCTGTAGTTCACCCTCCATCAAGAGACAAGAAGGGGAGATGAATGTGTCAACATTTTTACAAGCAATTTACATTTCGGTTGTTAATGCCAAGGCTCCAGCACATGGACACAGTGGTCAACAAATACCACTTTTTGTTGAGTGTTTGATTTTCCTCCTTCCACCTATAGGAGCTAAAACGGGAGGACAGAGATGCAGTCACGTTTGCTCTAAATTAACATGATGTGGCTGTGGTGTGTGTGTGTGTGTGTGTGTGTGTGTGTGTGTGCGTGTGTGTTGGGGGGGTGAAAGGAATACAAGATGTGATCATGTGAGCCCTCACTGCTCCTCATCTACTCTTTAAAGTTCAAATACAGTTTACAGCACATATGTAAAGATGATGAGATGCTACATTATTCGAGATCACCACAGTGGCTGTCAAAGCTGAGCAGCAAGGTTGAAAGGCTTGCACATTAGTATCCACACTGCCTGTGTGTAAGTGCATGGAAACCACAGCAGCTCAGTGGTAGAGTTAGCATGTGTAGAGCTGTGGGTATTGTTGCAATACTGAGGAAGCAGAAGCTCACACTTGCTGAGGAGTTGGCTCAGCCTGCTTTGCATTCTACAGAGATTCATTGTCTCATCTTTCACTAAAGGGTTGAATTACCTGAATTGGCTTTTAGAAATCCCATTAAATACTGTAAGTTTGTGAATTTGGGTGGAGTCAGATGATAGTAATCACAGGTCTAGACATCCTAGAAAGTAATGTCCATTGGAATGGACGGAGGATCTTAACGCATACAAATCTGAGTTGGTTGAAAATGCGTTGTCATAAAGCACAAAACACGGTCGCTTTAGGGGTAGACTTGGCTTGGGAACCAAAGGTGAAATTTCAATCTGCTGGTGGTGTTAGATGAAAAGTTGGGATCACTTCAGTCACATCATTAGGATTCATTTTCTGATGATCTTATACACTGTACCAAACCTCAAGGCAATCCATACAATAGTCGTCGTGACTCTGGACAAAAGTGGTGGACCTTCAGACTAACAGTGCTGACCGTAAGGCAAACTTCTGGCCTGGCTAAAACAGCACCCTGCACTTTTATTCTTTCATCTGTTGTTTCTTTTTCATCCTTCCCCTGCAAACCCCTGGTGTCATCCCGTTGCCTCCCTCACTATTTTCAGATGCTCACCTCCTCCATCCCTCACCATCTATCGCAGCGTGGGGAAATCCCTTGAAGATGGCACTCCATCAGTAATGATTTTCTGCTCAGCTGAGCAATGAAAGGTTCACATGCACTCTGTCTGCCTTGCTCTCCCCAACTCTCTCTCTCTCTCTCCCTCTCTCTCTCTCTCTCTCTCTCTCTCTCTGTGTAAACCCTATCATCCATCCCTCAATGCATCTCATTAAAGTTTTAAAGCCAAGGTAAGCCTGCACATCAGTGAATCCCTCCATCCGCCCACTCCACCCTTGCCAAACTCCACCCCATCCCTTCCTCATTTTCTTGCCAGGTCTCACTCTGGGGCTGTGTAAAATTAAGGAGAAGACAGCTCGGCATGTCTTTATTTGGAAAATACTAAGTGAATGGAAGACGCTGCAACAAACTCTGGGAAGATCAGGAGGAGGGAAGAAGTGTTGAGGGGGAGCTGCAGCATCTTTGGAGACTCAAGAAGAGTTCCAGGTCTCAGCGAAAGCTTGAGGGCAGGTTGATATGGATGCATGCCACAGCTGGTATGCTTAATCTGGTGGGGAGGTTTGTCAAGCACTGGGACTATTCACAAGCCAATTGTTATTCTCTACTAAACCATGCAGGAGGCAGCTGTATACTATGTCTGAAATGAGTGAATTCTCCCCCAGAAGCACACAGTGTTGTCTGCTCTAAGGAAAACTGACTTGATTTGTGGCATGCATCTTTATAGAAATACTACATTGACGTACATACAGATTTTTTGTTCTTTCCAATAACTGTGTTTATTCAATTTAGGGATGCAGGATATACATCAGGCTGATAGACTGTCGGCTAATAATAGGAAATTCACTTCATTATTTATTGTTCGAATAATAAAATTACAGCCGATGGGTACAGCCAATGATACAAAGCCAAACTGCTTTTCAACTTAACTGGCACAGCATCTTCATCTCTAATAAACACCGAGAAGAAGAAGAGCAAGTGCAGCATGCTAACTAGAGAGCCCTTAATAATCATGTAATGCTAACAGTTAGCTCTGTTATTGTGTGTGTGTGTGTGTGTGTGTGTGTTTGTGTGTGTGTGTGCAGGCAGACTGCGGGGTGCGCTACTGTTTCATGATAAACAGATAGGGATAGAGAGTGGATCAAGGAGGCGCTGGGCAAATCGATATGCTGCATACAGCTCTACAATAAAATCAGAATTCACCAATTTTAAATAGTTAAACAAAATTAGAAAATAATTGGCAGGTCAGTGTTTTTTTATTGTGGCAGCATTAATAAATACATATATGGGAAACACAATTTATTATTATTATTATTATTGTTGCAGGGATATTATATATTATTGTGTTGATGGATGCACTTACTTCAGTTACTTGTATACAATATGATTAAATGTCTGATCTGACAAATTATGTCAAAGCATTTTATTTGAAATCTCAGGCAAAACACTCTAAAATCCAAAGTATGCTCATGAAGCTTTTTGATGTACTTTACTAAGTAAGAAAATTAACATCTGAAGGGTCAGAACTACTGTTTGTTTTTGTTGTGGTAACAAAAGTGATTTCAATTTGATCTAGTTAGGTCGGGGCTATGGAACATTAAATCATCCATTTTTGCTCACTATGTCTTAGGGCCTCTCCCAAACCGGACCCTACCCACTCCCACTAACTCTATTTCTCGTCACCTTTGTATAAACACAGCGGCAAACTTTGGGACAAACTTCTCTCTCTGTGGCGGATAAAGGAACTGTCATAATTTGATGTTACCAAGGAGAAAAATAAAACTTACCCCTATTTTATGTTCCTTATATGTATGTGTATCACATATATTTGATCTGTCCACAAAGTGCTGTTGTTTACCTGAATTTTTGTGTTACCCTGTTGCCATTGAAATAAACAAATTGAGTAATAAATAAAACATAAATAAGTAGGCTAAGTAAATGAATAAATTCAAAACTCACATAAATGGAAATATAACTTACTCCAAAGCTTCTTTGGTGGCATTTCTTTTCTTTTTCTGTGATCTTGTATTATGATGATGTTCATAAGCTACCGTGTTTTTGCAACAGTTCCTGTTACACTTCACAATAAAATAAACACGACTACCATTTTCCAGAGACTAGAGATGGATTTATTTGATCCTAAAAACAATGTAACATTTAAGGTGTTAACATCTGTGCGACAATATTTCATGTACAGTACAGGCCAAAAGTTTGGACACACCTTCTCATTCAATGCATTTTCTTTATTTACATGACTATTTACATTGTAGATTCTCACTGAAGGCATCAAAACTATGAATGAACACATGTGGAGTTATGTACTTAACAAAAAAAGGTGAAATAACTGAAAACATGTTTTATATTCTAGTTTCTTCAAAATAGCCACCCTTTGCTCTGATTACTGTTTTGCACACTCTTGGCATTCTCTCCATGAGCTTCAAGAGGTAGTCACCTGAAATGGTTTTCCAACAGTCTTGAAGGAGTTCCCAGAGGTGTTTAGCACTTGTTGGCTCCTTTGCCTTCACTCTGCGGTCCAGCTCACCCCAAACCATCTCGATTGGGTTCAGGTCCGGTGACTGTGGAGGCCAGGTCATCTGCCGCAGCACTCCATCACTCTCCTTCTTGGTCAAATAGCCCTTACACAGCCTGGAGGTGTGTTTGGGGTCATTGTCCTGTTGAAAAATAAATGATCGTCCAACTAAACGCAAACCGGATGGGATGGCATGTCGCTGCAGGATGCTGTGGTAGCCATGCTGGTTCAGTGTGCCTTCAATTTTGAATAAATCCCCAACAGTGTCACCAGCAAATCACCCCCACACCATCACACCTCCTCCTCCATGCTTCACAGTGGGAACCAGGCATGTGGAATCCATCCGTTCACCTTTTCTGCGTCTCACAAAGACACGGCGGTTGGAACCAAAGATCTCAAATTTGGACTCATCAGACCAAAGCACAGATTTCCACTGGTCTAATGTCCATTCCTTGTGTTTCTTGGCCCAAACAAATCTCTTCTGCTTGTTGCCTCTCCTTAGCAGTGGTTTCCTAGCAGCTATTTGACCATGAAGGCCTGATTCGCGCAGTCTCCTCTTAACAGTTGTTCTAGAGATGGGTCTGCTGCTAGAACTCTGTGTGGCATTCATCTGGTCTCTGATCTGAGCTGCTGTTAACTTGCGATTTCTGAGGCTGGTGACTCAGATGAACTTATCCTCAGAAGCAGAGGTGACTCTTGGTCTTCCTTTCCTGGGTCGGTCCTCATGTGTGCCAGTTTCGTTGTAGCGCTTGATGGTTTTTGCGACTCCACTTGGGGACACATTTAAAGTTTTTGCAATTTTCCGGACTGACTGACCTTCATTTCTTACAGTAATGATGGCCACTCGTTTTTCTTTAGTTAGCTGATTGGTTCTTGCCATAATATGAATTTTAACAGTTGTCCAATAGGGCTGTCGGCTGTGTATTAACCTGACTTCTGCACAACACAACTGATGGTCCCAACCCCATTGATAAAGCAAGAAATTCCACTAATTAACCCTGATAAGGCACACCTGTGAAGTGGAAACCATTTCAGGTGACTACCTCTTGAAGCTCATGGAGAGAATGCCAAGAGTGTGCAAAGCAGTAATCAGAGCAAAGGGTGGCTATTTTGAAGAAACTAGAATATAAAACATGTTTTCAGTTATTTCACCTTTTTTTGTTAAGTACATAACTCCACATGTGTTCATTCATAGTTTTGATGCCTTCAGTGAGAATCTACAATGTAAATAGTCATGAAAATAAAGAAAACGCATTGAATGAGAAGGTGTGTCCAAACTTTTGGCCTGTACTGTCTATCATAGTTTGAGCAGCTAAAGCAGAGTGGGGGTAGTTGCATGGAACTCTGATTGTACAGAGGGCCTGATATGACAAACACAATACGGCGTTGCACGTGATCATTAAGTCAGCATGGATGCAAACTCCCTGTTGGAGGGTTTAATAACCCACCTCCACACCTCACTATTTGGTTTGGTATGGTACTTAATGTGGTGGAACCTTTGTGTGAACATGGAAAAGGAGTGCTAGTGGGTTGAGAGAGGGTATATGAGGTGGTCTGAGAAAGGTCCTCTCTTACCCTCAAGTGTACATGAAATATAAACTTCTTTTTAAAACAAAAGAAAATGTGAAATTATCGGTCATTTTATCAGTATTGGCCATGACAAGCAGGTAAATATTGGTTACTAATGCCGGCTGAAAATAAATCCATATTGTGCATCCCTAATTCAATTATTACATTGTGTTTTTTCCATGCGTAATTAATGAATGAATTAATAAATAAATGAGTCAAGAGTTTAAATATTCTCTTTTGAAGTGTTGGCATTCATATAACATTCATGCTAAACTCAACTATGTGAGCCATGTGATGATATTTCATATATAATACATACATACAGTAATACATGACTAAATTTACCCTGATTCATTACCCACCTTACAAACTACTGAAGCTTGACATTTCCCCTGCAAGCCACAACATCCATTTTTGGAGGCAGAGGGTATTAAGGAATAGTTCAGTCAATATTATCCAACAGGCTTTTAGCAACTTGTTCTCCAGAATGGAATGTTACTAAGGGATATCAATATTAATGGCATAATACTGAGACCTCATTATGCTGAAGGTCACGGCGGGGTGTGGATTAAGAGCAGAGGAAGATAAACGAAACTCTTCAACATTTCTGGCAGAGAAGAAACATTTGACTAGCTGTAGGACACCTCCCGAAGGCAACCTGTCATTCTCTTACACACTTCAAATAAAACAAAAAAAAGTGAGCTGCCTCTTTCAAATTTGGAGTTGAAAACTTCTAAAATCATCCCTGTGACTTTTAGTGAGTGCAAAGTGAATTCAGTCATTAAAATGCAAAAAAACTGTGCGAGTAAGTAATGACTTATGGCACCACGGGGACTCTGCACACTGCAGAGAGACTGTATCTGAGCGGGTAGTGCATTGCATGGATGATTAAGGTGCTCACCTGCATTTTGCAGATATCACATAACAAGAAATCTCTTTAAAGCCAGCCGGTGATGATTGTGTTGGTGGAGTCTTTCTCATATTTGAACTCTTTTGCCTTCCATTTTGTGTTCACACTCTCCATCTCTCTATTTATTAGATAGCATGGTACCATGTTGTATGAAAAGTGTAAAAGTAAATCTAAAAGACAAAAGTAAAGAATAATACTATGCAAGGATGGGTAATGAAGACCCGTATTAAGTGAATTATTAAAGACAGTGGTATAAATAAGCTTCGATATTAGCAGCTCTGCTGTCAGTATTGGGGAAATATAGATGACATATTTCTTGTTCATTTAGGTTAATAAACATTATCTTGTACAGTTCTTATCTCACCAACTCCGTTTCTAATTTGCAGTAAGATTAAGACATTTGTCACTGATGCTTTTTTGCTATTCAAATCCAGAGGAGAGCTCTCTGTGTCGGATCACTTATAACAGGCCTTTGTCACAAAGGTTCTGTTCACTTTACACCTGTGCTTTATCTACGAGAACGTACAGTGACTATGGAACAGACCCGCAGGAAACAAAGGAGAATTTCACATCAGGGACCCAGGCCGAGTGTTTGACCCCAAGTTCAGTTCAACACTGTGTACCATACCAAGGGTCTCATTTATAAAACTTAAAATGAAATAATGAAAAATGAAAATGAAATGTTTATGAATGAGACCCCAGGCCCACGTGAAAAGGTGGTCTCCACATGTGTATGATTCATGAGTACACGGACACGGTTCGCATCAGGTGTGAAAACCAACTGTAACAAAACACAGATGAGGACTGTTGTAGACCTCCAAGGCATTGCTCAACAACGCCAGTGTCCTCCGAAGTCTGCATATGCTTGCAGCACCTGCTGACCTCATCCTCTGAACTGCACTGCCATAGGTGACAGAGCAAGTCAGTGAGTAAGTGAACTTTATTTATAAAGCACCTTTTGAAAACAGAGTTAGACGTTGTTGTATAGTGCAAACAATAAAACATACACAGACGGCAAACAGGACAAAGTGCTCATGACACAGTGCTCTGATTGTGCTACTGATCAGTACTGTATTGACTCGTGTCGATAATGATCTGATGATGTTTTACTGTCCATAGAACACGCTGTGCTGAAAAATATTTTCACCGACAGCCACCATTGTCTTACTGTACAAATCATATATCTCATGCAAGACCAGTTTTGTTTTTGTTTCGTGTTTTGTTTATCGTCTCAATAAGTGAAAAGTAAAGAAAAAAACTCCTCTCAGAGTGGAGGAGAATTATTAAGTTTTGGAGTAGGTAGGCTCCAGTTTGGGAAAGACCCTGACAGTATACAGAAACACCTTCACAAACATGGTCGGGGCCTCTGTTTACTAGCTAGCTTACAATTAACGTGCAGTTGGAACAGCTGGTACCAAGCGGCAACCTTTGGAGCTGAAATATGAAGCCGACATCCAAGTTTTAATAACTGCAGTTCCTCAAAAGACCACTTGATGCTCCCTCCAGAGGCCAGTCAATCCACATAGACCTCCATGTTAATATGCTCATCATTTACAGCCTGTTGAAAATAAAAAAAGGTTTGTCTCTAGAGATCATTTCAACATTCATGACAACTACACGAGGGGAGAATTTTTTATCGAAATCACCCGTTAACATTTTATCAAGGCTTCAGTGACAGGCTTCTCAGTCTGATCCACCCCTCGCTCCTTTAAGCTCCACCCTTTCACCCAAATATGGTCACTTCAGGCTCCAAAAAACCAAGATGGCGACGGCCAAAATGCCAAATTCAAGGCTTCCAAACAGGAGTCTACACACCCACAGGTGATGTCACAGCAGCTATGTCCACGATTGCTGCAGTGTATGGTTGGTACAGATGCTACAGTTGGAACATTTGGCTGTCTGGGGCTTATAAACACAAATTATTTCATTTCCTGGCAGATCATGTCATTACAAGGAAGCAAAGTACACCTGCAACTACCTCACATAAAAAACATACAGTAAATCTACCTGTAAAACACAGTCTCAAACCAGCAAAGTTAGCTGACTTCCTGATCTAAATTAGGAAATATCTGATGAAACGATAAGTAAAAACTAAGAATCCGACCTAGCATTGGAGGCCAATTTTTTATATTTCTGACACTTTGTGTTACTTGTTGCTACGGACAAATTACCCCACATACAGGATGTGGAGTTACAGTGCATGTGTATGTAGAACACTAATGACATATCTATGTGTGTGTTTTGTGTTGACACAGGATCTAAGGTGATGCAATCACCTTTGCTTGGGTGTGCAACCCCCACATGCTCGCTGTGCCCCACATGCAGCTGACTGGCTGACGCAACACATGTGCTCCTGTAGTTTAGCTTGAAGCTCCATCAGTACAGTCCTCTGAATGATGCATCATGCTACA
This sequence comes from Epinephelus lanceolatus, assembly GCF_041903045.1. Lineage (NCBI taxonomy): Eukaryota > Metazoa > Chordata > Actinopteri > Perciformes > Serranidae > Epinephelus > Epinephelus lanceolatus. Next base: position 6,262,182 of record NC_135736.1, on the reverse strand, counting down.
TTTACATAAGGCCACTGTATAAAACACGTTTCGCCTGAATATCTTTCACTTATTTTACTGAAGCGTCCTTTGCAGGGACCATCATCCTTGTATTACTGCAGATGATGTCCGTTTACATTTTTCATCATAGCTGAATATTTCTCATCATAGCTGAATACTGAGCAGGTTCGGAGCTCAGAGCAAGGTTTGGTCTCTGCACAGGACTCATGATTGTGTCCTCAGAGTGTTCAAGCAGTGATTCAAGCTGCCGCAACCAGGCTTTACAAATTAATGACACAATGTCTCCTGCAGGTCTAAAGGGAAAATGTGTGTTTTTTGTGTGAATATTTCAGAGAAATACTGCAATATCTAGCACGATATTAATCTTAAACCTTGAAATGAAAATTAGAATAGGTAAGCCACAGCAAGACTGAAGTGATCATGAGCAGAGAGGTTATTCAAATTCTTCCAAAGTAGAATTTTTCTTGTACATTTCCTTGCCTGCTGTGAAAGGCAATAACCATGTAGCTTATGTGAATAAATTCAAAGTTTCTCCTGCTGCTGTTTAATGCCTGTTTGGACTCATTATTGGAAAACACCACTTAAATGTTAAAAATTAGGTGACAAAAATCCCAGCTAACCGTTACCTCAGCATTACTTTAGAACATAATATCCCAAAATGTACCATCTGGAATGTTTTAGACCTCTATTGCTTAGAAAGAATCTGTGTGGCAAAGAGAAGGGGGAAGAAAGCATGAGAGAAACTTTACCATCGGAGGGCGATCTTGATGGGTGTGGTGAGGCAGGAGGTGAAGAGGTCGGCTGGAAGGTCGGGGTTCATGGGCAGCAGCTCGCTGGCTTCACAGGCAGCCAGCTGGATGCAGTTCTTCATGGAGGGAGGCAGGGGCATCTGGGCGAGAGGGTGGCTGGGGTTAATGGCTGCCACCTGAATGGAAAGAACATGACAGTGTTTGTACATAATCATTGGGCTACAACAACCACCTGAGCAATATCTAGAAATAGGGCTGGGCAATTTAGAGAAAATCAAATGTCACAATATTTTTGACCAAATACCTCAATATAAATTTTGCAATGATATTGTAGGGTTGAGTATTGATGCTTTCACAAAATATTTACTAGACCTGGGTGTGGTTTTAAACATTATGACATCAGTACCCTAAAAGTGATACTGATACCAATCGATTACTTCATTAGAGGTATGGGTTGTCACTGCTGCTGGAGGAGTGTGAGCTCTTTGCAGGGGATGGTTGGTGAGAGTCTGCCCATACATACGCAGTAACGGGGCTAACTGTTAGCATTCCACAGCTAATGTTACCCAATGGTTATTGAGGGTGTTTTCAGCCCTCTAAGCAGACTCGGAGCAGTGACTCACACGCTATTTCAGTGGGACGCATGATAAACAAATGGAACAATGGCCACAGGTAACGACAGCATGACCAGTGGACGAGGAGTACTTTGGTCTGACAATGAAACAACTGCACTCCTCCAGATATGGAGCAAGGAAAACATCAAACGGCAACTGTTCACAAAGCACAAGAAATGCTAAGGTTTTCCTCCAGTTTTAAGTACACCTGAAAGCGAGGGGCTTCATCATCACACTGCAGTGCCACATCAAAGTAAAAACAAAACTACATGAATATATATTATATATAGGCTATAGTGTGAACAGAAAGAGGACTGAGGCCCCATCAGAACTTACGTGGACCAGAAAGAGAACTCAGTCCTCTTTCAAATAGACTGACAATGTGAACGCAAGAAGAACTGAGTCCCCTTTCTGTCGGTCCACTTTTTGGCTCACTTAAAGAGGACTGAGTTTGGTTAATTTAATAAGGACTAAATGTGAAAACACCCTAAAAGATGTAATGACAGAGTTGAGCTATTTTGGTGTCATCATGAGTTTGTTGGCACAGTTTAACTGCCCGGTGTTGGATGTTCGTGCTAACCGGACAACTGCTTGAACTAACCGTTCTCGGGGAGGAGAGCGACTCCAGAGATGGTAGCAACAGAAAGTTTCCTGACCCAGCAGGGAGTCGACACAGTTTGAGATCAGACCCCTGGCACAAAAAGACAGGTGCAGGTATAATTTGACTGGAGAAGTTTAGATATTACATAGTACTATGTTACTGTGGTTGATACCTTAAAGGTGACAAGTACCGATACTCAGCCCCCGTACTGGGCAAAATGGCTCAAAAATAATATTGCAGCTTTTGGGCTATATCCCAATACATGATTATATTTCAATATTTCAAAATCTTCTCTAAACTACTGTGGACTACTAAAATAAAAAAATATTAAATGAACCACAGTTACAAGAAAATTAAATAAAGTGGCTACTGTCATAATAAAGTTAAATAAGTACTGTTGTAATGAAGTTCAATATAGTATTGTTATAAATAAATCAATCAAAGTGGAACCACCAGTGCTTTTATTTTGAAGCACCCAGATCGTCATGGGCCAAAGTGTTGATGTTTCTGCTGTGAACATGAAGCTTCCGGTCAACAGTTAGATGTTAAGTGATTAAACTGTCGCTGCTTCACCTTTAAATGTGAGGATTTACTCACTGTGAGCTGGAAACACACTAAGAGCTCTCAAAGTCAAACAATAATAATATTATTTGCAAGTTGTACTGGTGCTCCATGGTCACAAAATGCAACTAAACAGTCGCAGTATGAAGTCCTACAGATACAAAAACACACACTAGTCACAGGTGACTATTTCTTCACTGTAAGCTGGAACAAACTAACATTTCTCCAGTTCATCTATTGATAATATTTGCAAGTGGCATTGGTGCTCTATGAATGCCACTAAATAGTAACGTCAACGGTCTGGAGCCCTGCAGATAAGAAACATGCTTCGCCCTGCTCACACACTGTCACTCAGGAGAAAGTGATCGGAATGGGCTAAGGAATGTGTGTGTGATGTATCGTATATCTGGGTCTTTCTTTATGTTTGTGTGTCTGTGAGAGGGAGGAAGCCACAGGAGAGAGTGAGAGAACATCAACGCTGAAGCGAGTCTCATACTGGTGGCTTAAAAAAACTGATGACACTATTTATACTCCATGTTCGTATTAAAGTAATCTTATATATCCCACATGGAACAGGCCACAATACGTTCAGTATAATCAATAAATCGCCCCAGCCCTAATATTCATACAAGATGTTTTTTGGTAACCATCAGTAATGCGGATATAATGACTAAGTAGGTAAAGTCAAATAATAGAACAGCTGAAACAAGTAAGCAAGGTAACTGCTAAGTTTAAAACACTTAAAACACAACACTTAAGATATTGCCATATCCAAAATCTAGGACAATATCTGGTCTCATACCACAATATTTATATAAAATCAATATATTGCCCAGCCTTATCTAGAAACATACTAAAATTTGTCTGAGTAGAAGAACAAGGTTTAAAAATACCAGGAGGTATTTTAAAGCTGCAGCAACCACAGAAAGTTATCTAAGTCTGAATCTGCTCCAAAGCCTGACCTGCTGTCAGGGGAAATGAATGACAGAGAGACAGACAGAGAAGAGGAGCTGGGTGACAGACAATCTGTCTTTAAAGAGATGAAACTTGTTTGTGGCCAGGGTTTGTCAGTAAATGTCTGTCAGAGGACACAGCAGACACAGACGTGGAGAGCATCCCTTTGTGACAGCCCCATTTGTTGACACACATTTAGAGAAAAATATGTTTGACCAAAGCTGCTGCCATTTAGAAAATGTGGATGTGATGGTTCTCACTGATGTCCTTGTTTGCTCTGGTATTACAGTAGAAATCAGCATTGTCACAAAAGCTAAAATCCTGGTATTGTGGCAATACTAGAGGGAGTTTGAGTTTAGACACAGTGACAGGAGAGGACGACACAAGCAGACAGGATGAACTTGAGTTGAAGACCAGATAAGACGTGAAATGAAAGGTCAGAGACAGACTGAAGAGAAGCGCTGATATAGAAAGATATGCACAGAAGAAAGGATGCCAAGGCAAAAAGAAGAAAGAGACCTCTTGAAGTAAAAACAAGTTAAAAAACTAATCTGAAGGCTCAGTGTGAGTTTGTGCAAATGTCCAGCCATGGCAACAGGTGAAGGCACTAGCACCCTGTTAACGCCCACACAAGTCTGCTCCAACTGTTGTCATTATTGTTGTAAGCAGTTTGTGCTTTTCAGATTTGGCATCATGTCATCCCTTCAAGAAAACTTTTCTACAAAAAGCAAATCAGCTATTCACTTGATTAGTTGTCAACTCTCTGCAGCGGACTTCACTGAGACCAGAAATTTGTCCATTTTTCCCGGAGTGAGTTCATTCTCATTTAAAAGTACTGCATTTATTATCGCCTGAACCCTGTCCATCACAGAGATGTTTTGAATCTTCTGTATTGTGTGTGTGTGTGTCACACTGAAAATGGAACACACAAAAATAAGCCTAAAAAAGTGAAACAAACTGAGTTCATCTCTGTGCTTCTGTTATGGACAGCATGGGATGAGCAATAAAAGTTTTTTTTTTTTTTTTTACTCTGTTTCCTCTCTGGTGCAAAACAGGAAGACAATTTGATTGCTGAAGAAACAAATCAGTGCTTTTTACAGGTTTGTCACCTTACACTTTCACACCAACCATTACAAGTGAGGCACTGCCTGAGACATTTTGAGAACCTAATGATAATGTGATAGTTTATTGATCCCAGTGAGGACATTTTCCCCTTGCTTGCCCCCTTACAGGCGGTCTTCAGTGGTAAACAATCCCCTCGTCTATTCTAAGAGCAGAATTAGTGTGTTATTTCCACACTCTAAGACGGCTCAGTCGACACAGGCAAACCTGAAAAATAAAGGCTGCTTACATGTGATGTGAAACTTTAATTATATTTGGAGCTCTTGACTATTTATGTACTCATTGTGCTGTTTCACTGTTGACTTGTTTTCTGGGAGTTCAATATGGTTTCTGTCTTTTGCTGAGTAGACTTTAATGAGCTACGGGTCTTAATGGAGCCAATCCAAAACTTCCCTTTAACACCACTGACTGCTGTCGGTGGTTGCTTTCATTTTGCAGCTCTGCCTGATTTTAGTGAGAAATTAGGGGGTGAGATTATTATATTATCATTGTTAGTATCTGCAAAACACAAACCTCTGTTATTCTGAGAAAAACTGCATCATGATGCTCATCCATTTTTAACTGACTCTGCAGCCAGTTTTTTATTTTTATTGCAACGTGTGACTTCCACAGTGGAGACATTAAAGGAACGCAGCAGGATACCTTCTCTAAAGTTTTGCCAACATTTTAAATGGAATCTCTTCGTATTTCTCTTAAATATCTAGTATGTAGGACTTTGGGGTATCTATTGGCAGAAATGGAATATAATACCCATAACATTGTTTTTAAAAGTGTAAAATCACCTGAAACTAAGAATCATTATGTTTACATTACCCTTGATGTGTCATATATCATCCATTCTCTAGGTGCCACTACATCCTTCACACTGGACCTCTAAATAGTAGTCCACATGCACAATGAACATGAAATATTTTCACTGTCAGAAATTAAAGTTCCAAATTGATCTGAATGATCAATATCAGCAACAAGGGCTTATTCAGCTACAGTAAAGCCAGTTTAGGGAAGAGCAAGTACACCATTATCTGTTTCTGTATCTGCATAACAAACAAAATTATCTGTATCTGTATTTGGCATGGGCTGGATTTAAATAGATAATGAGTGGAGCTTAAACTGGAAGTGGGTGTGGTCTAATCAGATGTTGTTATTTTCAGGGTTCCCACAAATTTTCATAGATAAAATTTCAAAACTTTTCCATGACTGTTTTTAAGAACAAATATCTTTTATTACATGCCCCTTGTTATTCAAACATATCAGATTTTGATCAAACATAATTGCTGCTAGCTGGCATACATGAAGTGAGAGATAGAACATGGGGCAAACATGAAGAAACATAATGCAGCAGTTACATCAACAGAAGAAGAAAAGCTGTTCTGCTACATTACATGGAAGGTCATCTATGATTAATGTAACAATTTCATAAAAGAATAAAATTCCATGACTCCAAAACTTCCTTTTTTTTTTTTTTTTTAACAAATTCCATGTCTTTTCCAGGCCTGAAATTTGTGATTGTGAAATTTCAAAACTTTTCCAGTATTTCCATATCCGTGGGAACCCTCTAACTCCACCAGGATGCCAACGTCCTGGCTCCCATCCTCCTCTGTTAAATGGTATCTCCCAGGCGTACTACGTCATCAAACCATGTGATGTTTGGTATTGCCGGATTCAGGAAGCTCTCGACTTTTCAAAAATAACATCGTTTTTCTTTTATTTATTATGTATTTCGCACCAGAGCAGCCTAAACACACAAAGTCCAAAATCGCGATGAGTGGTGACAAGTCATGTCATGCCATTTTTCGACGGGAAAAGTTAAAGGATTACTCGCAACTTATGTGGAGCTGTTAGCGGGGACTTAGCTGGTTTATAAGAGGAGTTTCACTCCTACCACTATTTTTGGCTGAGATACACTGTCTAGAAAGTGGGATCATAACTTTCACGTTTCATATGGCTTTATTTGGTGATATTTTATGGTGTTTCTGTGTCAACAACAACATCAGCTATCATAATCACACCTGATATAAGGTACAATGTGTTGTTTGATCACTGACAGTACTGTTTTGAAGCCGAGAGACCGACCGTCATTTGGAGCTCCGCCTGGATCTTTTCATGGAAAAAACTCTGTAGAATGGTCATACTTTGTGCAATCTTCCTCAAATTTGAAACAAATGTTCATTGATAGTGTGCCTACAGTCCCATAGTGTCATTTACCTGCTCAGATGAAGCCACAGTCAGTTATTCATCCTGAAATACATTTTTATATTATTTTAGGCAAAATCTTCATTTTTTACCGACTTCAGAGGCTCATTACTCTGTCTCTGTATCACCTAGAGTGTTTCTGACACTTTCACAAGAAACTTCAGGGAGTTTTCTTTCTGGCAAGACCTCATGCATGCATGTAGTCAGAGCAGTTCAGAAGCTAAAGTCATTTTAATTTGGGTATGTCATTTTAGGCGTTTTTGCTTCAAAATGGGGGTGGAGTACAAGAGGTTAAGCCTGAAATTAACAGGAGTCAATCAGAACTTGCTATATTTGTTACTAATTGGAAAATGATTTACAGAGCAGCCACAGAATTGAGCTTCAGATCATTTCTGATCACAAGAATAAGAGACTGAACACAGCTACCCACATGAGGATTTTCTTTCATCACGAGTACAGATATTGAAACACTATACTCCGAAGATACCTGTACGTATACTGTAAAAAGTATATTATCTGTACCGAATACTTGTTTCATCCAAGTATTTGGCTCAACCCAACCTGATCAAACGCTGGTCCTTTCTTTACTGTACTCAACCATGCATTGCCATTGCTCTGTCCATCAAGGAACTGGACTCAATATGTGACCACAATTTAAGGAAGTATTTGGATTTTACTGATCTGGATTTTAAGTGCTCTTCTATCTTTTAACAAATGCCTGTTACAATTCTTGGTGTATTATTTGACTTGGAAAATCTGCAGCTGGTTCCAATACAGAACCATTTTCATTCCTCATTCCTACCCGTGCTCCCTCCATCAGTTGCAATGAGCCAATTTCAGTTTGCTCTGAAATGTTTGTGTGGGATGCATAAATAGGCTGTGATTATATACTGCACATTTAGCCCAGCTCACTGTAGATAAGCACATTGGCAAACTGCTACTGTAAGACCTGTTGAAGAGCAGTAGACACCCTGAACAGCTGTTTACCGTGGCGGAAAATGCTGCTTTAAGTGCTAAAACTCTTTCTGTGTTTGCAAACACTTTTGGGGGCTACAGGCATGACGGCTGAGCAGAAGGAGAGTGTGAAAAACATTCCAAGTGCCTTACATCAAGTGTGCACTAAGAGCTCCAGCAATCAATCTATCATGTCAAAAGAAGTAATAATATGAGAATGTGTAGTTTCACTAGCCAGCAAAAACACTCACACCAGAGCAGCGCCAGACGTTAGTGTGAGTTGTGAGCTGTAATTCAGCAAGAAATAATCAGCCATGTGTGTCTGACTGTGGATGGCGGAGCTGCTGATTGGACATGTGGAGTTTGTCAGTTGCAGTGGTGGCTGTTAGCAGTTAGCTCTGCTCATTAGCTGCTGAACGGCAGCAGAGCAAACAGACGCTGGACTCCACTCATTGACTGTCTCCAGAAAGTTTGTGTAGCTGTGCTGTAAGTAAACAGGCTGAAGTCAGATCAGTTTTCTCTGACAGAGATCAAAGTTTAGTTTCAATCACCAACTCTGTGAGAGGACACGAGTTTAAACCTCCAGACTAACATGTTGCAGATTAAGAAAGAATTCAGGCTTAAATTAAGTTATTCCTCTGCTTCTGCTTATTTGTGGAGTAAACGTTTTTGACAGCATAAATAGAGAGATGTTGAGCTTTTCAAACGATGATCAGTCAGCGTGTGCTTGTAAATCACCCGTTAAACCTGTCAAACACTGCTGGATGACAGTTTGTAAGTGTGTAGAAATGATCTGTAGTTGTAGAAAAAAAATTGTCTAAATGATTTTTTTTATATAATCTGTCACCTTGATTCTACTTCCTGATACAAGAATTAGCCTCGCTGGATGAGTTTTAAGATAAAAAAAAAAACAAACATGGAAAACATAATGACTTAACGTTGATTAAAAATGTTTTGAATTTTCGTTGACCAAAACTATGAAGGATAAAAATGACTAAAATGTGACTAAAACTAATAGGCATTTTTGTCTCAAGACCAAGACTAAAACTTAAGTAGCTGTCAAAATTAACACTAGTAGACCCACCAATACAATCACAACCACAACAGTAATACACCAGAGCTCCTGAATAAAAACTACTCGTCGGGCCTCCCAGCTTGTTGTGCGCTGTAGCTCAGCATCTGATGCAAGTTGGGGTAAAACCACACTACCCGAGGCAAGCACTGAGGGGACATCCTCGTCTTTCTGCGCCCAGAGGGCGAGCTGAGTCAATTAGAAGATGAGACAAGAACACAAATACAACAAATGATCCAGAAGGCTGCCTGGGAAACTAAACAGGAAACTAAATCGGAAAAATTGCAATTCCTTCTGTAGACCTTGTAAATTCATTTGGAAAAAAGGAACAAAAAAGTAAAGAAAGTGTGAGTATTTTATTCATAAAACTGCCATGACCTGATTCAAATGTTCAATCCAGTTTCAGGTTAAGCTAATCAAACTGCAAAAACAGGCTTGTGATGAGGCTCTGTAGATTTATGTAATGCCTCCGTACTCCTGTATATACTGCACAGCCTCCCTGCTCTCCGCTAGTCTAATAACTCATTAGCTGACTCTATAATAAGTGTTGGAAAAAAGGCAGCAGCAGCTGAAGCTCAGATCTCAGTGTGAGACATTATGTATTTACAGAAGCGCTCTATAAGAAGCTCTGCACACACATGAATAAATCATGATATTAAAAATACAGAAGAATAGTCTTAATTAATCGGGGGGATGTGTGATAATGTGTGTAACTGTGCATGTGTCTCTTCTTTTTTCTAACAACATGCATATTTCATTTCTCTTTGAAATGCTTGCAGGCGTGAATGGGTGCCTGATTGTTCTCGTGCGGATGGATCTGTGCCAATCTTCGTGTAACATAATTCTTCTCCTCTCTCTCTAATGAGGAAAATGTCGACTAGCTTGCAGAGACAGCAATCACAAACAAAGTGGTGTGCGTTTCTAAAGCCTCTCATTGTGTCAACCCGAGGACGACATTGCATCCCGAAAGAAATTTGGGGGAAAGCGTGTGACGGTGTGCCGCAGTAATCCAAATGGTAAATACGACAACATTGCCAGCAGAAGCTGATTAATGCCAAGCATCCACTGTAATTATCACATTAGCATACTGTAATCTCGCAAATTACCATGAAAATCACCATGACAGCTTTCTTCCACTGGGGATATCAGGGTACTATTTAAATGCTGAGAATTCCTTTCTTTAAAAAAGTGACACTAATTTATGAGACTAATCCTACGATGTGTGTGTGTGTCTGTCTGTTCCAGATGTAACAACACACGATCACAGCAGGGGGGCACAGTCATGCACGAACACGCACGTCTACCAAAACGCAACTCTAGTCAAGCAATAAATTTTACAGCCGTGCATTAATTATTCATTAAAATGATAGAAGGAGCTGGTGGAGGCTTAATGTGAGCATCCTGGAAACACCAGCAACACAAACATCAAACCCACAACATACACACACACACACACACACACACACACACACACACACACAACAAACTGCAAGCACAAGCTCTCACAGTCCGGCGTGTCCTGGCTATGAGTGCTGCAGGGGAGAAGCACACACCTCTTTCCGCCCTGCAGCTAATGCAGTGAGCATGTTGGCTGAGTGCACGCAGGAAGTGATGGGATATTTAAAAGGAAGCAGGTGGCCCTATAATAGAGCACTCAGAGCAGAGACACCCCCCCCCCCCCACACACACACACACACACACACACACACACACTGACTGACTGACTGATTGAAAGGACTGCAGGAGGAGGCTGATATGGCGCTGTGGAGGAGTGATAAAACACCTCCTCCTCCTTTCATATCCTCCTCCGTCTCCTTCGTGCTCTGGTCTTCATCTGCATCACTGCATCTCCAAATAAAAGTCCCTGGTGAGTTCAGGCCTGCCGTGCTATGTGAATCGTGTGTGTCTATTTTAAAAATGGCTGACAGAGCGTGTGTGTCGCGACAGTTGGAAGAGGAGCGCGTGGGCGATGTGGGGGACTCCCCGCCTGGATCATCTCCTACATGATTAAAAACTCTCTGGAAGTCATTGCCTCTGTCTTTATCTTCCATTACCACCCCACCCCTCCTTCCCTCCTTCCTGTACAAGGGGGGTGAGAAGGGTGAGCACTCAGGTGGAAAAGTGAAATTGCTTATGGATGTTATGCAACATCCCCTGCATTTAACCGGGGGACTTCCTCTGTTTATTTCCCTACTGCAATGCTACAGTTCAACCCTGAAGGTCCCACCTTTAAGTAAACACTTTTTGTGCAACGATGCAGCTAATACCTTCGGAGTACGCCCTGTTTTGAAAAACTAAAATGCACAGTGTACAATAGGGTATACAGTGCAGCCCTGCAGTGACCTCTGTGAACTTTAACAAAAAGGAGCTGCAGAGGCTGAGGATGGAGAGACGCTTGTGATGAGCTCTGTCAAACACTGCAACAACTCAGCAGTTTAGCTGCTGCCTTCACCTTTACTCTAATGGGTAGCACAGCGTTCACAGCAGCTCTTCTTTACTCTTGCTCTGCCTCCCGTCTCTCTGCTCAGCTCATCCTGTACCCCCACTCTCTCTTTCTCTCTCTCTGCCTCCCTCGCTCGTTTCCCAGCTAATCTACAGTCTGGCTGAAACTTCTCCATGAATAATTGAGATGAATGACAGCGCCATCTCATTAGGGATTCACATAACATGCCATAGCCGGGAGAGAGAAAGAGAGAGAGAAAACGTAATAAAAAGATGAAGCGGTGAAAGGGACTGAGGCTGGTAGTGGCGTGTATCTGTGTGAGATCGTGTGTGTGTGTGTGTGTGTGTGTGTGTGCTCCCAAGACCAAACCAAAATCTCAATGATTTAGATCCAGCTGCCCATTTGATTGGCTGGATCACAGCACTGACGACATACTGTTTTTTTTTTTTGTTTTTTTTTTCACTGACACCGCCTAGGCCTCCTTTATAAATACAGTATATCAGTATATATGCGTGAGAGACAGTTTGAGTGTATATGTGTGAGCGTGTGTTCAAGTGACAAATCTCCCACGTTTCCATTAATAAGTGATAAATACCAGCGGTTTATTTCACCCTGTTTGCCTGCACACACTGTGTGTTTGTATGACTCACCTAATCTTTTGCACGTGTTTATTTTTTTTCCAATTACAACCTCGCTACTTATTCACGGCTGCTGTGTTGTGACATGCTGTGGACCATGAGTGTGTCTGTGTGTGCAGCTGCCCACCTCCAGCTCCTGCTCTCTCTGCAGGGCGAACTGTTTAAACGACTTGACGATGATTCCCGCGTTGGAGCAGTCATACACAAAGATGGACGGGCTCCCCATCCACGTCTGCAGATCGTAGATGGACAGCGGGATGTACTGGGTGTAGTTCTGAAAGAGAGACAGATGAGAAAGGAGACGTCTGACTGAGGAATGAGAGAGACGGGATATCGTGTTATCGCTGAAAACTCACTTTTATAGATTTGTCATTAATTATTAACTAGTCATCTGTTTGATGAAGAGTGTTAGCAGAGCGGAGGGGGAGAGAAACTGTCGAAAAGAGAAAATTATAATGAGAGAGAGTGAGAGACAGAAGCATGAGGATGATGGGAACACAGAAGGAGGCACTGAGTAATAAATCTTATAACCATGGTGCTATAAAGGTGTTATACTCTGTGCTTAATGGAAAATTTGGTTCTACACCACTTCCCAGACATTGTTTTAACACCAAATCCCCACTGATCTCTTGTTTCAGCAGCCAGTGAGACAGCAGCTTCATTTTATAGGAAAAGGAATAAGAATAAGGGGTAAAATGTGGAAGAAAAAAGAAGGAGAACAGAGGAGGAGAAGACATAAGGCCCGAGGGTGTACTGGGGACATGAAGGCAACAGCCAGGCTCAGACAGCAGCGGTGCATCATTGTGAGTGGGTGCTTACTTATAGGACAAGGTGATGAACAACTCAAAATTATACGTCTGATTGGCAAATCTCTACACTGCAACACATAACTAAGATCGCGGCACGCAGGCAGGCTATGAGGACCGCTTGTAAGTTTGGTTGTTAAGTCATTTGGCCCTTTTGACCACAGGTCAAGAAGCCCAGTAGCCCTTATCCACACACATGTGTCAGCTTTGCTTGACTCAGCGCGTCAGCTCAGTGCAGCATGGACTGGCATCGCCAATAGACATTGCTACCTGCTTAAATTTACTTTACATCTTGATTTACTCTTCCTTATTGTTCTACGCGAGTCCATAATTACATTGCAAACCAACAAAGGCCTCGATCACACAGAAGGCATTTTGCAAGATGCAAAACACACCGCAGGCACACCGCACTGCCCTTTTTTAAAAAATTGATTGTTGTGAGGAAAAAAAAAAAAAGCTTGCTGTGGCTTTTTACAACCCCCATCACCTCCTTACCCTAATTGTCCTGTATAATCAATGTACAGTTTATTTATCTATTTATTTACTTAATGTCAATAAAAATAATTATGGCTAATTAGTAATAATTAGTAGCTCATTCCTCAAATGTTCAGGCAGAGGGTACTTGCTGTAGCTGTGGTTGAGGGTGAGAGGCTGTCAGCAAATAGTTTGTTGGGCACAGGTAAACGGGAATCTGTGTGGGTACATGAGACCCTTAACAAAGAGTGTGGATGATGGGGTACCACCAGTTGTTCCAGGAGTTTTGCCTCCATGATGGCCATTTCAGGTACTGCACTTATATGCTTCCACGCCTGATGTTTTCTATTGAGATCGTGGTAACTGGTTTGTAAAGTTGTACAGCTCTGGGTATCCAGCAACCACTACCACCAGTTTCTCCTTTCTCCTAAACTTGTTGTCATGACTACCACAGAAGGCCCACCTTTCAAGCAATGCAGTTAAACAAAAAGCAAAAATGACGTGGGGCTCTTTATCGCCCTGAGTTGAAGTTTTTTTAACTCAAGGAGTTCAGAGCGCAGAAATGCGAGATGTGTAGCAATGCGACAACAGCGTGCAAAAAGTTTAATTCTCATTAAAAACAATAACAAAAAGCTGCCTCCAGCCGCTACATGGCTTTCTGTATGATCAAGGCCTAACACTTCAAAGGAATGCAGTAAATGTATGGTGACCATGATGCACAGGCAATAGGACATATAAAAGCAAGTATAACATTGCTCTTTGGATGATATTGTGTAAGGCTGGATAGAGTATGAAATGAAAGCTGTATCTAGAAAGAATATGTTTATTAAGAAAGCTACATAACCAACCCAAGAGGGGAAAGTTGGTAAAGCCAGTGGATAAAACACAAACACATGTCTTTGACTAGCCCTGAACACACTATAGCTCCCTGTATGACATGATCTGGGCACATATGAACTGACCACTGTTTAAGAAATGCAAGCAACACATCCCCACTGGTATTCATTAATGTGAACTGAATTGTACTACTACTACTTAACCGCATTAATCTATAAGAATATGTTGTTTACACTGATTATTTCCTTATTCACATTATGACTGCATGTGTGACGCACATGTAAACGCAATCTGTGACATCTCAGCAACAGATAATATGTTTTCCTTGGAACTAGACCTGTGCAATAATAGTAATAATAAAAAAGAAATGTGATTGCAATTTAAGTGGCGATTTTAATGGGTAGGGTTATTTTTGCATATTTTTTTACTGGAAAAAATATAATAATGGCAATGACATGATTTTTGCTGGGTTCTTCCTATACATCTGGACTATGAGCTGTATGCCAGGGCGTCTCTGTCGCACCACAACTCTTCATTTATAACTGTATGTTGTGACACATTTTACCTTAATAAAAAAAAAAATATTACACATCCTGCAATTTGGATATTGCACTTGGCCATATTTCAATACTATCTAAATTAACTGTGCAGCCCTACTTGAAACATTGTTGCAGTAAAGGATCTAGAGGTCCGTGGCTCCTGTATGTGATTATGAGAGCATATTTCTCATGTGTGTATGTGTGTTTTTCATACCTTATTAAAGACCCAGATCTCTCCGTTAACAGTGGGCCGTGGCACCCCATGGCCGTTGTAGTGGAAGAGGACTCGCTCCTCTTTGGCGTTGCGTCTCAGCGACGTGCACAGCTTCTTAACCTCGTCCACCGTGGGGTCCAGACTCTGTTTGTAACGTGCCTGGAAAAACAGGAAGGAGAAGACGAACACATCAGCATGATTGTTTTACATCTGAAACTAAAATTTAAATTGTTACATCTCTCAAGCTTGACATTATGTGATGTATTGTTTTCCATTCTATCATAACATTTGACCATTTTGTTCAGGTAACAAAAGGCATTTAAGGGTTTAATAAAAACACACATTTACACGATGACCACTTATCCTGCCTGCAAATCCAAAGAGATACAACGAGAAGAGCAGGCTGAGCGTTACATCCCTATTCATCATGGTAAATGATGCAATGCCTGCTGGTATTGGTGTGGGTTAAATAAATATAACATACAGCAAACAATGCCATGGGGAAAGAGATATGCATGTTAGAATACAAAGAGACGCACAACTATGAGACACTGGGCTGGCGGGCCAGGAGGGGATCATCACACTGGTTCTCTTTACATATTTCTTTATGTTGTGTGCGTCACAATGCTCCACATGAGAGAACCCCAGAGTCAGGATGATCAAACAAACACGCACTTAGTGCTGCTTATTTTAATCAGAGAACTCTCTGTGGTCGATGATGACCAAACAGGCAGGAGAACCAACTTTCTTTGAGGACAATGAAACACACTCTTACATCATGGTTGTTTATACTTTAACTAGGCCTCTTCGCTATGAAGAAAAAACACTGGATTTTTCTATTTGACATGTCACATTCGACATTTTCCTACTAAAAGGTGCAGTATGACGTAATTGTCCATAAAGTGTTGAGTCAGACCTGCGTTCAGCTAAGAGGTAAAGGAGATGCTTTATTTGCTCAAGGTATCTGAAAATTTGAGGAAACAACCAAACAAAGGAGGAGAGAGCAAACCTCTGCAAACCAGAAAGCCTCATAAAGCAGAGCTTTGCTGGAGCTGCAAACTGCAGAACAGACAAGGTCGCAAATCATTTTTCTCTTGCAAAATTAAAATAACTCCTGTTCCACTCTTCAAACTCAAGTTCACATTAACTTCAGCTATGCTGTAATGCATGTCTGGCATGTCCTACTGTAACACTTACTGTGTACAGGTTCTCATCAAAAAGCACTCTGAATAGGCCAACAGTGACACATAAAGACAAAGTGACAGAACTAACCTGAAGAGATATGACCAGTGAATTATGGAAGCAGATGCTTCTAGACTGCAGGTAACATCCTATCATGCTCTAAAATCAGCACAGTTTCAAAATAAGAGTCACCAGTTGAGTAATGTCGACCCTTGACCTTTTGGATATAAGATGTCATCACTTAATCATTTAATGCTATTGGACATTTCTGTGAAGTATTGTCATAATTAGCATATGAATTCTTGAGTTTTGTCCGACAACATGTTTTATGAGGTCACAGTGACCTTTGACCGCAAAATTCTTATCAGTTCATTCTTGAGTCAAAGTGAACATTTGTGCTATATTTGAAAAAAAAGAAAAAAAAAAATCCTTTGAGATATCAGCCTACTTTTCCACTAACGTTCTTCCAGTAACACTAGTTGACTTCTTATTTATCCACAGAACATTTTGTTTTGGAGCATAAAAAACATCTTGAGATTACACTCTTCTTTGCATGCTTACAGCTTGCACGCCATCTACAGAGGCCTGCACCACAGTGTCTTGTGCTTGTATAGACAAAGCTTAAAACTAAGCAGATGTTACATTACTGCATGTCACCCGACTTCGGGCCTAAATTGGTTGTGTCTGACTAATTTTAGAAGTTGGCGGAATTTCCAACCCAGTCTTAGACGTCAAAAACCTGAGCTTGGTCAATAACTTCTAGTATCAGACACTGACAAAAGTCCTTTCGTATTTCATGTTTAATGGCCCCCAGCAGCGTCGGGGGAAATGCGGTGGGACAACAACAAAAGTTAAGGCAGTGGAAGTCTGAGTAAGGCGGGCATTCAAATTACACTGCACAAAAGCAAGTGTTTTTTTTTCCCATCATGGGGCTATCTGTTTATTTTTGTCTATTGGAATATTATTTATTGTCAATGGTCAGAGCTTACTGAGGATTCCATGTTTAGGTTCAGTGTGAACTGACTGTAACTAGTCATTCCATTTTAAAAAATGTGAGCATTAAAACTGCATGTATTTGCTGTGCAGAAGGAGTGGTAAAAACATACAGTGTGCATTACAAGATCACAGCAGACGAATGAAAATGCAGCGTCTATCCAGCCTTAGACAGAGCTCCTCACCACCATCATAAAAATATCAAAAGAGGGAGTATGTTTTAGAAGAATGCTTTTCTTGACTCCAGTTCAGTTCCCCAGGTTGGAGAATCTCACATTAAGGACTGAACAATACCTTTTTAAAATACTTAGTTGGTTTTTCCATGAATTTGTAACCATATGTATACTGTATGTTTATCACTTTGTACCATCCAGTACAATCGTAAATTATTTACAATACACTTAACCAAAACGTGTTGCCTCATATATTTCACCAAAAAACTACAGTTACAATATATTAGTGAGCTGTTTGTTTGTTTGTTTGTTTGTTGGATGCTTTGTGCGTTCTGTTTTGAGCAGCACAAAAATAAAAAATCTGACTCAGTTCTGAAGTGACTAAGAAGCTGGCAGAGCTGGAAGAGACATTTTGTTTGCAATGATTCAATATTATATTGACTCAAACAAAGACATGCTTTGAAAGATGTCAAACCTTTTACAAGGCCTTTCACATTTTTGAACAATAATGATTTAGCTGAAAAAACTCCAGGCATCAAACCACAGGGCTGATAACATTTATAGGATACTTGGTCTTAATTTGGAGAAACACAAATTCAACAAAAGCAAGAGTAATTTGTGGGTAAACACGGACACTTTTACACTTCAGAGTGTGAACTTTAAACAAGCTGTTGATAGTAGGGAGGGTATAAAATATGACACAATATAGTAGCAGTTCTGCAAACCTCTTGTATAATTCTGTTTTACAAATCAGGCAGAGCGGAGCTTCTTGAGTGCAGATTTGAAGCAGATATATTCTACATATAAACAAACACAAAAACACACAAAGCAGAGTTTGAGGTGGTGCACATGTTGCTTTCCTGCTGTCAACTTGTGTTCTCCGCCACTTGCTGCTTACTTTAGATCACACTTCACCAGTCTCAGTGATTTTATAAGAGTGAAGTCAGTGTGAAACTCGTGCCTGTAGCCGCGCACGTGTGCGTGTGTGTGTGTGTGTGTCTGTGTGTAAATGCTGCTCGAGAAACTTTGAAGGAGTAACAGTAGAAGACGGACGACATGTACATTGTTTGTGCTCCTTCACTTCATTATAAAAAGTGTGTTTGTGTGTCTGTGCGTGTGCGTGGATGGAAGGGACACAGAGGTGTCAACTAGTTATGCAACAGAAAAGCGCCCGGTTAGACCAGTCTGAATCATTATCACACTCACCAAGGCCCCACTGTTATATAACTAGCATGCCTTTTACCAGACAGGCTGCCTCCTGTCAAATGGCTTTGAATCACAGCACCAGCCATATTTTAACCTCAACTTCTCACAAAACTTCTAACCACTCAAACAAAAACAGTAAGACAAAAGCACGGCCTCCAATCTCCAAAGTTTTGGGGTAAGAGAACACTTCATCCAAGCAGCAATCTCTAAGGGCTGAAAATGAAGCCAACGCAAGGGTGCCATAAACTGCTGTTCCTCTAACGGCCACTTGAAGCTGGCTCCAGAGGCCAGTCAATCCCCACAGATCCCCATGTTAAAATGCCCAACTCTACAGTAGAAATAAACATGTTTACAGCCTGGTACAAAAAATGATTTTGGTCTCTATAGCTTATTTCTCCCTTCATTACAACTGTACAGGGCTAAACTTTTACATCGCTCACATTTATATTTTATTGAAACCAAAAGTTATACATATTTAAGGACAGACTGCTTTGAGTGACAGTTTGTCAGCTTCTCAGTCAGATCCACCCCTTGCTTTTCCACAGTGCCAGCCTGTCGCCCAAATACTGCCACTTCTGGTTCCGGATAACCAAGATGGCACCAGCCGAAGTGCCAAACTCAAGGCTTCAAAACAGGAGTCCACAAACCTACCATCATGGTAGTTACCATCCATTAATTTTCCAGTCTACGAGTTTATCTAATAAATTAAAGATGTGATTGTAGGAATAAACACAAACCCTAACAATTCATCCATTAAAAACTGCCTTAGGCAAAAATATCCCTCATTATTTACCTTAAATACACAAAGAAGCAGGGCTGTATTTGAAACCAGCTCATATAGGAGACAGGTCTTTAATCTTAACTCCCCTGTTTGATAACAAGTATGTTTTATCAGATTTTATAAGAATTTCAGCTGTTTTCTGATCTGCTTCAATTTAAAACAGCTGATAACGCTGTTTACCTTTAACACAAACTCAACATGTCTAAAATGCTTACATGTCGTCTTGATAAATTCAGAATAGATTGCCCCAGGACTTTTTGTAGGCCAAAGTGGAAGTTCACGTCTTCCTGGTTCCCTCGTCAAAAAGCCTATGGGATTTTTCCATTGGATTTTGGATTCCTGCAGAAAATAATCTCTGTGGCAAACAAACATTTATGATAGTTACACATTCTGCTCAATGAGATAATCTAGTCCCCCATCCCTGCAAAGACTGACGAAACGTGGAAAGGGTGAATGGAGGCCAATGTGTGTGCGTGTTGGGGAGCGGGGGCGAGGGGGTACTATTAGTGGCCAATGTGTTTAAAGGGGGGAGGTCTTTGGATCAATCGCGCACATCCACAATGCGGTGAAAGTTTCACTTTTGCTTATCGCGACTGAGAGGTGACGGTGAGCATTGTAACCCGCAATTTCCACATACTCCGTCTGCGCCGCGCAGCGTAGCGCCGTGCACTGCGTAGCAGATACGCTCCCATTCTAGTGAATAGCTTCATTTCCACAGTGCCACGGCACATCACCTCGTCGGAGATACTTGCCAGGTCTATTTTTCAGCGACTGCGCGTCCATAGCACGTCAAGCCACATAGCTCAGATCGCACCAAACCGGTAAATTTCAAAATACAACACAATGCACGGACTACTGATTGTAAACTATAATTATGTTGAAGGTTGAACTTACCATTCACTCCCAAAACTCCTGCAATTTCACACCACATCTTCACATTCCGGTTTGTATCCTTGTAGAAAGGATGTGTGGTGTCATACAAAATACTATGGTTTTCCACTTCAACAATGAGTTTCTCCTTGTGCATTTTTCCTTAGACCCTCGCACTGACTGACAACCTGTGTGACAGGATGTGACTTGATTTTTTTTTTTTTTTTTTTTTTTTTTTAAACTGATAGTTTACAATCTGTAGTCTGTGCAGTGAGTTTTATTTTGAAATTTACCGGATGCTGTATGCGCTCCGTTTCTGGTTTGGTGCGATCTGAGTTACATGGCTTGACGTGCTACGGATGCACAATCGCTGAAAAATAGACCTGGTGCGTGTCTCCATACTTTGTATCTCCGTACAAAGCAGAGCGTTGTGGCGGTTCTGGGATGTTCCAGAGAAGCTGCGCAGTGCGTGCTGTGGAAATGAAGCTATTCACTAGAATGGGAGCGTGTCTGCTTATCCAGATAAGTGGAGGACGACGAGACGAGACGAGACAGGAGCGTGTCTTCTTGTTGGGTTAAATGTTTATTTCTTTTATGTGTTGCAATAAATCAGCTTGTTCACTTTAACTCTGTATTAGCTGTGTGTCATGTGCTCCTGAGTTGAATCCTAGAGGAGATAGGTCCAAATATCTTAAGGATCTTAGCTTACTTTAAATTCAGTCGTGGTTAAGTACACTGTCTTACACCACAAAAACAGCTGAGTAAAATGATTGGAATAAACCCTGAATAACATCACTACTTCTGTTGAAATTAAAAGCAGCAGACAGGTGAGTATAGCTTTGCTATCTTTGCACAGATTAAATTAGCACTATGGAAATGTAAATTATGTCAAATGTGTCCTGTGAGCCATTACAGTGCAAGTTAGTGAACCTCTTCTCAATGTTTTTACTCAGCCTTTATCAGCAGCCCCTCTTTATTTGTTCACCCTGGCCATGGCTCTGAATTGAGATCATATGAGACTTACTCAGTATTTCTATACCAGCTTTCACTTGAGGATTTCTACGATCATACAGTTTACACCAGAGACAACCTTCCTTTTAAGAGAAAGTCTTCCTAAAGTTCTATGTAAAACGATTAATATAACAATTTTTCCCATCATGTTAGCTGTATTTATGACTCTTTGAGCAACACAGTAATTTATGATCCTTGGTGTTTAAATTCTACAGCTGTGTGATTATTATTTAAATGCTGCTAAGTCCTAATTATTAACCGTGATTCGTCGTCCTGATTTGTGGAATACAATCATCACTTGCTCATTGTTCTTCACATCACACATCCTACAGAGGCCAAACTGAACAGACCTTGATCAAAGATGCCACGTCTCAGCTTCCTGTATCTGGATGAGTTTGAACTGCGGTGAGATAGCAGAGCTGACAGGCTGATTCAATTTGGGTATAATCAGATCGGCGTGTCTGAATGCTGAGAGACGCAGCACTCATCCCAAAGATATCAAGTGGTATCTTGAATGGCATAATGGTGTTAGAGAGGAACCTGCAGTGATGGAGGTATAGCATTTGAAATCAGAGCTCGTATAGAAGGGGGTGGGGGTGGGGGTATCATTTTGGAAGAGGAGAGCTGAATTAAATGAGTAAAGAGAGAAAGAGCTGGGAAACAGGCAGGTGGGCAAGTGTTTACACTCGCCTGCTTGTACTTGTTATTTCAGAAGAATCCCAATTGTATTTAGATGCTTTACCAAAGCTTTTCATTTACATTCGTGACAGTCGGGCATAATAAATTCAAGTGGCATACAGAGATTAAGACAGATTCATATTTATGAGCAAGACACCTCCGAGAGTCCATTTAAATTTACCAATCACAATTTTCTAAGAGAAGGAGGCTCAAGTTTGTGTGTGTGTGTGTGTGTGTGTGTGTGTGTTCACTCATCTCCTAACATGAACCACCTTGACCTGAGGGGGGAGCTCCAGCCTCCTGTGGGGACCGAGCAGAGGTTGAAACAAACTGCCGCTGTCTGTCTGTGGCTTCTTTACCTCACACCACCCCCATAAAACACCTCCATCATATCCATCAAGGCCACAGGAAACAAACTCTTTTTAAAGGTGTGTTCTGTGCTTGCTCCTTCACCATTTATCATCATGTCACATCCTGAGAACAGGCGACCTTTTCAAAGTATCGAAAGCATTCAGGATGCAATTAAAATACAGACTGTTAAGCTGTAAGGGGCATTGGGAGCCTCTCTGGCTGTCACACATATCAGGCTACATTTTAGACAACAAAAAAAGGAGGTGACAGCAAACAACTGGATGCAAGTTAGAAAGTCTTGTAACATTTCAAGTTACCGTCACGTTAGGACTCTTATTTCTTAAAGGTAAAATCAGCCAGTTTTGCATCATTTAATCTCTGTTCTTCACACTAGAGACACTGATGGAAAACTGATACTCAGAAACATTAACTTTTAATATGTTTCTCAACTTCATGTTTCATCATTTAAGACAGTGAGTGTTAAATTACCTGAAAGGGATAGTTGGTATTTTTTGAAGTGTGGTTGTATGAAGTACTTATCCATTGTCACTGTATTACATAGAGTGGTGGTCAGCACTTTCCCAGTTTGGAGAAGCAGGCAGGAGTCTGACATAAAAGCGAAGCAATATACTGCTGTGGATGGGGGTCACAGCAAAACAGATTTTAGCTACCTGAAAACATCAATATCAGTTTAAGTGCACACTATATTCAAAGCAACACAATGGAGTTTTTGAGCCCTCAAAATATATACCCAAGATCCTTGTGATGGTACATCGACTCACAATAGGTTGGATGACACCTCCGTCATTGCTTGAGAGCGTCTGTTTCACTAGCACTGGCACTATGCAGTTTCGGGGTTCGGGTAGGAACCCAGACACAAAAAAGACTACAAAATTCAGCTGTTTTACGGCATATGTCATATCCCCCTCCTCTCTTTAGAGTAGCGTAGCCGAACCGAGGTGAACAAAGTTAAACGTGGTTGTCATGGCTGAAACGACAAAGAAAAGGAGGAAGGTGAAGGTGTTATCTGAGGAGACAAAGAAAAGGAGGAAGGTGAAGGTGTTGTCCAAGGAGACAAAGAAAAAAAGAACGGGAGAGCGATAAAACAAGAGCTCGAACCAGGATTAATATTGGCCCAGCTTTCACACGCTGGCGAGAGATGAAAGAGGAGGAGGGATGCCCGACCGATGGTGACCTGGCGCTGTTACTGCTGTTACCCTCTACTGAGGAGACTCACTGTCTGCAGGTTGGCTGGCTCAGGTACATTTTAAGATAAAGTGTTAGCCTACATACAGACAGCTTTCATTTTAGTTTGTCTTTAACACTTTGCTGTTAGCACCGCGAGCATGATGTGCTTGTGTCGACCGTGATCGTAAATCATAATAGCGGTGAATGAGAGACTGCGGACAGAGCAGATTGAAATATGGCTTTTTACAAGCTGATCACATGTATTGATAAAGTATTGGCTTGGCTGGCAGAGGTTTTATTGCACTTACTCACAATAACAAGCAAAACTGTCGTCAACTAGAGTCATCTTTAAGTTATATTCCCTTCATGTGCACCGCGGCCTCTCTGCTGTTGTCTGACTTCACTCTGTTGAGTTTGTGTGTGTGTGTGTGTGTGTGTGTGTGTGTTTGTGTCTGTGCGTGCGCGCTCTGAGGAGGTCAGCCCTGACATGCAGAGAGCAACCCATTTCTGAGTTTCTAAAATGAATAAATAAATAAAGCAATCGGCCTAATCATGTATGTACAAAATGCTATAAGGCTACTTTACCTGTTCTGAAGACATGATGATCGCGCATTACACGGCCAGCTTCAGGAAGTTCATCGGTATCGTTAGCTTGTCAACAAATGCACGCGCAGAAAGATTTTTACGACAGTTGTAACAGACAATACTGTTTTTCATCTGTAGGGGGACCCCGTGAGGTAAAAAGTGCAATCCTCCATTGTGTTGCTTTAAAATATTTTCACCACTTTACTCTGTCATTAGACGGCACTTTCCGACAGGCACCTGAACTGAAACACAGGAGCTGCTGGTCTCCCGCTGCCTTGATCAGTTAGTTTGTGAGTTTCATTCTGTGACTCTGGTGTTTTAAAGGGTTACTTCAGATTCACCATTCATTTTTTTCTTTAATTCAGTCATTATCCGTAACTACTTATCCACTTAAGGGTTGCAGGGGAGCTGGAGCCTATCCCAGCTGACACTAGGCGAGAGGCCGGGTACACCCTAGACAGGTTGCCAGACATTCAAAGGACTGACACATAAAGACAGACAACCTTTTACACATTCACACCTACTGGCATTTAGAGCAACCAGTTAACCTTACCTGCATGTCTTCTGATTGTGAGAGGAAGTCAGACAACCTGGAGAAAACCCACACTGACATGGGGAGAACACGCCCTCACTTGCTGTGAAGCAACAGTGCTAATCACTGTACCAAAATCACAGAGACCAGCAGCTCCTGCGTTCTGCAGGCTAAAATGACTGTTTTTGTAAACTGAGTCTGGTGGCTTTGAAGAGAGAGGTGGCTGTCTGACGAGCAGGTAAAGCAGTGAAAATATTCTAAAATACAGCGTGCACATAAACTGATATTTGAGGTCTTTTTTTGGGTGACAAAAATATGCTTTGCTGCTGTCCACAACAGTGTACTGCTGTGGACAGCACACAGCAGTACACTGCTTAGCTTCCGTGCCAGTACTCCACTGCTTCTCCAAACTGGGAGCGTGCCAACTGACATCTACTGTGGGTAACACACATATGATGGATAAGTATCTCATACAACCCCACTTCAAAAAACCCAAACTTTACCTTTACGTATGCAAATTAATAACAAGGAGTAATATTTAAGAGCTTAATGGAATGCATTTCATTACTCCCGTGGATGCTGCAGTTCATTTAAGTTGAATGTTAAATAAAACTCAAAGGACATGTTGAGCTTGATGACAGTGACAGCGGCAGGCACTCTGTCAGATAGAGGAAATGAGTAAAGTCAACCTCTGACCTCTCAATCACCAATCAACATGTGAGAAACACTGGGCTTGTTTAGATGTAATGTACACCTACAGAGAGATAACAGAGAGAAAAATGAAAGACATGCAGGAAGAAGCAAAGTAAAAGAGGTGAGTTTGTTTCAGTATGTTTTTTACCTGATCTTACTGAGCTGATCTGGAAAAAAAAAAAACACTCGTCTCTGTTTTTCCTGGTCTATCAGGGAGTGACATGACAAGAAGATTTGACTTATGAGATTCCCAAATATTCCTACCCCAACTAAATATCTGCTAGGGTCTGAGCACAGCTTAAGGTTGGGAGTAAGACTGGGTTGTTCATTTTGGATCTGGCTCCTGGTTGGCAAATTACCAGGACTAGTTTACAAATATCTTACACACCTTTTATCTCTCCTTATGTTTTCATTAGCAAACAGCAATGTGAAAAAGATGTATGTTACACTGCATTATTAGCTGAAGGTGACTGTTGCTTTTGCCAGTTTACACGACACATGTCAACGCTGTAGCTAACTAATCTCTCTGTGATAGCTTAATGGTCAATGTTTTCCATTGAAGATGATGCCAGCCACAGATCACTTGTGAGGGAAAAGAAACACAAACCTGGACCATCCTACGACCATAGGCGTATTTTTGTTGTCCACCAAAACCAACAGGGTGGTGACTCTTCTCTATATTGTGTACATGAGCTACACTCATCACTATGTGACTGACAGGCAACTCAATCAGTGGACAGTTTCAGTCACTGATCCTTCAACATTAGCACTCTGTTTACCCACAGGGGGGAAAAAGATGAAAACTCTAATAAGTTTATTCTGGTAGGTGACAGTAAATCATCCTGAGCTTCACTGCGGTTGAAGGATTTATCTATCTTCTGTGGTGGTCATGAGGAGCTCAGACAGATATGAGCATTATTCAAGTCTGTAACTGGACGTCATTTGTCATAAATAATGATGGACATCTTCGAGTCAGAGTGAAGGAGAAAATGCATCCTGCTCTGAAACATGATGGGGGAAATTGTTGCCATGATCAGCAAACAAATGGAATACATTTGTTTAGCTTCATATATGTGTTATTCAATATATCAATGTCACGTAATGCTGTGGTTCATCTCTTTCATGTTCTTAGCCACACAAAACCTCCGGAGTTTACTTGCAAGAGGACCGAGACTGCCTTTGAGGCAGTCTGGGTGGACTTGTTTGAGAATGACATCTTTTGATCTTTGGACTGAAATGGGGTTTTTTTAGTGTGAAAACAACGGTAACTTGGATCAGAGAAGGCATTCCAAACTGCGGCATATGGGTCGGGCATTATGGCAATATTCATTCATTCATTCATTTTCAGTAACTGCTTATCCTTTTAGGGGTCGCAGGGGGCTGGGGCCTATCCCAACAGAGATTAGGCAAAAGGCAGTGTACACCCTGAACAGGCAGCCAGACTATCAGCCCTTTGATAGTCTGGCTGCCTGTTCAGTGTACACCCTGAACAGGCAGCCAGACTATCAAAGGGCTGACACACGGAGACTGACAACCATTCACACCTATAGCCAATTTAAGCCCTGTTTCCACCGAGCAGTATGGTACGGTTCAGTTAAGTTCAGTACGCTTTTTCCCATTTCCACTGTGAGAAGCTGTGGATGGTACCAATGGAACCGTGCCATACCATTCCCATTTTTGGGGTACCTAGCACACAGATCTGGTACTAAAAGGCAGAGCTGTGAACACTGCAGAAAAAAAATAACTTAGTACAGTGGGCTGACAGCCAGCAACTTTTAAGGTGGAACGTTTACTTGTAATGTTACTCAGTGCATGAGTTGATGATGTGAATCCATCAGCACACCTTAAATGTCAGTGTGACAACTTTGACCATTCCATTAGTTTTTATATGACATACACTTTGAGTAATGAGTGGATCTTCCAAGCATTTATATATATATTCATTTCAACTGGTTTATGTGAACTGCATATATTCTAATCCTCAGTTGGAGAAAAAAAAAGCACTGAGGACTGCCTTTCCTGAGGGCCCTGGCAACACTAAACCCCTGAGCTTCCCTTTGAAAGACTAAATGCACAAACCCGCTATTTTTAAATATCCCATGGAGAGAGACTCTCATTGCAGCCTGTTTTATTTTGTTCTGAAAATGTCAGTGTGCAACCTCGTTCTGTGGACAATAAAAAAGGTGCAGACATCCTCTGTCAGTACATTAACATGCACGCAGTAGTTGAGCTAGGCTCATAGCTTGGCTAATCAGTCAAATCGGACTTCTCGTCTTGTCTGAGTATACATGCAGAAGAGAAAATCGGATTTCTGATCAAGTACGTCTGACTCCGCCTCGACAGGTGGCGCTGTGTCCTTTTTAATATAGCGCATATTGAACATCAACCTAGTTCCGGTTCTTCTTCAGAAACTTTTTTAAATAAATCCATGTTTGGCTTTTTCCTACCATCCATAAATTGTTTAGTTCCTTTAGCTGTCAGAGCATGAATGCAGTTTCCACGTCCATCCAGAAGTGCATCCTCTGCTTCTTGGTGGCCATGGTGTTTGTTTGTTTTTCAGGGAGTTACTGCACTGCTGCTACGTCATCGCCTTCTTCTTTTTCTGGGTGAAAGCCCACCAAAGAAAAAGTGGTGCACGTGCAGAACGCCAAGTCCAACTCCAGTCGGACCAAGTGGATACATACAGCAATAGTTTGATTTTCAATCGAATTATCTAGGTGTGTTAGTCGAGCTACGGATAGTCCAATTTCAGTCGGACTAAGCTGTTTACATGCATTTAAAAGTCCGGTTTTAGTTGAACTAAGCCAATAATTCGATTTTCTCAAGCTGCATGTAAACATACTGAGTGTCATCAGTTAAGAGTAAATACAGTGAGTGCTGGACAGGGCAATGGGTGACAACAACCCTGCCCACATTTAAGAGTACTGTTTGTGGTGGAAACGCTAGGGTCTAGGTACCATGTCTGAAAGGTTACTTTTGGTTCCAAAGGTATCGGGGCTTTAGACTCACCAATTAAACTAGCCTGAATGTCTTTGGACTGAGGGAGGAAGCAAGGGTACCAGAGAAAACTCACACTTACACAGGCAGAACATGCAAACTCCACACAGAAGTGCTCCCACACCATGGGGTTCGAACCCCCCCCACACCCTGGAGTCGAACTAGGAACCCTCTTGCTGTGGAGTGACAGTGCTAAATTTGGCAGTAAATAGCCTACTGTGAAATTTCAGAACTCCATCTACTTAAAGATATTGTGGCTTACTGTGGTACTCAGCTCTTCAAAATCCCTGGTTGGATGAATCCACTTTAGACAATGTTGTAAGTCAATGAAGAGTTCTGTCTGACAATATTGGATGTACAGGATTTTAACATCAAAGTGATGTAGTGCCTTGACTCTTCTCTCCATAGAAGTTGTACAGCTATTGGACACCACAGGAAACATTACAACAAACATACTTTAATACAAAAGATAATGCATTACAAGCTATGTCAATGCTAAGAAATAGTTTACACAACCATTCTCCTAAGTGGGCATGGTCTAGGGTGGGCGATATGGCCCTAAAATAATATCACAATATTTCATGGTATTCTTGACAATATAACAACTTGGTTAAAAAGAAAGTATTAATTTAAGAACATAGAGTAACAAAATAAGTGATACAGTTTTACATGCCAACCTAACAGTTTGCCTTCAAACATTCCGTAAAAACTAAGCCAGCCAACACTAAATCACTGTGCAGCACTTATCCATATTAGCCAATTAGCTGTATCATTGCGCCAAGCGTACGGACATTCATGGATCATTGTACTATAACTTTTTAAGCCAGAGACTCTGACACACCTCCCACCTCAGAAACCACCAGTAAAAGCGCAGAGAGTGAACCTAATGCGCCTAGCCATGTTACAACTGCTGCTGACTTAGCAGCTATGGGCAAGCACAAATGAGAGAAAATGTTCAGAGAATTATCTCACGTGCAATTCAGTTTTATATAATGTATGTAGCAGGGGGTCCCTGCTCTGTCTCTCTTTAAACTAAGGGGTCCTTTGTCTTAAAAACGTTGAAGAGCTTTGCTATAAGACACCCTTAAGACAGCTCAAGGTAACGTTAGCACCCACATTGAACCTGCTACATGTATTTGTCAAAAACCATCAAATATGACTTTTCATTGATCCTAAAAATGATGCTGTGACAACATGTGTATAAAGAACATACTGTGCTTATTCGTACAACCTCTCATGGAACTTTGAAAATGAGTGTCAATGCTCCTAGCTGCACCTTGCCAATACTACAGGCAGTCACATCACAGAGACACAGACACTTGAACTGAATGGAATTTTGAAAAGGCTGTCACTGTACAATATGTGTCACAAGAGCACATTAAGCAGGTCTCTCTCACACACACAGGCAAAATGTAAAAGTCAAAAACATGACGTCAATGATGACATTGTGTGAGTCAGAATCTAGTCTAGGTCAAGGGAAAGAGTCTTCAACAGCCGACAACTGCTGATAAAAATGACAACTGGACAGAGAGAAATTACTTTCAATCACACCTTTGCTGATCGCTTTTACAGCACACTCAGGTAGATCAGAGTGTCATCTTTAGAGTGGATTGATTGGACTAAGGGATTGTTTTAAAAAACAACAAATCCACTGTTGTCTCGAAAGCTGTGACAGTGATACTACTGTACACTACACTGAAGCCTGCCAGGCTTTTGTATTTTTAATAACAGCCGGTCATATTTCATATTTTAGGACATGGAGTATAAATTCATGATGAGCAATGCTGTTTTCATCC
Source organism: Epinephelus lanceolatus (assembly GCF_041903045.1). Classification (NCBI taxonomy): domain Eukaryota; kingdom Metazoa; phylum Chordata; class Actinopteri; order Perciformes; family Serranidae; genus Epinephelus; species Epinephelus lanceolatus. The sequence continues at coordinate 6,232,375 of NC_135736.1, read as the reverse complement.
TGACTGCACAACAGTCGACCAGCTAATTCCCCTCACGAGGATCCTGGAGGGGTCATTGGAGTTTGCCCATCCAATCTACATGTGCTCTCTGTACTTGAGAAAGTTGAGATATCTTGTTCTTTGGGCTATGTAAAACCAGAATAAGAGCTTTGACAGCATTCTCGGCAAGAAGTCAAACTACTTCTCAGTGGGTGTTAGGTTCTGCCAGGCTTGTGCCTTGTCACAGATTCTGTTTGTGATTTACATGGATGAAATCTTGAGGGAAGCCATTATAGTGGTCTACATATTGCATCTCTGCTTTTTGGGGATGGTGAGATTCTGCTGGCTTATCCAGACCATGACCTTGAGTGGGAGGGTTTGGAGCAGAGTGTGAAGCAGCAAGTGGGAGCTTCAGCACCTTCAAGTTTGAGGCGATGGTACTCTGCAAGAACACAGTGGATGGCACCCTTCAGTGAGTTGCCTTCCCTAGTAAGGGACATCAAGTATTTTGAGTTCTTGTTCACGAGAGTGGGTAAGAGGAAACATATGATTGACAGAATGGACTGAGGAATGGTTTGGCATCAGCAGCACCACAGACACTGTACCAGACTTGTGTGGTGAGGATCATTCAATTAGGTTGATTAATTTATCAATCTACATTCTAACCTTCACCTGGAGCTTGTTTAGACCTGATATTAACATGCATTTTGGTGATCCAAACACAGGTGGAAAGCCAAGACACATCACAGCTGTGTCTATCGTGTGTCTCCAGCTCACCATGTGTGTTCAAATTTTATTACTGCCTAGGTTACTTACATGAGAAAGTCAAAGGGCCCCGCACACAGTTATTAAGTCCACACCTTTGCTATGCTTAAGCTTGCTGCTACTGCAACCCAGAACCCAGATAAGTAGCAGAAAATGTACAGATGCGTAGAAGAATGGATGTTTAAATACACGCTTGTGACCCCGTAAACTCAGATTTTGTTGATGATCTCCTTTTGTTTTGTTTTTGACATTGTAATAACACTGTTTTCATGTCCTTATATCACCTCAACCACTCGTCAATAATGTGATTATGAAAACAAAAATATATCTAAAAAGAAGTCTGATCAACAAAGAGCACTGGACATGGAGATGCTCTCTCTGCATTTATTCAGTTTCATTTAAGCAAGTAAAAAAATTGGTGATTTCTGTTTGCAAGGTATGAAAAGGGGAAACTCGAAACCCTATGGATTCCAGCAATACTGATCTGCAATTAGCCATGCCATCTGACCTGGAGAGGGGGCAAGCAAAAAGACAATTTCCCTCCAGAGATCAATAAAGTATACTTATTCAAATTTAGCTGAGAAAGTTCAGCCAGTTTGATAAATAGCAGGCCTGCGTGGTGGCAGCCATTTGCACAGTGACAGCAGTCCTGCTGGGGCCAGTGTGTCCGGACTGAGTCAGTTCACAGCAGGTCAGATGAAGCAGAGGGAGAGATGACATGTCTCATTCTTTCTGCCAGCACACACCTCCTGTCAAGACGACATTACCCATACAGCCATTTATCAGTCCGGAAACTGAGGCTTAGGAGGTGTGGATGATTGCACTTTTAAGGAGTTGTAGTCAATAACACCAAATAGACATTTTAAAAAGTCAAATACTCACCCAATGTTTAGCATGTTCTCAAGAAGGGAACAAATTGACCTCCCAGTGCTTATAACTTGGTAAAAATATAAAAGGGAGATATCTAATGGAACAGCAAAACTCATGACTGCATTTCTTCTTAATCTGTTCTTGTGTTTAAGACAAGTCTGATGCTTGAAGCGAGCAGCAGGAGTCAGAACACTGCTGCTGCAGCTGACTAAGTGGCATGGGTTATGTAACTGGCAGAAGGTCCAAATGCACTAAGTGCTTGTGTGCTGCACGTTAAACAGTGAGAAAATACGAACAAGATTTCAAATACAAACTGCTTCAAACACGAGTGAACAAACTGTTTCATATGACTTTCTGAAAACAATTACTGAAATATATCCTTCGTCTACCATCTTCTTTAGTATTCAGACCACTAAATTCGTACAGAACATGAGCTGGGAAACTAGGGACCCAATAAAAAAAACTTAGTTCCTGAAAACCTTTCTGACTTAGCTCTCTTTTACTTTGTCTTCACCCTCCCCCTAAGGGGTTGGTCAGCCCTGAGTCCAATACAAGTGCTAATTTGAATGCTAGGAAGAAACTTAAGCTTAGGTGTTCAGGCAGTCAGCAAAACACATTCCTATTAGAATTATTATCAACAGCATGACTGGTAAACAGCAGAGAACAAAGGACACTCAGAAATGTTCATGAACAGCATACATGGCTGATTAAGTATCAGAATCGGGAAGCTGCATTAGATTAAAAGCTTTGTGAACATGTTATGTGAGTATCTGTGTACGTAGTGTACATGTGTGTGATAGAGTAGGGGCACCAAGACCTCGAAAGCACCAGTCCAATTAAAAGCTGAGTTCCGAGAAGCTCTCCTAGGTCTTTTGTGTTGTTAGTGTGTGTGTGTGTGTGTGTGTGTGTGTGTGTGTGTGTGTGTATTTGTAATTAAGTCATTTGGCCTTATCTGGGGCCGGCAGGTGATGAAAACTGAAACATGAGAAGCTCTGAGCAAACCATTCAGAATAACACTGACAGTGTAGTCGATATGTCTTTAAACTGTGACACTTTTCCCAGAAAATTTGCAAGACAATCCATTAGACTCAGGGGAACATTAGGAATTGAGCACAAGGAGATAAACAGCTGGTGACACTAATTCTCCAGCTAGGTGTCATGGAACCATTGCAGAAGAAAGCACAACAAGATGATGTAATTAAAAGAGCCCCAGTCATTTAATAATGGATGTCTCCCAATTGTGCCACATAGATCTTATGTTTTCTTTTGCTGTTATTTTTTGTCTCTTCGTTGTAGTGAAAGCCTGTGTCCGTTTCAGCCACATGATTCACGTGTTATGATTTATTTACTAAATCAGTTTGCGTTACACTTTGTCACTGCAGTCCAATTGGACATAGACTTGACACTTGACCACCAAAATCTAATCAGTTCATCATTGAGTCCAAGTGAATGTTTGTGCCAAATTTTAAAAAATTCCAGTTCTTGAGATATCACATTCATGATAATTAGACAGACACGGTCATAGTGACCTTTACTTTTGACTAATAACCACCAAAAACTAATCAGTCACTAATCATCACAGGAAATAATCTGCTCAAAATTTATCCAAATTACATGATATAAAAAACACAGCATTCACTATTTAGGTTAATTGTCAATTGGTCAATTGTTCTGTACTGTTATTGTATGCATTAAATATGAAATATCTACAGTCTAAAATATGTCACTTCTTCAGGGGTCATCAATCTACTAAATGATAGAAAAGGTTGAAATCTAGGGGGAATAAGCTTGTTTAAGATGATACAACTGCATAAAAAATCATGATGGGCTATTGTTCACCGTTTTTGACATTTTGTAGACTTACCAAATAACAAAATAAGAAAATAACCAACTGATAATGAAAATTATCTTAAGTTGCTGCCCTCTAACCAAATATTAGACATGATACGATGTAATCAATTACTTTTGGTACCTAAAAGTTCAGGGTCTGTGTTTAACTGAGGCTCAGTCCCTACATGGTACATTTGATGTGGATTTAAAGTTAATCAAAGCTGAACCTCAGTACTTTAAATTCATATTCACTGTTTTGCCTCAAATCCAGTATGCTGGCGTACAGAGCAAACACTACAAAAAAGTATAACTGTTCAAATACTAATGGACTCCACTGTAACAAGATGGAGGTGACCACAGGTGGAACAATGACCAGCAAATCAGCTGAAAGATGCCTTGCAAGTGTTCTAGTGGTAAAATGAGACTCCATGTAACTACAACACCAGAAAGACACTTAATTCTATGCTTGCTGTTACATGTGTCCTTGAGGAAGACGTGAGGACAGGGTCATCTTAAGATCTAAAATACACATACCTGAAATGCATGTGTGAATTTCTAGACTACTGTCTCTGTGAAGCTGTACAAAGAAGGCCAAACATTAGATGTTAAATTTGTCTCACAGTGATTGGAAACATTGAAAGCTTCAGTAAGTCACAGTAACCTGTGGTCCGACTGATGCACTGAAGCAGCTATTCTTAGCCCGAGCAGCCGGCTGCCTATTACAGCGCTCTCCTCTGCTCTAATCAACTGCTGCCCTCATTTCCAGCCACCTGCAGGGAGACTTACACCAGTTGGTGATTGAGGAGGGATTGGTACGGGCAAGAGTGCCACAAACCATTAGCCTGGAGACAGAGCTTAGGGACTGCTGCTGTCTCTGACTCTGTGTGATGTCGTGACAGTGTGTCTATGTACTTCTAATCTACTGAAAGTCAAATCTAAGTTTTATTAAACCTTTTCACTATCACCCAGAGTCCTGATTTCAAAGGGCTCATCCTACAGCGGCCTGTACCTGATGATGGGCATAATAAAGTCATGACTTCCTGAAAGAATTAATAAGCTAAGGAGTTAACAACAATTCTTTATTAAAACCATCTAGCAAATAGGTAAAATGATAATGCAAGATGCAGTTAATAACAAGTTAGTCATTTGTCCTGTGACGCTGCATGGTTGCTCATAGCCACATCCTACCATCAATTACATCATCAGGTAGAATAATGAGTTATCAATATTGATAAGAGCCCAAACAAACCTGCACAGACACATTAAGCCATTTGTGTTGTGAGACATCCTGCTTAAAGCCTCGGTCAACAGCCTATTTATGCTCTAACACAGCCAGCGTCATTCCTATATGTACATCATCCTACTGTGGCTTCTTAATGCAGTATATAAAAGTCAATATAACATTTAGGGACATATTTCTGTTAAATGTATTTATGCAGATGTAATGTACCAAAAAGCTAACATATGCTTAGAAATGTGTTAGTTTGTTCTGTATTATATGTATATAAAGGGGAACTCTGTAGCCTTTTGTGGCTCCAGAGTGTGAAGTCTAATAAATTACTTTAAGTGATGTCACTTCAGACAGTATTGGTTGGGGCTAAGGACTGTTTAAACATCAAATATATTTGGGGGTGTGGAGTTAAGGCTCATGTATGCTCCCTTAACTTACAAAAATAGATGTGTTCATTTCAAAGTTTGAAAACGTCACTGCCCTCATACTTCCATGACTCCTTTATGATGGAACAGATACAGCCAACAGATGGCACTAGAGGGCAGAGTCAAAAGATTCACACAACAACAACTAACAAGGCGACGTGGAGGACGTTGTGATATTGTACCTTTAAACTGACATAACGTTATAGACAGCAGAGGTCGATGCAGCCATTAAATACATCCCGACATGTTGATAGAGAAGTCTTTCTAGCATATTACAGATTCATTCTGTTCTGTCATTATTCATATTTCTTCGTCATCTACTACAGTGATATGTCGCTTAAAATACGCTATACTGCTGCCACAATCTCCAGTGGTAAAGCTCTTTTTCATGTGTATTCAGAAGCTTTCAGACAACGTGCACAAATACAGACAAAATGAACACAGAGTACGGACAGTAGACTCCCTCCCTCTCTGTCTCCATAACTAACGTTGAGCATAAATGAGCCCTCTGAAAGAACTGACATTAGCAGGCCTCTGCAGCCTGCAGCTCATCTCTACTTGAGGGTAGAAGCTCCAGGCTACATTAGTTGCTACTAGCATAATACACCAGAATCCCCGACCGAAATGTTGGCAGTGTATTGTTCAACTTCTTTTAATATTTTGTTCATTGTACTGTCTGAGTCTTTGCTTGACTCAGTCAAGTGCAGGAGCTCAAAGATTTGTGTTGCTGCAAGATAAAATGAGTTCTAAAATGATTAGTCACATGATTGATTAGTTAATGGAAAGAAAAGAATTATGACTATCAGCTAACAGTTTTCAACAAGATACTTATTCACCAATTCATCAGCCCAACATTGGTATCAGCTGATGTTTGCCGTGTTGGCCATCATCTGCCTATCAGCAAATACAATGACATTCACTGACGGCAGTGTGTGTTTTTTAATTGTGTCACATCAATTTTGCTCAGGTATAAAAGCCGGGCTCAAGACTAATGGCCTCCTGTCATCACAAGCATGATTGAAAATATGTTTGGGACAAACAGAGCTCTTCCCCCAGGACGTCTTCATGATAAAAGATGCAGTAAACTCACTATCAACATACCAGAGCACACACCCTATTGTTTTCCCAATAATGCTACATTGTGAACTAATCTGAGGCAAGGCAGTTAGCTGTTAGAAAAACAAAGGTTGCACTGAACTACAATATGATGTGATCAAGCTCCATCCGATAATAATATGTACTGGGCGAAGGTAAATTATAATGTTCTCATGATGTGTTCAAATGTAATCTTTTAAACTTCTTTGTCAAGAAACAAACAAGTACAGTTGTTTGAGGGAGAAATTGGGAATTATGATATATGTGGTAAAAAGGGGTGTAAAGAAGTTTTTTTTTTTTTTAATATTAGATTATATAAGAATTGTATGGTTGAAGTCAAAGATTCATAGATAGTGTAATGAAGGACTGAATGACTATAAAACAGTTCATTTTTAATTAAGTTATCTTTGTTTCTCTGGCACAAAACGGGATAAACAACAAAAACAAAATAAACAATGAACACTAAAAACATCAGTATCGGCCATCAGCCATTAACCATCAGCCATTGGCCAAATTATTATTTCAAAGATTATTTTTGGCAGATGGGATAGTTTAGTTAGTTAGACAATTTGAAGTGTGAAAGGGGGAGAGAGAGGAGATGACACGAAGCAAAAGGCTGCGGGCTGGAATTGAGCCTGGAATTTCTTTGCACATGGGGCGCCCGCTCTACCCACTGAGTTACTGGGCACCCCGAGATTGTTATTTTAAACAATGATATCAGCCCAGAATACTACAATCGGTGCGTCGCTAAACAATACCGAACACTTCCTGATTCCATTCTTTTAATGTGTGTTTTTTATCACTATTAGTTGAATATTTTGGGCTTTGTCCAAAGCGATCTCAAGACAAATTGGGCTTTAAGAAATAGTAATAATTATCTGTCAACTTTAAAAATAAATTAACAGAAGACTCAGAAATGAAAATAATCAGCACCAGCCCTACACATTTGGGAAAATTAAAGTAGCTCAACCCCAGTGGAAGTAAGTGAGGAGAGAGCAGAGAGTCGGATGTGGGTTTCAGGGTTAATTTTAGAAATGTGGAGCACTAGGGCAATAATGATAATGACACACAAATGCACACTGACAGAGTCCTGGGTAGGATGTAATCAATCCACTTCAGTTCAGAAAAAGCCGGTATTGCTGTACACAGCACCATCCGGACATTAAACACACAAACACAGTCATGTTATATGAGGCACACAGAGGATGTCGGTCAGGTCTGTGCTCCAGTTAAGGATGTGTTTTGTCAATCTCAAGGGTCATCTGGAGAGGGGTAAGGTTTCTGTGACCGATGCACACACAGACACACACGCAATCACTGATACATGTATGTAAAGCACACACACATAACTGCATAATGAAAAGAGCAACACTACACAACAGAGCGTCTCTCTTCTCATTTCCAAGTCTGTATCGAGGGCATTAGTTTCTTATAATAACTCAGCAGGAGCACCAAGGGGTTTCAAGAGACATATTTTTAACTGGATCAATGGATCGATATCTACACCAAAGCTGGAGGTGACATATTACCTCTGTGTGCAGATCTGTGTTAAAGAATGTGTGTATGTCTGTGCCGGCTAGTGTGAATTAGTTTGTTAATTTGATTATTGCTTCTTTTTTCCTTACTGTGCAGGTGCGTTTCTGCTCTGTGCCTGTGTGTTTGCATATGTGGTTCCCCAGTCTCCTCATTAGCACTCCCACTCAGAGTGCTAGTGGCTCAGCAGCCATCATGACCTGAGGAAAAGGACCTGGACCACAGCCAATGACTTGTTTTTCTCGTGCATCTATTTGCCTACATTTAAAGGAGCTATATGTAAGAAATCTAAAGCAAATAGTCGTAAAATCCTCCTAATATGTCACAGAGACTAAGGAATAATGTTCATATAACATACTGATCTCACGGACAACAATAGTACAGCCAGAATATTCGCATTTAAAAAAATATTTTACGGTCTGCAAATCATGTTTATGTTTTGAATTTGTGTTTTGGCCCGTTGCGCCACCCACCGCCGTCTACCAGTCACGCAGTCAGTAGAGTCTCAGCATCAGTTACAGTTACGACTGAGCTACAGCAGCACGGCAAGCAGCATTAGCAGTGTCCCAGTACATAGCATTAGCAGCCGGCTCCTCCTCAGCTGTATCCAGGCAGCAGCGTTAGCAGCAGAGAAGCTGGACTTGCTCGAACGGTCCGCTGGAAAACCGAAGATCAAGGACGCGGCGACGCGGCCGCCCGTGGGCAAACAAATCAGTCTCCAGCGTGCCGCTGTCCAGCAACCTCGAATCTGTAGGGGAGGGGGGGCGGACACGACTCACAGCAGTATTTTGAATTTGAGTGCAGTAACCGTTTTGGCCACATTCTTACATACAGCGCCTTTAAATTCCACCTGATAAAAAAAAAAAATCAATGCCTCGGTTAGAGTACAAAACATGTTTTGTGTATACTGATTAGTAAGTTTTACAGTTCTATTAATCTGCCTGATGAGACTGAAATATGAAATCAGTAACTGTTGAATTCCTTGACCAAACAACTACTGTATGCTGAAACCATGCTGTATGCTATTAACTCAGCGATGTATTACTGTATGTGCCTACAGAAACAGTCACCATGCCAATAACCACCAATAGTTTATCATGTACACCTGCAAAATCTGTTGTAATCTAATACAACAGCTCTTCAAGAAATCCAATCTTCATGATGTTTAGTTTTTGCTGAAACTGTTTCAGTGTGGTGCTAATTTAACATTATAATTTTTCACTAAAGAATAACGACAGACAAACTATGGACTATAAGCAGGACATTCTGAAATAATTCAAAACATTTTTAAGACTCAGCTCGAGACAAACAGGACACAGTTGGTTTTGTGATTGGCTGCTGCTTTGGTCTAAATGAGCGGAAAGACAAACACATAACTGGCTCTGCCTTGTTTGTCTTGACTGACAGACAAAGACTTTGAAAAAAATGACTGTGACATAAAAACAGACTTTGGATTAAGAACATCTTGAAATAAAAACTGCTGTGTTAAAAATGATGACCGACAATAACATTTGTCACTGTGAAAAGGAGAAGGATATGTAACATTTCATAATAATGAGCTGACTTTGAAAAAGTTATGGGATTATGTCACATGACATCGGCATATCCCACCGAGTCTGGGGAATTCGCAGGCCAGGTCCACATCTTGAGCTTTTTATCACGTTCCTCAGGCCATTGGTGAACAGTTTTTGTGGCATGGCATGTCTTACTATCATGCTGGGGGACCACTACCATGTGCACTTGGTCTGCAACATTGTTTTTGGTGGACGGTGGGTGTCAAGTCGCATCTACACGAATGCCAGGACCCAAGGTTTCCCATCAGGACATTGCATTGTAACAAGATGATCAATGTTATTCACTTCACCTGCCAGTGGTTTTAATGTTGTGACTGATCAGTGTATGTATTTGTATGATTGTGCATTTCACTCTGGGTCTCCATAATTTTTTAAACTACAGCTAGAGGTTTCTATTGACTTGAATTATACTGAGAGATGTTTTTTTGATAGTGTTCCCCTCATCTATGTAGGTGTTAAAAAGGATTATTACATAGGACAGCATTAGATTGCACTGCCGTACCTTACAAACTGGTTACTTATGGTGTCTTGGAATATATTTATGCTCCTCATGAGCTTCTTCATACAGACAACATAACATACATAACATACATACGTCTTTTAAGTAATAACAAAAATATGTAATAACAGAACAAAAGTTTGCAGGCACTGTTTACTCCTGTTGTGCTTTGTGCAACAACCTCTGTTGATAACACATGCTTGATTACATTGGTCCTATACAAAACTGGTGGAAACACAGGCTGATTCCCTAGACAGCACCAAGGTTCAAAGAATCCTGAATGGAACCGGTTCAAGAACCAGAGCTAATTTGGTGGAAAAGGGGTATTAGTCCGAACAAGAACCCATCCAAGGGGTTTTACGAAGAACCCTTTCATACTCAAAGGGGAAGGGATTTTTAATGAAACCCTTTGTCTTGCAAATAACCCTTGAGGAACCGTTTCTTCAAAAGAAGGGTTCCTCAGAAGCAAATAGTTCTGGGTAGAACCTTCAGGAAGAATCCTTTGGAAACCCTTATATCTGTGTTCTGTGTAGCTACTGAAGGAGAATCTTTTTCAATCATGTTGCCAGCCATATTTTTGATCCAGTAACTCTCTATACATGACATACATGTCTAATGTCCAGCCTAACATAACCTACCAATGTAAACACACACTCTGAGGTTACAGTGAGTTTGTGAATTTTCAGACTTTTTAAAAATCCTTGCTGCTATTTTTCCTCAACTGTTTCAGAAATAACTCCACTGTAAAATCTCCTCTTCTCTTTAACCAGCAGCATTTCTTTAGATTCCTTTAGAACAAATTCTTTTAACATCTAACCCGAAAAATGCCACCATTCTACACATGCTCAGTAAGCGTTAAATGAGGCATGTGTAGTGGAGCACCTCAACAAGGCCACTGTAACTACTGATTCAGTGGGGAGTTTAAATAACATCGCTAACTGCGGTGCCCTTGTGGCTGCTTAGTGAGTAATGTATGTATGTGTGTGTGTGTGAGTGTGTGTGTGTGTGTGTGTTTGCATTTTCAGGGCATGTGGATGGCGGGTGAGCCCTTGTTGCCGTGATAAATTAACTGGCCGTGTGTGTTTGTGTGTGTAGTCGCGACTCCAGCCCTCAGGGCATTAAAGCCCATTGAGCATGCATGGAAATTACTTTTCTCCAGTGTGTGTGTGCGTATACATGTTCCTAAAGACTAAACACCCCACCACCCACTCCCCCCTCCTTCAGCCCTCTGGCCTACCACACTGAGAAATGGACATTGGAGTGTATTTCCTGCCTTCCTGCCTCATTCCTGGAAAACTCAGGGAGGCATCTGTCACTAAAAATAGCTCCCACATCATCACATCTAATAGCCTTTCTGGATGTAGCTATGGTGTTTTAGCAATGAGTAAGAGAGCATCTCTCTCCATTGAAAGGAGTAATGGCTGCACAAGAGGCTCCATTCATATTGCATTAAGCGTAATGACATAGAGCAAGAGGCTCAAGATGGCTTTATTGGATTGGCACTGTGTTATGTCAGGAAAAGAGGAGGTAAAAGCATTCACAGAAAATTTCTCACATAACTCAGGACGGCTCATTCGGCTTCCCATATTTGCAGGGTTGTTATGTTGCTCTTACAAGAAATCTGGTTGGATAACTTGTGTAGTATTTTACATCATCCAGCTACAGGGAAGCTGATTTAGAAATGGAAGAAAAAGAACATCAAAAACAACAAAAGCAAGGTAACAAAAATCACTCAATGCACACATACTATGTATTTTTGTAATATTTCTCAGGAGACTGACATCACATCACTGTTATCTTGACTTCAGATTACACGGCTTGTTTAGACAACAAAAAAGAACACCTTCTCCACCCCAACAATAACGAAATACAGTATCCAACACTGGGTGAATTGAACACAGCTTGAAGCAATAATGCAGAGCCACTGTGGAAGTGAAAGTGTATGCAAATTAAATGGACTGCACTGACAAATAAAATGGAAATGCTCACTTCTGGTTTCAAAACAACACTGAAACCAGCTCAGTCCTGGTGCAAAAATAAATTAACTTGAATGGCAAAGCTCTGAACACCAGCTATTACCCAGCAGTCAAGACATCACCAAGTATCTGACACTAGTCTGGTGTCTTATGCAATGCTGTATCCTGCATCAACCTGTTTTTCTGCCCAGGTCATCAAATACCAACACTTTGTCACACCCCTCAGCATCTTATAGCAACACATAGAGATGGCGCTATAGAGCCACTACAAAGTCCCTTCTTCATGCAACCTTTGGATTTATACACAGAACCAAAGAATGGCAGCATCATGCCACTCCAGTGTGTGATTTTAGACAGTGTGCTGGCATGGGAGAAGATAAAGAGGCGTGACTGGCGTGACATAACACAACAGCGTCAGCCTTTTGTGTGACATTTAACACACGCTTCAGCAGCACTAAGTAAATAATAACAATGGCATAACATGGCAATAACAACCATTTACTGACCCTGTTACATGGTGGTTGATTTCTACCTCTGCTCGAAAGGTATGAAGCTCATGGACCTCATTGTTTTCCTGATTTGTAGATATCTATGGTCCCTGTTCTTCTTTGAGTTAGCTGCTAACCTCTATTAGCTACTTTTTAAATCTCAGCGGTGGGTTGCACGCATAACACGCCGTCAAAACGTCATGCTCACGCCACCCACGATCCCTGTACAAACTCTGTCTCCCCATTCCACGATTGTTCCTTTTCCCCACCACCGCAAGGCGAAATAATGGCATGAAATTTCAGCTTTGAAGAGCCAGAGTAAAAGGGGCTTATGTGACACACAGCAAAACCATTAAAAATATCATGTTTTGGCATAAATAAGTACATTTGCTATGTGATGAGAACTTAAAGTGGCACAAATATTTAACGCGAGCAATGTCAGTGCAAGACACCCATACTTCAACAACATGGACTTTTGGTTTCACATGGGACACTGTACATAATTTATGTTCCATTACATTAAACCAACACTGATTTTTGGTTTCATACAGGACAGGAACTGTCGTCTCCTGGGTGATAGTTCAGTTTTGTTTGACCATCCAACTCAGCTCAATCCCATCCTATCCATACTTTATCACACTTTATATTATGTCAGTTGCTCCAAGCATCAACTATTGCCATGGATGGGTTTATATTGGAGTTAGCTGAAAGCCCATTGCGTCTCATAAAGATGCTTAAGGGTGCCTTTGGTGTCAATATTACACACCAAGTAGCTTGACTTAACGTTGGTATTTGATGACCTGGGAATGAGAACAGGCTGCCTGCGAAGCACATCTCTCAGACCTGTGGAAGAAATAACCTTTCATTGCTAACAAGATTTTGTATCAAAGAATGTAGTGGAACTTTAAATGTTAAAAAAAGAAGTGTACACAGAGATTAACACAAAAAGCATACATAACCCTGTGTGGCTCTCTGCCCAATAATCTTCTTAGGTGATAAAATATTAAAATGGGTTGTGCAACAGTCAACATTGCACCTAATCTCAATACAAAGTGTGTGCGTGTGTGTGTGTGTGTGTGTGTGTGTGTGTGTGAGTGAGTGAGTGAGTGAGTGAGTGAGTGAGTGAGTGAGAGAGAGAGAGAGAGAGATTCTGGACATACAGCACTTAGCAGGCAGAGCGGAATGTTGGGACTGAGGGAAACGGGTGAAAAGGAAGAAAGACAAAGTTGAGAACGATAAAGAACAACGTACAAGGTGAAGAGGAAAATAAGGGGGTGGAGGGAGGGACTGGAAGACAATAATCATCGTCCTCTGCTTCCAACATCCTGAAGGAGAAAGCTGATAGTCTGAGAGGATGAGATGATGCATTTAACCGGTGGGAGAGGAGAGGAGGAGGAGGACGGAGAAGAGGCTGAACCATATAAGATAACAAAAAGCTGATTAGACAGCAATGTCCAGTTTTTGTGTAACTCTCAAAGTAAATCTGATGCCTAATACTTATTTAATCACATGTAAAAACACGGTTTGAAAACAGCAAAATACTGAGCTTCGTTAACACAATGACAATTACACTGGGTGTAAGAGATTTTGAATTGAAATAAAGCTACTCCACAGCTGGATGGAGTGGAGTCAAGGACACACCAGCACACAGACTAAAAGCTGGATAATTTTCAAATTATGTATCTAAGGATGTGATTAACTGGGTAACGAATCAAAATGAGCAAAATTAGCAAAATGTTCTGGTCATACCAAAGAGTGGCAAAAAGTTCATTTGTCTGTCCTTTTGAAATAGGCAGTGTTCGAAGCTTAGTGACATAGTGAGGCAGGGGGTGCTAACATGCTAGCAGATAGGACCAGGCTAATGCTCATTAATCACATTCTGTGTGTCCAAAATTGACCCTACATACTGATTTTTGGCAGATTTTTAGTTTATAGTTTGCTGGGGAACCAGATGAAACAGCAAGTTCATGTTTTATTTGCTCTGGCATATTCATCTGGTCCACCACTGGTTTTGGAAAGATTTCCAGTAACTTGAGCTTTGCCAGGTCAATCACAACCATTTACTGGATATGAGGCACGTTTAAGACAAGACTGTACTAAGGAGCATCATTGAGGGATTGATGAAAACAACCAAGATGGCTGCAGTTAATGTGGAGCTTTTGTTGAAGCCTCTATTGAGTCAGTACGGAATCACCTGGACTGTATATTTTCACTAAATGAAGAATTTTCTAGTAGAACAATAAGTTTATTAAATTGCTGCATCCACACCTGTCTTGTAACAGTTTATAATCCTGCAGTGATTAAACAAAAATGGTCAGCACTCACAACTAACAGGCTAAGCTTGTTCAAAGGAGCAAATCTGCATGCCAGAGTTCATCGAAGTTGAACTCAACACTAAACATCTGCACATATTTGCTTTGTCCAGCTAGTGGGTCCCTTGGTTTTGGAGATTCTACTGAATTGAGTAGCTTTTGTTCATAAACTGTTTAAATGACCGTGCCTTAAGACTCACAATTGGGCCACTCGTGCCCATGTGGACACACTCACTCAGTATGCTTACATGACATTAGAGAAAATGTATTTATTGTGTTAGTCCGACTGAAATTGGACTTTCAAAATACATGTAAACATGTTAGTCCCACTGAAACTGTACTAAATCAACTTTCTCAAATTCAGATTAACAGACCCAAATAATGTGAAGAAGCCGGTAACAACAGGCACAATGGCAAAATCTACATCCAAGGCTGTGCATTGTTGGACGGAAAGGGAAACACATACTGTGTCAACTGAAAGGGTTAAATATCTTTTAAAAAACATGGATAGGATGCCGCTAGCTAACCATAGCTAACTTGTTTGTCGATTCTTTGGTCGGTGACGTAATAGGTCAACCGGAAAAAGGTCCAATACCAACAAGCTGAAAGGGTATATCACCACCTATCATAGCAGAGTCTGACATACTTAGGTCAATAAATCGATTCCCCTCCTGTGCTTATATACTGGGACAAGGACAGTAGTCCAATTAAATAGCTTAGTTGAGCTTTAAAATATATTATATATATATATATATATAGTAGCTCCACTTAACTGTGCATGTAAAAATACTGACTGACATGCAAATAATGTGGGCCATCTACAGAGAACTATTTGTTCTGTTTTTCTCTTTACCCAGAAGGAGGAAATTGGTCTTTTCCCTGCTTCCCCTCAGCAGAGAGGTCTGAGCGAAGGGTCACCACAGTGCATCTCCTTCAGCTCATGAGAAATTAAGCGTCTCTCCGAGCTTTATTGTTCGCAGCAAGATGATGAATCCCTGCCAGCTCAGAAGACACTATTGTGTACCTGACCCTGACCTCTCTGTGAAAGGCCAAAACAGCCAAATATCTATCAATACAGAATCACATGACACCAAGGACACTAAGGAATTAGAAAGATGGTCCTGTAAGCTGTGTTCTGTGACCCTTTCTAACATCTCTCCACTGTGACAAGGCTGCCAGATTTTATTTTGTGCTGATCTGAGCACTCACTCAAGTGTCAGGGGGCTTAAATGTTTGAGAAAAACGGTTGCTGCTCTTTTCAGAGCAATTCACAATGAATACACCGGGTGAATAAGCTAATCAGTGGTAAGGACTGGGATGGTGATGGCTTTAGTGTTATGATGGTAATCATTTGACCTCAACATAATCCTATAAGAGAATGATCCTCTGAAAAGGAATAATACAAGATCAGAGGAGAGATGTAGAAAAGATTATTATGAAGGCTACTACAAGTGAGAGGGAAGCTGATGTGAAGTTTGTCTTGAAATTGACTTTCCCACAGGAGATACAGGACTATTTCTGCTCCTCTGACTGAAGTGACAAGTTCATCTCACTGCTGGGAGAGAAGAACAAGACCTGGTGTCACACTTCAGCCTAATTAGGGTGTTCACCCAGTCGCTAAATTCTCCATATCAATCTCCTAACATGTGCCCGGTGTGTTCCTAATGGTGGGGCTGCTTAATATAGAGATAAGCTTCTCGTGTTGACAGCTAGAGCCTCTATCTGTCTTCATTATGCTGGCTGCAGTCATGGATTGGCTGTGATAAATGGCTTCCTCTGTTCCTCTCTTTTTCCTATGCATACCTCCTCTTTTTATCTGTTCTCTTTCCTTTTTGTGAACACAATCCCTCTGCTTCTGACCTTTACACTGAGGTGCCGTCATGTACATGTTCTGACAACTCTGACCCTATTATCAGAGGTCTTTTGATCACCTTGCCGACAGATGAAAACTGCTTGTTCATGTCATGTGATTTTGTGGTTGTCTGTGTGATTTTGTGGTTGTTTGCAATGTGAAGCGACCTTGGGTTTCTTGAAAGGCGCTATATAAAATTGATTTATTATTATTATTATTATTATTATTGTTATTATTATCATTATTATTATTATTATGTTGGCCAAGTCCCATATTTTGCTGGCAGACACTGGGCAGAGTCTACTTTTCTTTACAAAATGTATTTTCAAAATAATGACGCCAGACAGATTTCATTCTTTGAAACCCCCCGGCTCTGAGGCCAAACAGCCACTGTAAGATTTCTTTCTGTAGCTGTGTCCAATTTCCTGAGTGTAATTCACACCTTGACACCAGCACAGAAGGAAGAGCAGTTGGGACACAAACAGGGATAGCACACATACAATGTAGCTTGTTCTGGGGTACAGAAGATCATGAAATATTTTGGTTCAGCTGTGATGAGAAAGTGAAACTACTGGTTCTCACTTTTTATTTAAAGGCACACACATACTGCTGACAGATGCTGCAATATTTCACTGGCCATGATGACATGGTCCATGAGGCATCTTGCTGATGTCAAGCATGTTTGACAAACGAAACTTGCTCAAGTCACGGTTGCACAGCTTTGGGGAGTGCCGGGGCTGAACTGCTAACAGAAGTGTAGCAACAAGACACTGCCAATTATGTCATTTGACAGTCTGACTTGAGCCCATCTCAAATCTGACAAGAGTTAGTGCAGTCTAAAAATGGACATCTGTCCCTGAAGCAGAGCAAAGTTGGTGGGTTGCTCAGCTCAGACCACTTCATCGTCATTTAATGGGTGTTTTGTGGGGTGTCCCTGAGATGTACTTCCCACTGGGGAGGTCCCCCGAGAACTGCATACCTTCAAGGGGAATGCTGACATAGATCTGGGCAATAAACGAAAACGATCTTGATACAATTTTCCTTGATAGACATAACAGATGTTCACTATAATTAAACCACCCATAAGCCAGTTGAGAGGGGCGCTAATGCACCTTAAACGCTAGTTGCTACCCACCATCAAACAGAAGAAGAAGAAGAAGAAGAAGAAGAAGAAGAAGTAATAGTGGTAGAGGAAGACATGACCAACCACCAAGCTAATGCGCACAGTAACATCAACACTAACATTTACATAGTTTGTTTTTTTTTTTTTTTTAGTATAGTAGGAGTGCTGTTCACCACGGTTAACAGCCCTGGCTACTCCTGGATTAAAATTGCTGCATAACATTGCGTTATGCTACAGTAGCCGTGTGGGTAGTCATCTAATGCTTATGGTAAATTAGCAAGTTAATGTGACTGACCTGTGGCTATTCATTAGAATTATATGACACCCTGTGAATGCATGACTAAACATATCTTGAAAAAACCTTAAATACGTTTCTTTGTTTGGTTTGTGAACATGATTTCTGCCTGAGTCACATCAGATAGATTTTATATCAGCAATTAATGATCCCACATTACTTCACATGGTTTTAACTAAAGATTAGTTAAACCCACGAAAAATGTATGGTTTCTTCAACTTTCTCTTAGGAGCAAAAATGTACCTTTAAACTTGAAAAAATACTGATCTAACATTATTGTGATCATCATCTATATCATCTGATATGGAAATTTCTATCGGGATAACATTTTTGTCCATATTTCCCACCCCTATGCTAAAGTGATGTACTGTAAGCCAGCTGGCAGTTTGTATAGCACTGTCACTTTCGCTTTGACAAGTCAAAATCATGTTGTATTTCCATCACACGTATACTCAGTAAAGCCTGGACTTTAATGCTTATCCATTTCGCAGTTTTTTATTTGGCGTTATGATCTGTTATTTATGTTTTTGTTTTGTCGTGTTTTTACATGGCAAACAGGTTTTTGAAAATGGGGTTGCTGGTGCTGCACTGGCTCATGGGTTTGACAAATGACCGTACAGCTACATCACTCATGATTATTGAAATGGAGGTTTAAGAACTACAATCGTTCTACTTCTTGCGGTGGAGACGTAATAAAAAGGGGGGTTCATAGAATTATGAAAAAGTTTCTCCAATCCATAAGAGCCCTCTATAGCAGGACGCAGGTATGACCACTGGGAGTCACTCATAATTTTTCATTTACGCAACATATAACTTTTCAACAATTAAGCTACATTACATGATTTAGAATTGAAATTGAAAAAGTTGTATATTAATAACTTTAATGAAAATGCCCCTGATGATTGTTGCAATTATATAAAGCATGATATGACTTAAAAAGTGATGTCTCATGGAAAGGCCAGCTCCTTCTAAAATCAGTATAGTGTACTTTCAAAATGAATTGTTTAGTTAAACAGTTAGACTTGGTCAAACTGCCTTGCCCTGAAGAGGCTTCAAACACACACACAGTTCTGTCACATTTATACACTTATACGCTGATTAGCCAGTCGAGTGACTCATGCCTGCCATAGTAACACTTCAACACCTCCATGTCTGGTTCACCAACTGAAACCAAGGGCATGAGTAGTAGCTATTGTGACTAATGTGTGAGTGATTTATATTTGATTATATAAAGATAAAGATGAAGTATGAGGTAAGGGAGGACTGAAGCCGAGGGTAAGAGGGATGATCTCTGATGCAGCTTTACTGAGCCTCTTTGATGTTTTGTGTTGCCAGTTCAGGGTTCAGATTGCCCACACATGTCAGGTCATGGGTCATGGGGTTCTAGGCAGCATCAATTAGCTGCTTCACAGGCAGAAAGATTGGGTCAAAGATCCCACCTAGGTGAGAAGGAGAGGAATTAGGACGGACATGAGAAACAAAGTTGTGCTGGCAGATTACTTTCAGGACAACTTCTAGAGCTGGATGGGGGTTTGGTGGGAAGGATGGGGAGAGCTAGGAGAGAGTAATGACTGGCCCAAATGCTCTCATGTTGTCTGGAAGAGTTGTCTTCCATGATTTATATAGGTGGTCATGTTTTTCTAATGGGATTTTCCAGTTTAGAAAGATGCACTATTTGGGCCCAATAAAAGCAATCAATGTGACTTTGATAAAAGTCATAAATAAGAAGTTGTCTAGTCAGATTTGAGTGGTAGAAGACTAAATGTCCCATTCTTTTTTTTTCTCTATGGTTTGCATTGGCATTAAACTTTGAATGATTTATCAGTACAAAATATTAAAAACTGTGCCAGAAAATTGCTGTAGTTTTGCTGAAAAGTCAAAAGAAACAAGCTTGTGTACATAAAAACTTTGAGGTAAAAGTTAGCTAAGACTTCTTAGGTGCAACTGGGCAAGAAACATTCAATCCAAACCAATAGAAGAGGACTGTGTTGAGAAAAGTAAAAACACACTCTGCAGCTCATATCAATTCACTTCTAAATTCTGGGTTAATTCTGGATGAATTCAGCGACTATGGCACAGTGTTTTGTAATTGTACCAACAAAGCGTTTTGAATTTGCTACCACTCTGAATGGCCCAGGCCCCCAGGAAAGCCACTCAGTCTTGCAGTTAATTTTTCTCAGTGGCCACTTGCCGTATTGCAGTGGGAAAAAAAATCCCCTACAGCCTCAAAGGCTTTTCCCCATAGACCACATTGTAAAAGAGGCTTAAGTAAATCTGTTGACAGGACACCTCAAACTGCAAACAAGGTAAATTGTGAGTCTTTCTTTTCGTTTTTTTTTTTTTTTTGAGCCATGGTGTTTTATATATGTAAAAATTTCCTCAAGCCAAGAAAAGCAAATTAAAAACTGGTGACGCAATCACAAAGTAAAGTCTATGGGAATTCACAGATGGGGCAAGCGGGAGGAACACAACTGTGCATATTCAGTGGGAAGTTGAAATATTTGCACTCCCATAACCTGTTGATATCTAAGTCTTTCATAATAATAGAAAGTAGGTCTGTTTCTTCCTCCAACAGGAAATGTGCGCTTTTCTTTTGGACATGCATCTCTAACCCTGGTTTCAAACTGTTGGCAAGTTAGTTCGTGTACATCACATCCATAATAATGCACAGAGCTGTCCGTGAACAGGCAAGAGGCCTTGTGTCACAAGCTGTGATAAAAACCCAAACTGAGATGCATATTCTTAATGTACTGTACGCACCAAAGAATGCCACCCAAACCTAAGTAATACCTGTACATCCCACCAGTCTTTATCAGAAAATGCTACATTCCAAAAGAGCCTTAATTCGGAATATCCAAACGGAATATGCCATTTCCATGACCTGTATCAGATTTAGAATATTGTCATTCAGAAAAATAGCAGAATATTATTGTGCATGTAAATGTAGTTAGTGTGATAGAGTCCAATCGAGTACTTTGAAAAGAAAAAACTGGAGGTTCTTGTTGTTCAGGATGTAGTCTTACAGATTTGAGTCAGGAATCAAGTGAATTAATCTTTTTCCTACTTTGTGTTTGGTAGAGAGTACTGAGATTCAAGCATG